>NC_140477.1:4215000-4715000 GCF_051167445.1 Perissodus microlepis
AGCATAGTGTGCCTTTGATAGGGTAAACTAATTATGCAGTGATATTAGATAGTGACGCTTTATTGTTTTGATTTTCTTTCTCAAGCAAGGCTTCTAGCAAGTGGAACTTTATCTCTAATGTGCAGCGATTAATCGAAATGCTTAATCTACATGTTAAGGTTATTTTAAGCAGAGGAATCTGAAAAAAGCCTTGACATTTTCCCCAGTGTTTAATTTTAATGAAGTACACCACGTGTTGCTTGCTGAACTTGTCAGCATAAAGTGAATGCAGGGGAGCGTTGCTGAAACCTGATTGTTCTTGCATATGCAGTTGAATTTTGCACATCAAACCTTTTCAACCTTTTCAAACCCTTCATTAGTCAAAAGCTAACAAACAAACAAAAATAAAAACAGCATTTCTGTGATCATAATTAGTCTCACTCCATGTGTTCCTTCTCTCCTCTCGCAGGTACATGTTGGGTCTGTCTGTGCTCCCCGCTGTGCTCCAGTTCATGGGATTCCTCTTCCTGCCAGAGAGCCCTCGCTGGTTAATTCAGCGTGGGCTGACCCAGAAGGCCCGCCGCGTGCTCAGTCAGATCCGAGGCAACCAGAACATAGACGAGGAGTACGACAGCATCAAAAACAGCATCGAGGAAGAAGAGAAGGACAGCGGAGGAGGTGAGGGGAGGAGTCTTTTTTCCTGAGCCCTGTGTTTCTGCAAAAAAAATCAGCCCGCATGAGCAGCATAATGTTTTTGTCCTCCTTTTGTTGATTAACAAATCAACAAAGCAACTTGTTCGGATTGTAACAATGCTCCAGATCCAGTGTGCTTGTACCAGGGAAGGAGAAGAGAAAAAAAATCATGGAAAAAGTATATTTTTACTGCAGGTGTGATTGGATCACCAAAAATAAGCCGCAGTTAAAGGTTAGCTTGCTTTAACTCGCATAAGCAGCATGTGATTAATTGCTGCGGTTAAAACTGCACACACGCAGTTTCCATAAACACAAAATCTACCCTTTCATAAAATGATTAAGCACATGCTGTTGTGCATTTCACCACAAAGCCTGGCTCACATACGAACAGTTTCAGTGTAGTTGCTGATTTCCATGAAATGTACACTCGTTTCAAAGAGCACATCACAGCTATGTTAACACCTCACATCTGATAGAGTCACAGCCCAGAGCCTTGAAGGCAGCGTCTTCCTTTCCAATCATTCTAATGTGATCTCAGTGAGCCTGATGTGACTGTTTATGCTCTGCTCCTGCTGCGTGATGAAGTCCTTTTCTGCTTAAAGAACAATAGTTGCCCCGTTGCGTGCCCTTGACTCCTACGGCGCTGGTGGTGACCTGCCAGTCAAACAGCGCGAGCTGTAACGTGGCATTATACATCTGATGATTCTGTTGACACAATTTGAGTTTCTGAAGGGGGAGTTCTTATCTTTTGTCTGTCCTTGCGTAATGGGGTTTGGTGTTCAAGATCATTTTCATCACTTCCTTTACTAAATTAAATGAATGCTTCATTATTGACAGTATTTGGAGCGGCTTTGTGCTAAATAAAAAGAACTGGGCGTAGGTTGTCTCTTTTGTTTCAACAGTGCTCTGAAAATGTCACAGATTACTTTTTCTTTTAATTTCGACATCCTGTGCTTCACACTGAGATTATTGAACACTGCAAATAGAGATCTCAGGTAGAAAGGGAGCTGAAGGGAGACAAGGAAAAGGCAGAGAAAATGCTTCCTTCTTCACGGTCAATTATTGTGTGAGCTGACCTTTGCTCGACCACATCATAAAAGGCTCTGCCGGCGTGAGCCGACAATATTGGACTAGGTTGGCAGAATGGGGCTGACTGAGCTTCATTAGCTAATATTTTGGCAATCAATACATTTGCTGTGTTCAATGCCTGTGTGTAATGGACAGTCACTGCGTGAGCCTGCAAATCATTTTCCCAAAATTTCTTTTTAAATCTTACTCAAACCGGGCTATGGTTACACAGTCTCTTAATGCATGCATGCACACGCACAAATAAAACAATGTTTATTCACTTTTATCTCACTGTTTATATGCACTCTGCTCTTTCTTTAGTTTTTTGGTGTGTGTGTGTGTGTGTGTGTGTGTGTGTGTGTGTGTGTGTGTGTGTGTGTGTGTGTGTGTGTGTGTCTCTGTGTGTGTGTGTGTGTGTGTGTGTGTGTGTCTGCATGAGAGAGACACAAATGCACCGGAAAAACTCTTGTTGTTTCCCCACAGCAAGAGTAGTCAGTTTCAGTGGCATGCACAAGACTGTTAGTGATGTGGTAAGCCCAGACCATCAAGTGTGCATGAAATTTGATTTGTAGGAACTGCAAAAAAAAGGCTGGCCATACAAAATCTCGATTTAGACAAATCTCTACTTTGAATCCAGGGACTGAATCAGCTTCCATTGGGAAGAAAGAATACCACTGCTATTACTTGGCAATAAGCTTTACCGTTGATTTTAATGGCCAGATGTAAGACAACAAAGATGGTTGGTTTTATGCCAAGCTTTAGAGCTTTTAAAAAAATAAAAAGCAGCCAGAAGCAGAGCACGGGGTGAGGAGGTGGTTTTAAGGGCTTTTTGTAAAAGTCTTTGAGGTGCAGATGGCACAGAGAGAGAGCCAAGGGTCGACTGAAGGCAGCTTCCCAGACAGACTGCTACCAAAACAGGTTGGCAGTGCGGTAAAGGAGCAAAGAATGACAGTGGCAAATTTGTGCTGCTGGTGAATAAGACTGGGAATGCACTGGGTGTTTGTCTCTGTGCACAGTTTTATTGTGTCGTTTTGCACAGCTTCAAGTCTTTTGTTTTCAAAATTCACCAGATGCTCCTCTGTCTGACTTCCTGCCCTCCTCATCTGCTCCATGCAGTATGAGGCAAATTTTGTTCAAAAGTAGAATGGACATGTACCATTTGCAACACAACTTCTCCTCCTGGGACTTTTCTGAAATGTGCTACAGAGCATCTGGTGGAATCACAAGCACTGACTTGAGTTACTACGGCCAAAGCCACTACCCTTGGTTGGATTTAGGGAGGAGATGAAGCCAGCAGCCTAGCTGTTAAAGGGCACTGTTACTAGGTGTAGATTAGGAAATGATTAGCAAGTATTTCATAACATAAAGATACACTATGGACAAAAGTACTAGGCCACCTACACATTACACCTACATGACCGGCTCAGCTAGTTTTATTGTCATACACAGTAAAGAAACATGTTTTCCTGAACAATGCGATTCTTCCTTCTGAAAAAAATATAAAAATGATAAGAAAAATAAACCATAATTTAAAAACTATATACAACAGTTCTAAAGAAACATACACACAATATAAATAAAATAAAAGAATCTAGCTGCAATAAGCTACGATTACTGTGCACTTCAGAATGCTACATCAGCTGTATGTGCCGTAGACGGAACTCTGCGATAGTAAATACTCTGCAGAGAGGGCAGTGGAGTCCTAATGATCTCTTTATCAGTCTTCACCACACTCTGCAGGCATTTGCAGTCCAAAGCATTGGCGTTGCCATGCCACACTATGATGTAGCTGGTCAAAAAGCTCTCAGCTATGCAGCTGCAGAAGCTGAAGAATGCCGAACTTCCACAGCTCCTGAGAAAATACAGTTACTGTTGAGCCCTCTTAACCAGCTGTGTGCTGTTAAATGTCCGGGTGAGGTCCTCACTGATGTAGACGCCCATGTATTTAAAGCTGCTCACCCTCTCCACTTAAAGCTCCCGGATGAAAACTGGCCAGTAGGGTCTCCTCTTCTTCCTCATGTCTGCTATCATGTCCTCTATCATCTCCACACTATCAGACCTCTTGATTAAGTCAGAGTTGCCTCAGCAGGAGTTCAGAATTTGGGTTGTCATATGAAACATCAACATAAGTTCAACTTCACTACAAAAAAACGACCAGAACTTTGAATCTCTAATTCTGTAACATCGGGTAAATTGGCATTAAAATAACAGAATATACAAACAACAGACTGTGACTATAGTTATGTCCAGTGTTGGTCAAGTTACTTGAAAAAACTAATCAGTAACTAATTACCGATTAATTCCCCAAAAAAGTAATCCCGTTACTTTACTGATTACTTATTTTCAAAAGTAATTAATTACTTAGTTACTTAGTTACTTTTTAAAAACACGATTTACAACCTGAATAGGTGATAAAGCGATAGATCTTTCAGCCCAATTCTACTTTTTCTGCATAATCCATCATACAAAATGTAATCAAATGGAAAAGTCCCTTTTTAAAACTTGTTTTATTAGTTTTAATCTTTTAACTTTATGCATCAAGCAAAAATTTAATTATATGCAACATTCTCTGACTGGAAGAAAATTGTTTAACATTTAAACTTATTTTCTGCACATTCCAGCACATAAAATATTTTTTTTTTTATGTTTACACTCACTCTTTCAAATAGATGCAAGTAAAACACAGCAGAAAATAAAGAAAAAGTCAAAGACTAGCGGTCCTGTTGCTCTATTTTCACCTGTAAAACAGGAGCAGGGTAGGCGGAGGTTTACCCTGTTGCAGGTGTGCCGCAGCGGTCAGTTGAAGAATCCGCGAGTTTCTCTGTGAGTTTCCCATTACATCGTAGCGCACTCGGTGCTTGCTTGGAATTTTAGGGGGTTTTTTTCGCTGTAAAAAGAAGTTTTCTTCCCACGCACAACGTACACTAATGTTTTTGTCACTTTTTATGGAATCAAACTCAAAATAAGGTCAGTACTTCCACGCTTTAAACGCTGCACGCTCATACTCTCTCCCGCACTCGATATATGATCCACTGTTGATCTGCACACAGCTGTTGTCACGAACGTCGCACTCGCTTACGTCACTGTCGTGAGACATTCTCACAAAAAAATCACGGTTTTAGTAACGCAGCGTTCCTACGGGAAAGTAACGGTAATCTAATTACCGTTTTTGCAATAGTAATCCCTTACTTTGCTCGTTACCTGAAAAAAGTAATCAGATTACAAGTAACGCGTTACTGCCCATCTCTGGTTATGTCCTGCTAACAGTAACCTAGACGTGGTGACCGTGGTTCAGAGGGTTGGGAAGCTACCACCTACTGGTGATGGTTAGAGGGGCCGAAGGAGCGATATGGCAGCCTTGCTTCTGTCAGTCTGCCCCAGGGCAGACTTAATTTCGACATCCTGTGCTTTACACTGAGATTATTGAACACTGCAAATAGAGATCTCAGGTAGAAAGGGAGCTGAAGGGAGACAAGGAAAAGGCAGAGAAAATGCTTCCTTCTTCACGGTCAATTATTGTGTGAGCTGACCTTTGCTCGACCACATCATAAAAGGCTCTGCCGGCGTGAGCCGACAATATTGGACTAGGTTGGCAGAATGGGGCTGACTGAGCCGTAGTCGGTCAGCTGTGGCTACAACTGTAGCTTCCCTCCACCAGTGTGTGAATGTGAGAGTGAATGAATAGTGGAATTGTTAAGCGCTTTGAGGGTAAATGCAATCCATTATTAGTATTAGTCTGTTATGTATTTACAGTACCCAAATCTCAAATCTAATATATTTGAAAATAACCTACGAATATATTGGGCATGTGGTGTATGGCACAAGTTAATTTTATCTGGATGTTTTGATAGCATGGAGTTTTACTATAACATCTTACCTTTAAAAAGAACATCTCAATCTCTGTGCTGTTATATCTCTATGGCACGGCTAGTGTATGTTGCTCACTTCCATAATTATTGCAAGGCTGATCCACCATTGCTGTAAAAAAACAAGGTCCACTGGTGTGAATGGAGATGCCACAACTCTTTCATTCAGTGTCTCTGCACACCATGTACTCCATAGTTTGTAAAGCAGTGTACTGTAACTTTTTGCCACTTGGTGATGGAGTTGCCGTGGTTGCTTCCACTTTGCATTAATACCAATTACAGTTCATCATGGAATATCGGAGTGAAGAAATTTCACAAGCTGACTTCTTGCAATGGTGGAATTCTGTTCAGTGACCTCTTAGAACAACCCATTCTGTCACGT
This sequence comes from Perissodus microlepis, assembly GCF_051167445.1. NCBI lineage: Eukaryota > Metazoa > Chordata > Actinopteri > Cichliformes > Cichlidae > Perissodus > Perissodus microlepis. The sequence goes on from NC_140477.1 coordinate 4,220,989, forward strand.
ATGTTTGCAAAGCCAGACTGCATGACTTGCTGCTTGATTTTATACAGGGTATGAACGCTCAGGAGGATATTAGAGTGGATACACCTGGACACACAGCTGAAGAAAGTCTAACTAAAGAGACGGGGAAACAAAAGTGAACATAGTGCACACATGACGAGGGATAAAAAAAACAGGAAGTAACACTGAGACCAGGACTAAGACATATGAACTTGACAGAACTGCATTGGGATAAGACTGGGGAAACAGAAAGGTAAGCAAACATGGAAACAAGACTGACTTCCACAGGAGATACTGAGCACAAGACACAAAGGCGAGACTAGGACAAGGACAGAGGAACTAACATAATCAAACAAGCAAATCAAAGCTATCAAACAATGAATGATAAATATTGATACCAAAACCCAGAACCACTTGGAAATACTACACTCAAGACAAAATAATGCAGTGTTTTAACTCAAATGATCTCTCAAATCCTGAGAACAGAGAAAACTGAGAAAAATATGCTCACAAAAAGGGAAGAAATAAAGAATACAAAGAGAATCAGAGTGAAGACATTGCAAGCAATGTATGTATTCACTTCATTTAAAAGGAACAGTTCTTGCAAAGCAAAATTATATGTGCAAAGATAAGAGCTGGAACCATATGAGGGATAAAAGAAAAAGACATAAGTGTATAGCATATTAAACCGATTTGAAAACTTACATGAAGACACAAAAGCCCCTGAAGGTCACAGCAGATTGTGACACATTTGATTATTTAGAAACCACCACTTTATTAAAATAAACAGTGAAGATGTTATGGTCTGTATTTTTGTGGGTAAAGTGTTTCAGGTATGTGATGCCCAAAAAACACGTTTTTCTTAATGAAAACAGTGTCTTAAAACAACAGCTGAAACACTTCTGCGTCCATCTAACTACTTACAACTTGGAGATCATAAAATCACAAATATTTGCAGTATTTTTGATTTTTTTTAGCCGTGTTTTGATATACTGAGCCCAGAGAGCAGTGAAGGAAAGCAAAGAGCGCCCGTTTAGCGGGCAAGAGGAAAATCAAGTGAAAAGCTGAGAGAGCTGCAGAAGAAGAACGAGAGTATCAGGGAGGGAAAAAAGAGCTGGGGCTAAAGGAGAACAGAGGAAATTGGTTTCATCCTCCAGCTAATCAACCTTGACAGGAGAGTACACCATGTCTCTGGAAGGAGTGGCATCCATAGATCCCCTGGGTCCACATTGCGAGCAGTGAGGAAGAGCCTTTAATATCGTGCTCTCGCACAAATAATCACACACTGATGTACAAAAGCAGACACTCACACAAGCAGTGCCGTGTCTCTTCTTGTGGGACTCAGTGTGTGTCCAGCGGTTTCGTTTTCATTTCAGTGTCTCTCCTCCCCATCGCTATAACTCAGCTGTGCAGCAATCGCCAGTCACACAGCATGTAGGCACCCCACACTCCGGCTGCTTGTTACCTTGTAGCCAGCGGTTAACATTTGGGCTCAATGTGAAATATGTGTCATAAAGCCAACACCCAGACTTTTAGGAATGTTGTTGTTTCCGGTTTTGGTTTCTCCCCATTTCCAATCAGTGTGGTGGAAAAGAGAACAATGGTTCGGGTTTTTCGCTGCTACTGTGCACACAGTCCCCTCTTAATTTAGTTGTTAGGATGATAAAGATGGGTCTAGAGGGATTGAACTGGCAGGATGCCCATTGCACATAAAGTGAAACTGTTATAAAGAAATTCCAGATAATACAGTTGCTTTCTACAGAACTCACTCAGCATGTAGTCCTCCAACACACATACACTGAATCTCCCCACTCAGCATCAGCTTCTCCCTGAAAGTGCATGAACTAAACCAAAATAAAACTGACAACTGCAACATTTGCAGTAAGCTTGAGCTTATCTGGACTAGAAGATAAGCCTCCATAGATGGCTTCTGACAAGTCAATCCATTTTACCATTAAATGGATTTTTTTAATAAAGAAAATGAATGCCAGCAAAAGCAAATCTTAACAATTATACTGAGAGAAGCATAATAAATTATTTTAAAACAATGCAGTGTTCTTTGGGTCATACTTCTCATAATTATGCTATTGTATTTATTTTATTATTATTATTTATCTTTTTTTGCCTTAAATAGATAGCACACCAGTGAAGATAGACAGGGAAACAGGGAGAGAGAGAGGGGAAGACATGCATTGAAGGACCCGAGGGCTGGACTCAAACATGGGCGGCTGCACTCGGGCCATGTGGCATATGGCCGCTTGTTCACCCAATGAACCGAACTGACATCCCATATGGGAAGATTTTAATGTCTGCTCAACTTTTATTGGGAATTGTTAAATACAATCAGAGTCTCATATAACTTGTCAATCAAATGTGCCAAACTTGTGTCGTTTTAGTTCTAGTCCTAGTTGGTGGCTGACATTTTTGTCAGCCAAGGCTGTGAAAATCTTTTTGCGTGACATTATCATAAGCAGGCAAAAGGGTAGATGCAACACGACACATTATTTGACTTTCACTTCTCTGCTGAACTAAAAACAAATATTGCTCTTTTTTTCCACTTCAAATTCATTATAGGTTTTCTTTTTCGTGATTTTATAGCACATGTGCAGAAAGTCTTTCTTTTCCTGATGATTTGTAGCACTAATTGGTAAAAGCAGCTGTTATTTTGTTTTAAGGTTACTCACTAATCTAAGCTGAAGCACATTTTAATTCATGACCACCATCTGCACATCATTTCTTAGCTGCATCGCTAGTACCATTTGCAATTTAAATGCAGGGTCGACATATGACCTGTATACCATCTGTTGCTTAGCAACAAGACAGATGAAAAGAACAGAGAGATTGGTTGAGGCAAATGGATAGCTAACAAAATATGTTATTTTACAAAATAACAAATTAAAAATAATATAAAGAAAACATCTGGCTACTCAGTCTAGACTTAGGTGACTGACTGATGGGTTGGGTTGAAATTAGAGCCAGGACAGTCCAAGTTCAGTCATCTTGCCTGCCGATCACATTCCCTTTCAAAAGTCTGTGAGCCAGTACAAAGAAACTTGCTTGTTAATTTTGGACCCAGATCAAATCTATTTTCTAATTTTGTCCAATTTTCGTATTAATTCAAGTGCAAAAGTACACATTTATATGTACTGTATGTGTGGCCAGTCTATCCATAAAAACATGCTTCAGTATTTTACAGGAGAGAGATGGAATGACTACCTGGTGAGACCAGCCATCTCATCTCAGCAGCTAACAGCCAGGTCTCTACAATAACCAACACATGATCCATAGAAAACAGAAAGTCCATGATTGATTAAAAGAATTATTTGGCAGTAGACATCAGTGCAAGCTGTTTGCAACGCACACACCAGAAAAACATATGGTAATTCAGAGTGTTTCATACCAGAGAATCAGTACCTTGTTTTTAAGCCTTAAGCCAAATGAGAGCAAAAGGCCATTTTGGTGGCAAGTCAGAGAAAAACATAAAAACAATAAGTGTTCAATTCACATGCTAAAATAAACAAACCATAAACTTAAAAGGTGGTTTGAGCTCAAAAACAAACGTATGCTGGTAATAATCTTAATATAACATATGATCTGGTTTTCATAGGAATATTCACAATAGATTGGGTCATTAAGTAAAGAACAGTGCTATCAAAGCCTTTTTATAAAATGGCAAATATGGAACAGCATCAGTGGTCACAACAAAATCGGTAACCCCCTTTGTCGAGCTACACAAAGGTGTAACTTACCTTTAATAGTACTGCAATGTGGCAAAGCAGCAAGTACATCTAGAAAGAAGGAGCAAAGTAGCAGAGTTGGTGTTTTGGTTTTTTATTAGCCAGTCTTGTTTATAGCCTTAAGTTGGAGGCTATGACTATCAATGGTCATCACTCTCCCCTAGGAGCATTTCTCCTGGTTGTTAGCAACACAAAAGGGAAGATGTTACTAATGGAAGCTAGTTTACAGCTAAGAGATGGATAGCTTATATTCACTGATTTTAAACACTTACAAAATGCAAGGTTAAATATTCCACATAGTCTGTAGACCCTTTAGTTTCCGAGAGCCTGGCATGGGCGGAGGCTCAAGGGCAAGCATCTGGTGGCCAAACTTTAGCCCACGAGGTCTGGCTGGGCTCAGCCCAAAAAAGCTACATGGGTCTGTCCCAACACTAGAGTGAGGAACTAGAGGCCCTGGCTTCCAAAACTGTCTTGTGGCACATGGAATGTCACCTCTCTGGTGGGGTAGGAGCCTGAGTTAATGTGTGAGGTTGGGAGATACCAACTAGATATAGTTAGGCTCACCTCAATACGTACCTATACCAATACCTTGGGCTCTAGAACTAGTTTCCTGGGGACGGACTGGACCCTGTTCCACTTTGAAGTCGGCCTAGGTGAGAGGCAGAGGCAATAGCAGGTGTACTTGCATCCCTCGAAATTGCTGTCTGTACTTTGGGGTTTTCCGAGTGAAAACGAATGAGAGGGTTGCTTCAGGCCAAGGATCAGGTCCTGGCTGTCGTTTGTGCCTATGCACTGAAAAGAAAAAAAGGAAAAAAAAGAGTTCAGCGTACCCAGTCTCCTTAACGCCCACATGGGAAGGATACTATGACTTGGAGGGCTTGATTGAGAGGCAGTGCTCTATTATTGGAACCCTTGCTAGGCATAGCTTGTCCATAATGAACGCTATGTTCAAGCATAAGGGTGTTCGTAAGTGCATGTGGCACCAGGACACCCTAGGTCGCAGGTCAATGATTAATTTTATAATTGTATCATCAGATCTGCGTCTGTATGTCTTGGACACTTGGGTAAAGACAGGTGATGAGCTGTTAACTGATCACCACCAGTTGGGTAGTGGGTTGTGAAGAAAGGGAGCAAAGAAGGGAGGAGCAAGATGCCCCTCCCCGGGGGAGCTGGCCCCAGGGAGGGGCATCTTGCTCCTCCCTTCTTTTCCTCCCCATCCCCGGCTGCCTCCCTCTTCCCGCTCCAACACACCCACCCACACATGTAGGGCCTTGGGGTGCGGGTGTGTCACCAGGGTGCAGGGGAGGCACCCCCCCCCCCTTTCCCATTCTGGCCACCTGTGCCTCAATTTAATTGACCCTGTGCACGAGAAAATGCTAACTTCCTGGTTTGAGACCGGATGTGGGGTTGTACATTTCCGGTAGCTTTACTTTGCGGTCAATCACTACTGCGAAGATATACTCCAAAATCATGTCCAAAACTCGAAAACGGAAAGATCGCGTTAAGTTACAAAGAGCAGAAGGTGGGAACACTCACCGCTGTTGTGTCATAAAAATCGAATGATCAATTTTGACGTTTAAAGAGTTTAGATCGATCAGTTGTTTACATCACTCAACACAAGCAGAACTGCATCACTGCAGCAGAAGACACATCGTCCACATTCAGAAGCACATCTCTGTATAGTGACTGGTCTTATGATTTAAACAGGCAAATGTTCAGCATTCAAACTACAGGTGAAGAATAGTCAAACCAGATGTTTCCCCCGTTATGTCGAGATCAGCTAGTCAAGTACACACCTACACAGCATGTTAACAAACCGTGAAAAAAGCCACACAAAAAATATTTATGAAGGGTATGTTGTGACTTACCTTCAAAATTACAGTGGTCCCTCGCTATAACACGATTCACATTTCACCACACTGTTTCGCAGATTTTTTAGTGCAAGTTTGCATGCTTTTTTTTTTTTACATCACATTGTGTCCTGCGCCCTGATCGCTGCAGACAATCTCCTCCGTGACGTCTCTCCTGTACAGTACAGAATCGCTGCATCGATCGCTGCATCGATCGCTAGTGTGACTCTGAAGTGCAGTACTGTATGTCCACGATGTCCACGAAACGTTTTGCACCGTCAAAAAATAAAATTGGCTACTTGATTTCACCTATCGCTGGTTATTTTTAGAACATAACACCCGCGATAAACGAGGGACAGCTGAGAAACATAACATTTGAATCCCTTTTCTCTTTTGCTCTGAGGCGCAGGGAAAAAATATCGACAAGTCGATGAACATCATTTACAGATATATTGGGTAAATGCCCAAGACATCTATAGAAATGTAAATCGCCGCTTGATTCATTCATTTGCTTAACTTGTTTTGGACCGTAAACAGGATGTGAATAGGACACCGGAAACAAAGCTCCCCACAGGAGTTTCCGCACCGGAAGTAGCATATGCTAACATGCACATAGTCAATTCCACAACTTAGACATCCACATTACTCACACTCTTACCCTTACATATAGGGCCTTGAGGGTGGGCACGTTAACAGCGTCCAGTGGACCCCAAACCAGTGGAGGTTTGGGGTCTTCACACACCCCTGTTCTCTGCTGGCCATCGGGGGTGGGGGGGCTGGGAGGAGGTGTTGGCCGTCCGATTGGGATCTGGGATGCGGGGCCTCCCTGCTGCTGCGGAGCCTGGGGCGGTCTGCTTGCCTCCACCCCGGGGGAAAGGGTAACATCTCCTGGGTCTAGGTGCCGTTTCCCCCTCTAGGGGCAAGGGTACCTGGACCCGGGGTATAGAGTATGTTTGGGGAGTGTGATTGTGTGTACAGTGTCCATGTATGTCTATCCTTACGTTGGGTGAGTGCTGACTATTTGTATATGTGTGCATGAGGGCGGGAATGCATGTTTGTGTCTGTGTGTGCCTGTTTGTCTGTGTTTATATGTCAGGTCGGGTCTTACACTCCACCTCTCTGGGAACTCCCAGGCCCTCCAAAGTATGGAGGCCTATATCCCCTCACCACACTCCCTGCCGGTAACTGATGCCCTCAGGGGTCGGTGCGTTGGTGGTTCTTGGTGTCCGGGGCTGGGCGCTCAGGTATGTACCAGCTCACTCCCGGTGACTACTTGGCGGGGCTTGGCGCCTGTTGCTCGGTCAGGCCTCTTCCGGGGCAAAGGGGGCCCTCGGGCCTCTGGGCCTGCGGCTCGGTTCACTCTGGCACAGCTGGCTGCCGGCACAGCTGGCTGCCAGCAAAGCCGGCGGGCACGCCAGTGCAGCCCCCTGTGGCTTTTGCTCCGTGGTTACTGGGTGACCCCTCATCTGGGGCTCTCCTCAGCTCTTCCCAGGAGGGTGGCACGGATGCCCTTCCGGTGGTCCTCCTTGGGCTCTTACACTCTGGGGCCTCTGGATGTCTGGAGCCTGGATCTCCTCCATGCTGGCTTCATGCCCTGGGGGACAGGGCTATGGCTCTCTACATCCTCTAGCAGATCGTTACATGGGGAAACCTTTTGAATACAAGCACGCTGATCCACACAGGTGTGCACACGGGTGTTCACTGTTGGTGTTGTGTTTAGTATGTTGCTCTGTTTTGGGTTTTTTTTTTTTGCTTGTTTTCTCTTCTTTTTCTCTCAACAGGTGATCCAGGAGATTTTTTTTCTCTTCTTTCTCTTTTTAAGTGCCCTTTCTCACTGTCCCTCTTCCCTTCTGTTTTTCTTTTTCTTCATCTTTCTTTCTCCCTTTCATATCCCTCAGTCATGTCTGTCCCGTCTGTAACAACTGAAAATAAAATAAAATAAATTAAAAAAAAATGAAAAAGTTGGGTAGTGGGTTGGATCAGGTGGCAGGGGGGCTTCTACTGTATGCTCAGATTGCTGCACCTGTGACCCAAACCAAGCAATAAAAGATGGATGGATGGATGGATGGATGGATGGACATATTGTTGCTGCTGTCTTGACTATTTTATTCTTTCTCAGAATTGTGTAAAATAATAGTGGCTTGAAATAGTTTATTTTGAAATGTGATTCTGTGGCAGAAGAATTTCAATGTAAGAGTTTTTTTCATGCAGTGTAATGGGATTTGTGCTAAACACTACTCATTAAAGGTTGTAAAACAACATAAAGGCCAGAATGCAGGTTAAAAGAATAGCAAGCATTCAATCAATGGGTCTTTTTTGCCCTTTAGAATAGTTTGAAGTCATCTGTTACTTTGTAACCAAGGAATTTAACCAGAGCAACCAGGTTCACTCCTCAGACCCGATAATTAACCTTCTTCTATGGTGACAGGCCCTTTGTCTTTCTAATTTATGGCCAGTGGCTCAATTCATGTCTCCTGCAAGGACAATGTAGATGTTTACCTGTAGTCCATGGTGTGTGTGTGTGTGTGTGTGTGTGTGTGTGTGTGTGTGTGTGTGTGTGTGTGTGTGTGTGTGTGTGTGTGTGTGCCTGTGTATGCATGTATCTATGTGTTGGCAACTGGTAAAAGAAAAGCTCACTGGTTGCCATAGAAACACTTCTCACTTCCCTTCTTCCTCTCACCCCAGACATAACAGTGATTATCTGTGTGTAACCTCTCCCTTTCTTCCCCTCTCACACAAATTTACACACTTAAAAGATGATAAAGTGTCAAAGATGTAAAAGGCCCCATGGTTGAATTTTGATAAACGACAGCAGACAAAGACTAGCGTCACCTCGTACCTAGATGGAGTTACTACGATCATTGTTTTTATTGTTGAAAAGAGTGCTCAGTCACAGCTGAGTCACTGAAAGAGTTTGGGGATAGAACCTTTTGAAGAAATTAAAAAGTTTATTTAAATTTTGACATGCAAAATATTGTTTTTGTCTTTGACTGATTTTTGTATTTTTGGTGCATCAAGCTGATGTGGAAGGGGGGATATATAAAGCATCTATTTTGATCGTTTGAAGCACATTCAGAGATGTGGTGATTATGTGTTGTCAGCTCCAAGTCAATGAGGTCTGATTACTGTCTTTTCAGCCTTAGAGGTGGAGAGGAGGTGGGAGGAAAAGAGAGGAGTGGAGGACAGGTCGAAGAGAAAGTGAAGTGGAAAATGGAGGTGTTGGGGCAGCAATTATGATGGAGCAGCAATATTGTGGCAATACCACAGGCCTGTCAGCCATTATATTGCCATTCTTCACAAGCAACTTCATATTGCGCAGCATTGACCAATTGATTTCTTTGGAAAGCTTGTTCATAACAATTCTTGTTCCAAACAACACATGTAACGTTACAACAGCAAAGGGCACGTCTGGTCACTGAGTGAACGAGGCAGCATCAAGCAGTAGATCAATTTACCCACAGCTACATGACATTTCTATAATGAAGAGCTATGGAAATTGTTTTTTAATCTAAAGCTATCAAGGCTAAAGTAAAAGCTACACCAAAATGTTTGAATATTCTTAGTCTAGAAATGCTTTGTTTTTAAATTTGTAATACTGTTAGTTTCTAAACGTCATTTGACAGGCAGATGGCAAATACCTATTGTCAATATAAAACACTTAACCCTCTTTGCACTAGAAGAGTGTCTTTAAAAAAGTAGCTTCCTACTTTATTGTGCCTGCGTGTCTTGGTATGCATTTACTTCCTTTCTTCATTTTGTTTGCACAAACTGTCACACAGAATTAGACAGTAGATTCTCCTCAAGTCCTAAAGCACCACCCTGTCAACCCTTTAAGAAAAGAAGCATTAAAATTTGTGCTCTTTCTTTACCTAGATTGACAACTTCATTGTTTACCTGTTCTTTAGACTATTATTAGTATTTGATTGGCCCCTAGATGCTGCTTTAAAATGGGTCAGTACTGCTTATAAAGTCAGTAAGTTTTAGATGTTGACACATTATCGGAATGTTATGTTGTTATGGTAAAAAATACAGCGGCATGCATGCCTTTATGTTCAGGTAGTGCGTACTGGATGAAAAACAGTAGAGTGTCATAAAACCAAAACAGTGAGCTGAAAGAAGCTAAAAGTGTCTGTAAACTGGAGGGAATGGAACTGAGACACAAATCTTTCTTTTTTATTTATTTTTCTCTCAGGTACAAACATACAATAGCTTCGTCAAGACTCCTAAATAACTATACATAATAAATAATCGACAACAAGCTGTTGATTATTAGTTTACGCTGTTTTAAACACATTTGTTGCCAACAGGAGAGGTGCAGAGTGTCCTCTGGTGGACAAACTATGCAACATCAGCACTCATAGCACGACTGAAGGGTGTTTCTCCCGTCTCTTCTTTACTTTTTAAAATGTTTATTCATTGGCAGATAAAATTACTCGCTCATACAGATATTAGCGTATAGCTATTATTGAGCTGGCTATTAATACATGAGTACATGGTGGTATTAATACATACATTTTTCCTGAAATATCTCTTTAAAGAATGTTTGCTTTTAGTCTACTTCCACAGAAAGAAAAAAAAGTCTAAGAGAAAAAAGAAATCAGCCAATGTCAAGCACTTGAACACCAGTTTGGAGCACTACAATCACTGCATCGCATAAGACATCCTTGTGGGCACAGGTAGGAATAAAGATAAATGGATATATTGTTTCCAAATGAATATCTGGAAACAATAAATGAATACTTTATCTGAAAGCTATAAAAGCAGTGAATGTTCGCGCTCAATAGTCACGCATAAGCACATCGGCCAAGGCGTAGAGTCAAATGGAGCCTTGTATCAGTTGCTTTTTTTCAGTGTTTATTGGTCCAAAGCAATCTCCTCTTTAACCTGCTGTTCTGGCTTATTCTGGACTCATTTCCAACCATCTGTTTCCAGGTAATTAAATGGTACACTGTGTTAGCGATCAACAAAAGAGCGCTGGATTTATGTTCCTGCCATGATTTTCTAAATTACTGACTGCACGCCATTATAATCACTACTTACTCATTAGGAACACACGGGTACGAGCATGCTACACACAGACACACAACTTGCGCGTGTCTGTGGGAGTTACTAGACCTACGTATCCCACTGATCATTAATAATGCAGGCTATTTGAACATTTTATGAAACTTTACTGCTGCTCTGTCTCTGCTTAAATCCGTGAGGAAATCAATACGATATCAAGGCTTCAAACAGTTTGGAGCTACAACAGCATCTTCAAGCATAGCCCATTTATATTTAAAATTAGGTTTATAGGACTGGTATTTGTTCAAATGCATTACCGTTTAAATGTTTAATATTTGATAAATCCAAAGTTTCAAAGGGAGCAGCAGTCATCTGACGTCCACGCTTGTAGATATTTTCTGCTCTACTCAAAAATAGGACTTAATTGGATGTAAACACAGATTTCTCTGCTGCTTTTCAAATAACTGTGCTTTTCGCTTTCCTCTCCATGTGCTACAGATTATACGTTACGAACTAAATGTTTTGATAGAAGACTTTCATGGCAATTACACATTTTTGACCATGTTACCATTCATTTCAGCAATAATTTGCTGGTAAGCAGGGTGGAGTGCAGGGAAATGAAACTGAAAGTCCCAACTGGGAATTTATTATAGAGGCTGCATTAGTATAGGAGGAAAAGCAAGGCCAGCTGCTCCTGATGAAAGCAAAGAGGGGAGATTAGGGACTTATCTCTCTCTTTATGTCAGTAATTGCTTTCTATCTAGGCATTCTTGCAAGTCCCAAAAAAACACAACCACCCATCCATTCATCCCCATCCATGTTCTCTAGTATCTTATTGCTGTTCAGCTGCACAATTTCAAAGATCTTTTGCCAGCAGATATTTTTAGGTGTCTTCATTTCATCCCGAAAAGTCAATACACTGAGCGCACACTGAGGAGGATGCGAATTGCCTATTATTTTCACAAGAATGAACAGGTAAGCTTAAAAACTTCTTAGGAGACTCATGGAAACATTAAGCAGCTTACAGATTCAGGAGATGAGTTGATGAGCGAAGGCAGGCTTCTAGTAATCGCATTTTCACAGAAAAAAAATTAATTGACTGTTTAGGCCACTGTAAGGGAAACCAAAAGTGCAAGCTTGGAGTTTTAAATCTTTCAGGATTACCAAAAAATCCATACTGTTAAGACTAAACCGAAAGCTTTAAGAAATACTGTAGTCATCTTTTTTGTCCCCAGCTCAGGAATAGTCTAGAAAAATCTCCACTGAGTTATCTGCATCTGAGACTCTGAAGACGTGCATTTTGAATGTTCTGCTGCATTCTGGCCTTGATAAATCATCACTTAACTGAAAATGTAAGAAGAACAAAAAGACATTTTTAATGGCACCGCTGGAGCTTTTCACCGTGTTGAATCCAAGAGCATGATTTGATTGAAATCAAGGCTATTTTAATGTGACGATATAAAAAGATGCTGTTCTTCAGTCCCAGCTTGAAGATGCAGTGAAAGTGTGACTCATCAAGAGGTACTTTATTGAATTAAAGCATGCCTATTGATTTAGCATGTTTTGGGTTCTGAACCACCAGGGAACACTCAGTGAAATTAACAAGCACAAAGATTGTATGACTCATACGTTACATCCATAGTTCTGGGTTTATTAGGTCAGTCAGTTATCTTTTGAAAAGTTATTATCTGAATAGGTTTTAATGGGAAATTGGGAAATGAGACATTCAGATGTAAAGGGAAGAAGGCCTATGTTCCCTGTTTTCCCAAAGCCGCTCTGACTCAGCACTTCTTTGTTCTCTGTGTGCCTTGGTATGCATGTCTCTAAGGAAGACCCCTGTCATTTGCATTAGGGCAGGTGTGCGTTTTGGAAGTCATGAATCTCAATAACTCATTAAACTGATTGCCAGTAGATTTCAAAATGGCACCAGAGATTTAATTACAAGCCAAAACACTCTCAAGTCATTAACATCTTTCTCAACTCTGCTATCCAGCATATGGCATGAAAGTGGTGTAACTGGAGGCAGGAGCTAAAGATTAATCTCATTTTTGGTAACGTAGGCAGGGTGGTTTTAATAATTACAGTGACAAGCGTTCAGAATTCATGACTGCTGGGGGGTTTTCCCTCAGTTGGTTTCCTTTGCATAGTAAAACAAATGTTTTCAACCCACTTGAAGCCATGAATTTGAGCTACGTGAAAGATGGATTTCACTGCCTAACATATTCATTAGTAAGGGTTCCTCTAGTGGCCTTTTTGGGTGTGGCCATCACAGTTTTTGAAAACAGGCTGGACAAGTAGGCGGTGGACTAAGAAACTGAAGAAACAACACACTCGATCACAAGGTAGCCAGGCTCTAAAGCATACTCTGCACATAACTTTAGGGATGAATAAAGTATTCTGATTCTGATTCTGAAAAGGATGATAATTAAAAAAACAAACATCACTGTGAGTTGAAAAGCTTTGAACTAGAAACTAACACCCTAAACTAATTGAAAGCAGTCTTAAAAGGTCACACATCCAATGAGAAGCAAGGTGATTTTCTCACACCAGACATCTTTGTGCAACCCAAAGAGATGCTCACTATTGGCTATTAGAAAAAGAACTGATTCATGCATTGGCTTCACGTTTAGCAGCATCTTAAAACCCCGATCTTCAAAAAAGACGGGATGCCATGTAAATGTAAATAAGTAAAGTCTCATGTTTTATTTACAACAGAAGATAATGCATTTATAACACATGAAATAACATATGAAACAATTAAACTAAAACACTTTACCATCTCATGAAGCATTTTAGAGCAGCAGAGTTTCCCCGAAGTAAAGATGGGCAGTGGTTCACAAATTTACAAGTTGTGGAACAATATCAGAATACTGTTACACAATGTCAAAATTTTAAGACATTACAGTACATAATAGCATCAAAAGATTCAGAGAATCTGGAGAAATTTGTGTGCAAGGGACAAGACTGAAAATCAGTATTTGATACTGGGAAGCATCTCCCTCACTAAGGTGAAGCACGCACCCACAATGTCTCGCAGGAAGTTTTGATTTTGTTATGCTTTTGTTTTGAAGTCCATTAACTACTCTCTCCGTCTTTGGAGGTCAACTTCCTGAAAGCCTGAGTCATGCAGTGCACACATCATTACAGCCTAATGATGTTCACCTGAAAGGAGTTCTCCAATTATCCACTGATAGTGTTTGTAGTTAAACCATCAGATGAGAGCTGGAGGGGAGTGGGCTGAAGTTTCAGTTTCATTCGATTTAGTTAGTTTGTATATAATTTAGCTGGGTGTTTGTAATCAGATATATGTGAGGTGTGTTAGAATAACTGCAGTATTTAACTGTATAGGTTTTTTGTAGCTGGGCTATGTCGGGGGAAAATCTTTTAAATTTTATTGGTGGTGGTATGACCGGCATCTATTTAACCTCCTAGGACCTGGTGTCCACATGTGTGGACATCACATTTTGGGTTATTTAGACCAAAATACTCAATTTTGCTCTACAGGGGCCTGATATCCACTTACGAGGACATTATACTGCTACTGTTCTATCAAAATTTTAAACGAATATCCTCATATGTGGCTCTTATTTTTCTTAAAAACAAAAATAAGGTTAAAAAAAAAAAAAAAAAAAAAAAATCTGGTAATTCTTTGTTTTTACATTCATCGGGCCCCAATCAGCCCAAATATCAAAGAGAAATTAAAAATGCATGTCGTGGAAGAGTTCGGGTCTTAGGAGGTTAAGGAGGGTCTTTTGAGAGGCTGGGTTGTTCATTTTTAGATCTGTCGATGGTGAGCATGTTAAACCTTTGTACATGGATAAAAGAATATATTCAGAGCTCTGAAAAATGACTGAAGGCTCGTGTGGTTGTTTTTTACCGCCTGGTCCCCTTCACATTACCTTGTGACCGCTACAGATGCCAAAAAACAGCCACGATTCTGTCATGGAAATTACTACATGAACTCAGAAACCACTTTCTGCGAACACAGGTCAACATTCCAACCACAAATGCAGGTTAAATGCAGGTTATTGATCCAGAAAGGGTGCCATCTTCAACTGAACATAAAATGAGGCAAAATGGAAAACTGTTCTGTTGTCTAATAGTTAGAAATGTGACATTGTTTTTGGAAAACACTGACGCTACATCCTCCGAACTAAAAAGAAGAGGGGCAATCCAGTTCATTATCACGCCTTAGTTCAAAAGCCTGCATCTCTGATGGCCATTAATGCCTATGGAATTGGCATCTTGAAAGGCGCCATGAATGAAAGGGACATATGCTCCAACCAGGCGATGTCTTTTTCAGGAAAAGTCTTAACTATTTCACCAAGGCAATGCCAAACCACATAGTGCATCTATTACAACAGCATGGCTTCATTCTAGAAGAGTCTGGATGTTGAACAGGTGCTAAACATGAAATAAAAAACATTATTCTCTATCACTCAAGAATGATATTGTGAATAAAATAGAGTATAGCAAATTTCCAAATCATTCTACACAGCATACCAACTTTTTTGGAATTGGAGTTGTAACATACAGTATGTGGTTGAAAGGTCCACCAAACAGGTGGTTTTCCCAGTTTTCTGTCTCATTTTTCTGGAGGACTTAGACATTCTCTGAGATCATCTATGTCAGCTGAATTTTAATAAATTCACTGAATTCAAGAGTTAAGTGACTGTATCAAGCTCTTTAGCAATGATTAATTATGAAAGACTTGCTACAAAAAGAAGAAAACAATAGCGACTGTATGGCTTCAAGTTACATCTGCGTGCTCTCCATTCAAAAACAATATTTGAACAGGTAATTGTCTAGTCCCCTCAAGTATCACGACCTCCACTTTTCTTTAAGCCAACATAGTATTCTTTTTTTCTCCTCTGTTTATGCAGCTTGTTCAGATGTCTCAAAGTTCAAAAACATAAAGCCATAACAGAAAACCACAGATTGTTGCCTGAGGTGACAATCCCGACTCTGTAAAGCAGCGCATTTCAGATGTGGGTTTGATCGGGGGGGGGTGTTGGCAAAAAGCAATTACTGACTTTGTGATTGGCAAGATAATAACTTCTGACACAAAGTGCTCATAGAGTTCCTGGGCTATCATTTAAAAGTCAGTAGTCATCACCGGCCAATGTTGCAAGGACCTAAACTGCAGCAGCAGGTCACCTGCCATCTATTATAAGGAAGGAGTATTACTCAGCTAACATATTATAGAGACCATTTGGATTATGGACACATTTAGGCCAGACTAAAACTCAAGTTGTTGTATTTTCATTATTGTCACCTTATGTTTGGTCTTCATCTGTTATGAATGCGCTATGGGTTTTATGGCTGAGAATATTGTTCGGTTTATCTGGAAATAGGCCACCATGACTGAGACTACTGTGGCTTCAGGCCAGTCATCCTCAATGTGTGTTCATGCCTAATATAGCTTTAGCTCGAGAGCTGTGTGGTGTATACTTTATATATTTTATGTTTGCCTGATTTAATTTACATAATATATTTTAGTAGAGAAGAGGGAATGGTCGACATGGTAGGCTTATAAAATGTGGAAGAGGACCATAGAATAATAACAGCTCATAACATTAGCTCAGTAACTCATAACAACAGTCACCTTAAGACATTTTATACTACAAAGTAAACCCCCAAAATATTAAAGAGAAAATGCAACAATCAAACAATCCTCCAAAGACTTGGCAAGAGTGGGAAGGAAGAACCCTTTTATAGTATAAAAGGACCTCCTACAGAACCAGACTCAGGGAGGCGCAGCAACGTGTCATGACTGCTTTCATCTCTAGCCCGTAGTTTGCATGGAAGATGCCATTAAGTCAAGTACCTGCTCAACTCAACTC
The DNA here is from genome assembly GCF_051167445.1 of Perissodus microlepis. Classification (NCBI taxonomy): domain Eukaryota; kingdom Metazoa; phylum Chordata; class Actinopteri; order Cichliformes; family Cichlidae; genus Perissodus; species Perissodus microlepis. The sequence continues at coordinate 4,237,420 of NC_140477.1, forward strand.
TAATCTCCTTGGTTTCTGTCATTTCCATTACAATTAAGTACCACCTCAATGTGCATAGGGTTGTTATAGCAACGTGGTCAAAGGTCCACTCATTTGTATGTGACACAAACACAACAAACAATGGAAGATGTCGAGGTGATGGTATACCTGCTGCTCTGTCTATGGCTTTTTGTCAGGGACCACGGTGTTGGTTTTAATGCAGCGAGTTCTTTCATTGTCAGGTTTAAAAAAAAGATTTGATTTTCGTGAAGGAGTCGCTCTCATGTGTCGTTGAGTGACATCATTGACTTGTGTCACACTTAGAACCCCGGCTGAGCAGCTGTTAAAAAAGTAACCAGTACCAGGTGCTGCCGCATAATGGACAACTCTAAACACAGAGTTGAGCTGTGTAGGTACTTGTCAAAAAGAGGCATGAAAAACTCTAGGAAAGACAATTAAACCTGCTATCTGTGAGTAAAGTGCTCCAAGGGATCATATGAAACTGTGGTATGATATGTCTATGGTATGATAGCACCTGATTATTCAAGACCTTGTATGTGAGGAGAAGGATTTTAAATTCAACTGGATTTAACAATGAGCCTATGAAGAGTCTCTGTCAGTACTCTGACTGCAGACATAGTTGTTTAACGTGTGCATTGAAGTTTAAATCCTGGTCAAAAATGAGTCTAAATGGTAATCCTTACAGTGTTACTGAGGACCAATAATGTCACCAAGAGTAAGGATTCAGCTAGACACAATGAATGAAGTTGAACCGAATAGATATTACCTTTTAAAACGTCCTTAGAATCTCTTCGTTGTTCTGATAACAAACTGATTTTGGTCCACACAAATGAACATGTACACACATCTGTCTTTCTCCTGAAACGTCGAGGGACTCAGTGCTAATAGATGTTTTCATCAGAGCAGCACAGTTGTTGCCGTTTGCCTCCAGGAGACAAATCTTTTTAAGATCTCGCTGTCTCCTCAACACGCATTTGTTTCCCTCTTCCGCATTTTAATGCCTTGGGCGCTCTCAAGGCAACACATTAAAAGTTATGATAAGAAGTTTATTTCATTTAGCTTCTATCTCGCTGCTAGAGCTTGCATCTCTTCCCCCTTAAAACAAATTGCGCTCACGTTGAGCTTTTTGCTCCTCGTCTGTCGTGTTCGTCGTTTTCCACTGACTGTCGCGTGGATTTGCTTTGCGTGAATGGATCAATCAGACAGCAGTTTGTTTACTAAATCGTGCTTTAGAGGCTTTGTTTTTGAGCAAATATAGTTTGGCACATTGTGAACCGCCGCCTCTCCGCTGTGCAGTGCAATTGTTAACCACTCAGTTTGTCTCAAGGCTGCTCAGTTGAGAGGTGAGAATGAGTCATGCTGAGAGGAGGCAGCATTTAAAAGAGATTTTGACGAGATCAAGTGTGAGAAGTTCCTTACCACTAAACTCTTGTTGCCTCCCAGCGAACGTTTTGAAGCAGACGCGAGATCCTGCTGCACTTGTGAGAGCAGCCGTGTCAGTCATGAAGCTTTTTGAATGTCACTGTTCCCATTCTAAAGTTCTCCTCAGTTTAACGTGAGGAAAAAGTACAAGTTTTACAAGACTGGCATGGTTATTATTTGTTACCTGGAGTCATAGCGGATGCCTGTTTAGACGTTCCCTACCGTGTGCTGTTTCTGCAGTCACACACAAAATGAATTAATGAGAAGTTAAGCAGCACATTAAGATGCCATCTGAGTAAAAATAACTCTGGATTACATATGGATGGCAGCTACTTAACATGTGTTTCCAATGACAACAGCTCCATTTTCCCCACTGTAGCTCACACATCACCTGTCTTGAACTTCCAGCTCTATGACAGCTGCGTTTTTCCTTTCCTTTCCTTTCCTCCTTTTTCTTCATGTCAGTTTCTTTCCTTTATTGTCCTTCCTTTCTTCCTTTTCTTATCCCTTTTCCTCTCATTTTCTGTAGTCCTTTCCATTACTTCCTTTTCCTATGCTTTTCCCTTCTGTTCCCTTGTTTTCTTTCCTTCTCTTTTGTTTCCTTGTCTTGTCAGTTATTCACTTTTCTTTTTTACTCGTCTTTTTACCTTCATTTAATATCTTTTCCTTTCTTCTCTTTTATTGCTGTATTACTTTTATTTCCTTTTCCTTTCCTTTTATTTCCTTTCCTGTCCCATGTCCTCTTTACCTTACTCTCATCCTTTTTTATCTCATATAAATCTCTCTTCTTTTCCCTTTTTTTAATTTCCTGTCTTTTTTCTTATTTGTTTCCTTCACTTTTCATTTGCTTCCTTTGTCTTCCTTTCTTTTCATTTTTTTTATTTTCCCTCTCCTGTGTCATGTTTACCTTACTCACGCCCTCCCTATCTCACGTAAATCCCTTTCCTTTTTACCATTCCTTGCTTTCCACTTCACTCCTGTCTTTTCCTTTCATCTGCTTCCCATTTCTCATCTTTGCACTCACTTAGCTTTCCTTTCTTCTCCTGACCTCTAATCTTCTGTCCAATAGAAGCACAGCCAGATCAGATTTAGGTCAGGTGTCACTTTGCTCAGCAGATACAAAGGTCATCTCCGCACCTTGTGAAATGCGTGTCTTTTACCAATGAGTCTCTTAGAAACGCCACTGTCACCAATCACTCTGCTTTTGTGAGTCATGTTTGTTATTACTCACATTCTCCACAGATCGGTGCACAGATTGGATCCACTGTCTGCATCCAAAACATGTGTCATTTGTTTAGTGATCGACTGTTGACTCAAGTGGAATAAAGCAGCACGATCATGTGATCTATTGCTACATATCTTGCCTGGTGCCATCTACATATACCGGCTGGTAGCCTTTTAAATAGCATTCATCAGTACTCCTTATTTTTACAACAAGTTACAGTAAGCAGATCAAAAACCTTGGTGCACATCCACTGGGACATTTTTTGACACTACAAATTGAGCTGCTTTTCAACACTGGACACTAGATGGATGTGCCACTAGTTGGTCTCAAGATAGATGATTGACAGGAAATCTCTCTAACAGCCTAGCTGGACTTAAATTTGACAGTCTGCTGCCTCAAACTGGAACAGCATGACAACTTGGTAGAAACTTTGTCTCATACTATGAAACGAGTTTTGTAGTATGGCCACTGACCCGGTGGACCTCAGATTGAGTCATGTAAATAACCTGTCACTTGAAATGTCTTACACAGTCTGGTTACACAGACAGTGAATGAAAAGCATAAAAATGATGGATTCTGCTGACATGGACATGATGTGGAGAATAAAGATTAGGAATGAAATTTTGGTATTTCATTCCTGGTGAAAAGATGGAAAAAAGTACTGCCAGCCGGGCCCTGGCAGCCAGTGTGTTTACTCGACTCAGCTGGGATAGAAATGACACAGAGAGACTGAATGGTAATGAGTCAGGAACACACTTGCAGCACCACAAACAAAAACCTAGCACAATACAAGATTCATGCAGTATATATAATAACTAGCTTTACACCATATCCCAAAGTTCACAGAGCAGAGGTTTCAAACATAAGGCTGCCTTATATTGCCATAAATAAGTAAATCAATATTGTTTGAGTGTGACTTCCAAATTGCAATAACTGTAATATGATTGAATGGGAAATAAGTGAGACATACTGATTATATATTTGTAACCTGATGACATATCAGGCTTTTTTTAACGCCATTTTGCAATGTTGGTGCTTATCTGTCCAACTTGAGATCAAATTGAGCTGTGTTTTGAACTATAATGAGTTTGACACCACTGTGCATGTGCATCAGCTGTATGTGAGACAGAGAAATGTGTTTTATGATGTAATACGGGATGCATGCTTATCTGCACACCTGTGCACAGAAGATTCCCTAGTTTGTATCACTCTGAGGCTCATTTCCTCTCAGATTGGAGTTGTCTGGCTATTGGATTCAATCACTTAATGCAGATACTTAAAAAGCTGCATTCATTGTCTGGTTAGTACAAACCCCTTAAAACCTCCCTAAAATACTGCACTCAAACTTTTAAGGGCTAATTTGTTGATACTCACAACATGTGTCAGCCCAGACACCGTCTTTGTTCACCGTGTAGCAGAATAACAAACAGGGTAAAGCAGCACTGACAAATTGAGGACAAAAAAGCTCCTTTTTGAGCCCCCTGCTCTCCTCTGTTCCCCTGTAGGTCCTATGCAGCTTATTCATAATTGAGCAGGGTGAGTTGTGCAGTGGCTGTCATGAATCCCTCTCTGCTCCTGTCATAAGTCTTACGTGGATAGGCGGTTATTAACGAAATTCTTTCACAGTCTTTAAAACAGAATTTTTGGGGGTGGGAGGGGGAGACAGGCAGGCAGGCGTTATTACTCATATTAAAAATATAATTGTGAAATTATTTTAGGGATTTAGACTGTAGAAGCAGATCCCTACAAGCCGTGATAAGAACATGATGTTTGTGCAAGTAGTTCAAATGTAATTTTAAAAAATGCAAATATACGTGCATGTTGACAGAAAGTGTAACTCTACAGTCCAAAATAATAAGCTATGAAATTGAAAGTGTGCGTGGATCGTAGTCTGTGAGTCTGTCGGTGTGTAATTCTGTTACTCTTTACAATGCAGTTATGCTTTCCACATATGTGAGTGCTCGAGCTTCCATTTCTCTATTAATTTAGAAATAAAACGGCAAATCAAAATGCTAAACTGTGCACAACGCACAGATCTAACAGAAGTGCAACGAACAGCACAGCACGATATGGATGATTAAGCTGCCAAAACACTCACCCACCATGCAGGGAACCAACAAAACACCAGTTCTGATTTCAGCCACTATTAACAAAAAACTGGAGTTACTGACATGTGCACACAAAGAAATTAAAGGACTCTGTGCTAGCCTGATATACAGTGAGAGAAATGATTATTTGGTCCCCTGCTGAACTTGTAAGTTTGCTCACTTACAAAGAATTAAACAGTCTTTCATTTTAATGGAGAGATGGAACCAAAAATCTGGGGAAAACACATTACTTACATTTTTATAAAGTGATTTGAATGTCACTGAGTGAGACAAGGATCGTAAAGCACAGCACGACTTACTACTTGTTGGAGAAACCCTTGTTGGGAGGCACAGCAGTAATATGTTCACCAGGTCTGCACGCATCTGAGGAGGGTTTTTGGCCCACTCCTCTTTATAGAAACTCAATAAATCTCTTGGGTTTCTTGGCTGCTGCTTGACAACTTAAAGTTCAGCTCTCTCAACAAATTTCCTGATGTCTGGAGATTGTCTAGGCCACTCCATGGCCTTAATGTGCTTCTTCCTTAGCCATTGCTTTGTTGCCTTGGTGATATGTTTTGGATTTTTGTTGAAGGAAGGAGATTCTCATCCAAGATTTTGCAATACCTGGTCCCATCAATTGCCTCGCAATGCGGTGAAATTGTCCTGTACCCTTAGCTGAAAGGCAGCCCTAAAGCATAATCTTCACACCCCTGTGCTGGTCTGTGGGGGTGGTGATCTTTGTGTCATACGCATTTTTCTTCCTTCAAACGCAGTGAGTCAAGTTGGTGACAAAGAGCTCGACTTCATTGTAGCACTGCACTTTCTCACAAGTCTTCTCTGAAACATTTACATGTTTACTGGCAAACTTAAGATTGGGGACATGGCACGGGACGCTGCGAGTGTTCAGTCCATTACAGCTCAGTGTGTTACCAATGGTGTTCTTGGTGACTCTAGTCCCAACTGTCTTCAGATCATTAATAAGGTCCTCTCGCTGGTAAAACAATTTGAAAACACAGCTTAAACACCCTCAGTGTGTATATGTCTTCCCATGATGTGCCTTTTGGACTGGAAACTGACCATTAAAGAGCTTGTTTTCTGTTTTTGCCATCTGCCTCCTGCATTCTGGGTCCGCCTACAGCCACACTATGACAGCACTGAATCCACCATATCAGTGAAAGAACCCACATTTAGCAGGCTCTATGCAGACATCAGCATACTGTCCATTTAGTCTGGACTGTGCAGACTTGCATCTCCACTACAAGGGCACCAACTGCAAAGGACTACAAAGTGGAATAAGAGCAGCCACTCATCCAGATTTCCAATGTGCACAGAGGAGTGTAATCTCAGCCTTAGGCAATCAAGACCACTCTCATGTTTTTCTCTCTCTCTCTCTTCTGTCTTGCATGCACGCTCACCCACACTTGTCTCTATTCCCATCCCTTAGGAGTAACTACCCACCAGTTTTGGTTCAAAGCTGCCAATGGTAGCTCATTAAATAACAGTAAATAACAGCTGTGCTGTAACCTGCAACAAGTGCTAGATAGCCGGGTTTTACCCACAAAGCTATTGCCTGGAGGAATGAAATTACTTCTAATCACAACATAAAAAATATCCGTCAAATTTCTTCTGGGTCACTTTGCATCTAATGATGCACAGTGTGCGGGGAAAGCAGTCTGACTGCTGAATAATACAAATCTCAGTTGGAAAATCAGACAGAGTTTAAAAATGCATGCGCCTCTATGTCCCTGTCCTCATCTCAACCTCAGGTAGCTGTCTGCCTCTCTGCTCGCATGAGCTCAGTTACATAACAAGGCTTTGACTTTTCAACAATTTTCAAAACCAAAATTGGAAAAGTAAAACTGTCTGCCTCCGTTTTGATTTCCTTTTTTATTTCCTGCCTTTTGCTGTATGTTTCCACCTTTGTGCAAACCTCTTCCTCTAGCAACAGGTTACAGAGAGCTGAAAGCAACCTCCTGTGCTCTATCGATTGATCTCTTTGATGTGATTAGTCTCAAACCGGAGAGATGGAGGTTTTGTTGAACTTGCACCGAGACTCTGAAGCTTTCAAAGCGTTGTAAGCTTCTGTTGTGACAGCAGCTCCCTCTGGTTCAGAGTTTTCTCTTTGTGACATTATAGTGATCCTCACTACCTTTAAATGTTAGATATCCAAAATGAAAATTAGTGAAAAATAAATAAAGAAAGAAAGAAAGAAAGAAAGAGTGTTGTGCAGAAGTCTTGAGCCTTTCTTTTTTCTTTCTTTCTTTTTTTTCTGAACATTGGCTCAAGGGATGAAACAAACCACATTTATACAAAAACCGATTGCATCCAAATTTGAACTTTTTGGTTTAAATAATCAGTATTTACATGAGGTTGAGAGAGGTGCAACAGTAAGTGTTGGGGATCTTGTCAAAATAGGTGGAACACACACGTTTTGATCCATCGTCTGCAAAGCATCTGATTGGAGCATGAAAATGATCTCAAACACACTGCAAGTGCAGTAAAAGCATATGTGGATAGAAAATCACTCAGTGGAACACTGACAGTCATGGATTGGCCTCCCCAGACCTCGTACCTCAACCTAATTGAAGTGGTGTGGGATCATCTGGACAGGGAACACAAGAAAAGGCAGCAAACGTCCAAAGAAGAGCTTTGAATGTCCTTCAAGAAGCCAGGAGAACCATTCCTGAAGGCTAGTTAAACAAATTACATGAAATTACAGGCTCCGTTGAAGATTAAACACCAAATATTGACATTCAAGCCCATTATAATTAAGTCTATTTTTGCCTTATATAATGTGTCTTCGCATATATAAATTTCCTTTGCACGATGCTTTGTGTGTTTTTGCATAGGGATAATAGAGAACCGCTGATGCTCCATATGACTTTGGTACAGTTTTTTCCCTCATTATTTAGGTTTTCTTTGGTTCTGGATTCAGAAGATTCATAAATCTGGAAGCAGGTGGCACCTCAGCTGGTCTCCAAAAAAGCTTTTGTCACCATATTTGTGATAAGTTCTGTTATATCTGGATATGGAATGCTTGTCTATAACTATGAGGTCAAAGGTGAATCCTAACATCTCTCTTATCGCATATGTAAAATGTTTGCAGAAGATTTTTGTGGCACCAGAAGCAGCCGGTTCTTAGCATAAGCTAGAGCTTAAAAAAGAAACATCTGTAGGAGTGGAGCTGGAGAGAAATGAGCTTACATGGCCTGAGGAAACACTAGCCTAACAGCTTCACAGAGCTGTGATTCAGGTTTTAACACAGAATGAGTGGCACTGAATAGAGATGGTCATTCTGGTTATGCTGCATCAGTTTGTAATCTATTACTGTCTCGTATGAGTCTGGCAAAGTTACAGTGCAACGCTAAATGATGTGAAGTGCTCCTTTGGTCCAGGTGGTGATAAAGTATACGCAGAAGCTTTTATGTGTCAGTCATCCTGAATGAAACTGCCAGTAGGAAGAGTTTCTACTGTCAGTGCTCAAGGGTGTCATATTTATGTTGAATTAGTGTAAGCTCCCTTGCCACTCTTGCGGATTTTTCTTTCATGTGTGTGACTCCATTTATCCGTCCATCTATCCATCCATCTGTCTGTCTGGTTCTCAGCTCCTGGCAACTGCTGGCCCCTCAGTGCCCTTAGGTAAACACAGCTGCTACCCTGCATCTGCAGACGGGAGTCTGGTCTACCGATAAGATTTCATCAGCTCCACTTAAAATGCTCTTTCTCCCAAGCCCTACAGGACCTGAGTGATTCTCAATTATCTCGGAATGAACCAAATGAGATTCCTGCTTTCCAAAAAGTATTTTAGACTTTGAAGCCCTGTTGGAATAGGATTTACGTCCACCAGCTAAAACAATGGGGTGCACATGTAGGATACAGGTGACTTAAGTTACCTCTGGCTGACACAGGAATCGCCTCCCTAACCAGTACTTGAGAGCATCCTTCTTGCAAGATTTAATTTTCTTCGACCTCCTCTCAACATACCGTTTTTCCTCTTGATGTCAAAGTGGTTGTTATTATTTGCAGGTAAAAAAATCAGAGCACATAAATAAATTGTTCTCAAAAGGTCCTCTGTGTTCTGAAATGAAAGGAAGAATGAAAACAAGTGGAAGGACTCGGATGCCAGCTTAACTCTGAAATCTGTCATTTTATGAGGAGTTTGAGAACGGACGATTATGACACCAATACTCTCACTTAATAGTATAATAACAAAGCATTTAGAAGACAGAGACTGATACACAATCTGTACGCTGTAAAAGTGATTGAAGATTGAAGCGAATTTGAAGAGATCTTCTATAATAATTTAGGTTTGTTCTTTCCAAACTGTCTGTATATGTCACGGGTTGCCGGGGCAAGCCGTGTGTGGATTATTTAGGACCCAAGATGCGGCAGCTCTGGTGCAAATGTGGATACAACAGAGATGGCGAGGGTGAACATGGAACTAAGAAAACTTAAACTGGGAAAAACTAACAGAAACTAACCAGGAACAGAGATGCAGGGAGGCACAGGGAAATACACAGAATGATGGACGGAGAGACGCAGATGAACCAGCAACGAGGACGAGGTAACACACACTATAAATACACACACCAGGAATCAAGGGATGGGAAACAGGAGGGGAACACACCTGGAAGACATCACAGCTGACGAGGCAGGGGAACGTAAACAGAACGCACTGACATCAGACAGGGACCTTCAAAGTAAAACAGGAACACATACACGCAAAGACACAGACTAAGAAACGCGAACTAAACACAGAGACCTTACTACACAAAAGGGGGTACACAGGCAGGGATGACACCAACCAGAGGGAACACAGCTAAACCCTGGGAAACCAAAACACAACAGTCATAATACATAAAACTATCAAAAGTAAAAGTACAACAACCAAAAACACTGGGTCACTGACCCAGGACCATGACAGTATAGGGCTATAAAAAATGTATGAAAATTATTTTTTTTTGATTTAGCATCTTAGAAGAGTTTCCTGTACTGCAAAACTTGTCCCTGTTAAATTACAGTAAAGTACTGGCATTTTTCATTTCACAGTTTCTACTGTAATCCTGCATTATAAACAACAGCATGTTACAAAATCACAATTTTTGCTTATTTTTTTTTTTGTTTATAGTGAATTGATTGTATCTGTGACTGTACTATTATATGCTAATAAAGCTTGAATTTAAAGCACCACCATTTGCAACTTTCACCATGATTTTACGTAGTTAAAGGAATAGTTCTGTTATGGTGAGCTGTGTGGCAGGCTAGGTTAGGACCCAAACGCAGGACTCGGAGACAGGATGCTTAATTAAAGGCAGAAGCTTTAATGTTGGCCAAAAACAAACTAAAAACAAAATATATGAATACTAAAGAAACAAACCAAAGATGAACTACAAGTAAGAAACTCCTGACTGGTTGTAGGTGACTAGAAGAGACTTGACATGACTGGGAAACATGGAAGTATACACGACACACAGGCAGAATAACGAGAGGATGGGGAAGAGGTGGAAACACAGCTGGGACGAATCTGACATAACGAGATAGAACAGAAGCAAAACTAAATGCACTGCACACAGGACAAGGACTATCAAAATAAAACAGGAAGCATGACAAATACGTAGACGCGGACGAGACACGCAAACTTTACACTGTGACTGGAGAAATTAAACAGAGACAAGACTCACAAAACACAAGACAAGGCACTGAGGGAGGTAAAACATAATCAATAACAGCAAGAAACTAAATAACCTAACATGAAGACCAAAAGTACAAGAAAAACATAAGCCAATCAGAGAAACTAATCCAACTTAGAATATCCTTTTAACCCAAGAAAACACAGTCCAACAACAACCATAACTGATACAAAAGCTAGAAATATTAACCATACTCAAAAACATGGACACTGGGGCACCAGACTCAGGACTTTAACAAGTTCACTTACTTTCCTGCCATAAGCTAAATGTAAAGAGTCATGCATACAATGTACTACAAAGAAATAAAAAATGAGAAGGGCATGAAAGTCCCCTGTATTTTGGATTTTGAGGTGTTACTGTTCCAAAATGGTTACCTCTGCTACTGTCACGGTTCTGGGCCAGTTTGACCCAGTATTTTGAGTTGTTATGGTTTGGTTTATTTTTGAATGATGGATTGTTCTTTATGTTTCTCTGGTGCTTTGTTGGGTTTCATGATGAATCTGTGTTTCAGTTATTTTGGTGTGTTTTTGCATTATGGATTGTTTTCTTATTCACTTGTAGTGCTTGTGGTGGTGGTGATGATGATGATGATGATGATGATGATGATGATAATGATAGATTATTATTAGTTTCTTGTTTCTGTTTATCCGTGTTTAAGGATTTGTTGTTTCATGTATTGTTTGAGTTGCATGTGTTATATTCTGTCTGCCTCTCTGTCTGCGTCTTTGTTTAGTGGGTTCTTGTTTCCTGTTTTATTGTGAAGGTCTGTGTCTCATGTGAGTGTGTTCAGTTCTACTGCGCCCCTGTCTCGTTAGTCCAATTTCTCCCAGCTGTGTCTCCCTCCTGTTTCTCATTCCCCGATTACCTCCCTGTGTATATAAGCTCTGTGTGTTCCTGTGCTCTCTGTCGCGTCGTACCATCAGATCATGCCTGTGTGTTTCCGGTTCTCAGTGGTCGTTGTTCTGTTCATGTTTTGTGCTTTGCCAGCAATAAAGCTGTGGTTTTCTGTTGAAATTTGGCTTCACGAGTCCTGCGTTTGGATCCTCATCTCCGCCTGCCGCACACAGAGCCCTGACAGCTACTAGCTTTTAAATATGGGTGATTTTACATAGCTTTAATAGGCAACTTTTCCTTCTTTCTTATTATTGATTTATTTCATATATGGACAGTTGATTGTAGTAGCACTGAGTTGTTTTTAAAGTCTAGCCAATAAAGGATTTTTAAGACCAATACCAAATGTTGGTCATTAATGTTTTTGTTTTTTTTTTAATTCTGTCATACACACAAAACAGATTTATCTAACATTTCTTATGAACAGCTATTTATTCTGGTCTGCTGCTCGGATTAGCTTGTTGTTGTTTTTGTGGTTCCAATCATGTGATGCCACCAGGAAAGTTGCAGAGGTTGGCACCCGTAGCATGGCTGAAGGGTTTCTTTTGACTCTTCTTTATTTTCTTTCCCCAAATGTTTCCAGTGGTGATGCTAATCTAGCCAAGCGTCCCCTAGATTCTTGTTGAAGGTTTTAAAGGTTTAATTAACTCTCAGAGAAAAACTTTATTTTTCCAAAAAGTTCAATTCTTTTGTGCATGAAAATCCTAATGTTGCTTTAATGATCAAGAACCTTAGAAGAAACACCGTGCTTCAGATGATCTTATTTATTTTTTACTAGTCTTGACTTTCTGTTCAGGATTCTTATTGTGACGTGTGAGATGTCATGATCCTACTTACATAAGGAAGCAGAGGAGAGGAGAAAAAGTATGAGGAGAGGGGAAGTATGTGGAAAAAATAATTAGAGGGGGGATGAGGGTTGATGTAGAAGGGCTACAGATTGGCTGCCAAGGCCTCGGTCCTTGATTGCAGCCTGCTTGTCTGAGAAGTGTAGCCTGTTTCCTGCCACTTACTTCCCCAAAGCGTGGTGATTGGATGGGATAGGAGTAGCTATTCCTGTCTAACTTAAATGCAAGACCATTCCTTTTAAAAGTCTCAACCTGCATTTTTATGCGCTTCCAACGAGCCTCTTTGTTTTCTTGATTGGGCATTGCTCAGTCCCAGTGTATCCCTTTGTGGTGTATTGACCATGCACTGACCCATAGACTGAAAATATTTCACAGATTTACAAATCAATGTGGAAATCTGTAATTATAAGTCCTGTCAGTGGAAGCATTCCAGTTTCCTGGAAAGCAAGTTTCCAACAAAGTCTTTATTCCTCTCCTTGTATTTTTCCTCTTCCTGCTGCATATTTCATGGAGCTGAGTATGGCACAAGTTTGAAGTATGAATACAAAGAAACATCTGACTGGACTAGCAATGTTTTCCCAAAAAGCAAGTAGCCAAGGAAAAACACTAATTGGACGTTCCTTCAAAGAATATCAAAGATTATGCAAAGAAGTAGTTGGAGACATTAAACACACATCCCAGGCTTCCCTACTTCACTGCACAAACAAATCGGATTATAGTGGTAGAGTGGAGCTATTTACTGAATTGAAACCCGATAAGATGAGCAATCAAAGGAGATATGTGCAGGTAGTGATGCTGGAAGTATAATCACAGCTTGTGTGGATAGTTGTGTTCCCCTGTTGAGCTTGGTGTGAGTGTCTGTGTGTCTAAGGATGTTTCTAAGTGCCTCTTTCTACTAGGAACTCTTATCCCATCGTGTATATTTGCTTGCTTCATGCTCTCAGCTATGATCCACAACTCAACTGAACTTCTGTATGGCTTGATCACAAGACAACATGAACTGTATTTCATTTTTTAGGCTAAATTGTTGTTAACAGTGGATAGATCAAATTCAAGTGATGCAGATGTAACTGGAAAGGTTCAGTGTGGAAAACGAACGTGCAATTACGGCAGTATTATGAGACGTAATCACTGCGCTTGTGGCTCACTGGAAGCCCGCTGGCTTGTTTTTCATTGCCATCCCTCTTTTTCAATATCTCATCTGATTAAATTACAGCTGGGTGGTGTTCAGCTGAGGAAATGAAGCTGTGTGTTTTGTGAGTTTGTCTGAGAGTCTGTGCATAACCCTTTTCTTACACTGTTTGCTTGATCTCGTGGTATTCTGTGGGGAAAAACCAGTCAGGAAAAATACACAGCGTTTCTTTAATTGATTGCACGTGAACGTGTGTTTTATCTTGCCTCCATTCGGCCATTAGGTTTCAAACCTCTCGATAGTTCATTTGTGATTTCCCTGTCGGCTAATCAGATAAGAGTCCCGTGGTCTGCTCAGCGGGGATCAAAAAATCAACCTGTGCCATGGACGTGGCTTGGACCATAAACACATCGTTTTCTCTTTATTTTCTCTGTGGAGAACTTCCTTTAAACATTGACTTTAAAAACAATAACAGGGCTGCTTAGAGAAACATATAGTGGCTGTGTGAGCCGTGTGAGCCGAGTAAAAGGAAGCTACAGTAAAGATATATTTTACATAACCTGAACACATTTGCTGATGAGTCCAGCAATTTAGAATTTTATGATCACAAAAGTGGACCCATGAGCACATGATTACAAAACAGTTATGCAGTTTAAATCTGGGCAACAGCGACTGAGATTGCCTGATTTAAATCTCTAGTAAAAGTCAATATGCAAAACTTCTGGAATCCTATATTTCCCAGAAATCAGCTGGTCTAGTAATTCTCATTAGTGGCCCTCTGTTTCAATAATAACCATATCTTTTGTGTTAAAGTCTAATATTGGCTCACATTGTCATTTTGGAGAGGAATGTTGTCCCATTGTGTAGTTTCCCAGTCATGCAGGTTGACTGGACTTCTGTAAGTTTCCTGAAGATGTTTCACTTCTCACCCAAGAAGCTTCTTCAGTTCCCATGTTGTCCCATTCTTGTCTGATATACCATATTTTTGGGACCATAAGACGCATTAAGCGAAGCAAAACAGTCAGATAAAGGCGTACTAAAACATTTTGACAGATTTTTGAGCACCATGTACGCATACACACATAAAATCGGTTCAAGGTCAGTAAACACAACCGGAGTTCATACATAAGGCACACCGGATTATTGGGGCACGCTGTCAATTTTGGAGAAAATGAAAGGATCTTAAATGCACCTTATAGTCTGAAAAATATGGTAGTATTCTAGCATCTCAACAGCCTTTGTCGTATTTTCTTGTTTCATTATGCCCCAGATGTTTTCAGTTGATTAATGCAGCGCTGCAGGGCACAAACATCATGGATGTCCAGTACTGATTTTAAGCCTTGCCCAATGTGCACAGAGATTTCTTCAGATTCTCAGAATCGTTTGATGATATTATGTACTCTAAATAACTTGCTATTTAAAGTCACAATTTTATGTTGAGGAACATTATCCATTTATTTATTAACCTGAAATAATTCCACAACTTGTAGATATTGGAGGGTTTTTTTGCAGATTGGTGAACCTCTGCCCATCTTGACTTCTAAGAAGCTGTTCCTCTATAAGTTATATCCACCTACATGAGATATACTTGGAAAAGGAACTTAGTTTTCCAGTCTTTTGTGACCCCATCCCAACTTATTTGAAGTATATTTCTGCCTTCAAATTCAAAATGTGCTCATATTTTTTCATGAAAGGTTTGGAAATTATTACATTCTGCGTTTTTATTCAAAGTCCAGTTTCAGAGGCTCAACAGTAACTGGACAAACTAACTTAGTTTTTAATATAAGGACTGTTTTTAATACCTGGTTGAAAATCCTTTGCTGACAATGACTGTCTGAATCGTTTTCTTTCTTGAGATGTTCTAATTTATTGCAGACACCTTCATGTGCCGCTTATTTGTGCGTCTCTCTTCAGTATTTTATTTAATAGTCGAAAAAATATGCTCCAGTGACGGACTTGGGAATTGAAGAATATCCCATGTTTTTGCTTGGAGAATTTCTTGGGTTGCCTTTGGATTATGCCTTGAGCTTTCCATTGGTGCTGTACACCACTGACTAATCAGTTTTGCAACATTTTGCTTAATTTAAGCACTTCAGAAGTCATATGTGTAAATGCCTCCACCATGTCTGGCAAATGATGTGATGTGATCTGGATCAGAAGTTGCTCCTTTCCTTCTTCCCTTTATGGTTCCTGTCATTCTGGTAAAACTTTGGTTCCCTCTGTCCAGAATTTTCTTTTTCTTTTTAGATGTTTTTTTGATGAAGTCTAATCTAACCTTCCTATTCTTGAGTCTAACCAGTGATTTGCATCTTGTAGAAAACACTTTTCATTTCTTTCCATAAATGTGATATTGTGGTTTTTCATAACCAAGAAAAGAAATCAGTCTTCTGTGGTCTTTTGTGCCTTTGATGAAACAGCCAGTGCATTCCTTTTTCTTAAGAATTTACCAAATTAACAATCTTTGGTTATTTTAGTTATTTTAGTTTTTCAGTCTAACGCAGGCCTCGGTCACTTGCACAAGTTTAACACTTGAAATCAAGTCCAAACCTTCTACAGTATCTGATTCGTCTGATTCATTTGTCATTAAATAAGTAGAAAATAATCCTCAATATTATGAAACTGCCTGACAGTTAATTATTTCATTAATGTTTAGCCTCTGATAAAAGGAGACTGTGTATGAAAGTATGATTTTGTTAAAACTTCAAAGTCTGAACAATCCCATATTGACATATAAATTCATTATGGTGCTGGACAGAGGCAAAACTACAAAAACATGTGTGCCCACATGCATACAGCAGTGCTTTTATTACTAAGGTACAAGCTCCCTCCTTATCTTATGCATATACAGGCTTGCTATATGAAATTAGGGTTGAAGCTCTCATGTCAGTGTTGGTGAACATTCGATATACTTGGATATAATGTGTTATAATTATTACTTTCTTATAGGTCCAAGTTATCATTAGCATAAGATTGTCACAATCATGGGGTTTTTAAAGGAAGCTGGGTAGAGATGGAGCTGAGCTGGTGTTATTGCCAAAGCTGAAACTGTGTTTAACAAAGCAAAGCAAAAGCCAATCACCTAAAACTGAAGTGATGCATGTTTTCTATCTAAAAAACAAACCTCCATAAAATAAGTGCAGAGCTCGTCGAGACACGTCTGGAAAGGACGTAGGTGTTAAATTGAGCCATGGTGCGTGATTTTTTTTAAAAACATCACAAATCATGAAAAGCGATGTTTTTGATTGCTTCACGCTGCTGTGAGAATTTCTTCCAATCTCTTCACAATAAAAAGATGAGGAGAAGTCTTCTGTGAAAATGTGGAAAAACAGATGAAAGTTAAAAAGCCTCTCGCGGCATCTCAGGTTTGAAAAGACTCAAAGTTGATGATAATATCCTCCAACAAGGGCTGACAGGCACCCATTAAAAGGTAGGCTTAAGTGTGTTTGTGTGTCAGCGGGAGCCTCCTTTACAGAGTCTGATCTGCTTGTCAAACAGTAAAAGGAGATGTTCACTGGTCCAAAGTCCTCCCACACACAGCTGCTCCAAAATACTCAGTCTGTGCGCATCAGCTCATATGTGCAGGCTCATGCATCATTGTTTGTGATACGTTTGTATTTTCTGCCAGTGTTTGCACAGTCACTTGTGTATCCTGATATTACCTGTGTGTGTGTGTGTGTGTGTGTGTGTGTGTGTGTGTGTGTGTGTGTGTGTGTGTGTTCAGACTTGTTTGTCTGATCTGTTAGCACTCTGGATGTCTCCCTCTTCATCCCAGAGCCCCATGCCTGTCCAGCCATTCTCTCATCCTATTAAGACTTCTCCTCCCGAAGGAATCACTAGTCTGCGTGCGTTGGAAATCGCAGTCTGGCTCAGATGATGAGCCAAGTAGGACTCTGTGTGGCCAAAGCCAAATTCAGATATTTGCTCCATCCCACAGTGAGATATCCGCCATCTGAAAGAGGAAAATGGCACTAAGAAAATAAGGCAAATTTGCATGTTTTTCCAAAACATTCAAGAGCAACAGGACGGCATCACTGGAACAAACAAAACCTCAGCATCTTGTGTAAGAGATCTTCGCTTGGTCACATGGTTGCTTCCGCTATGCCTTCCAGCTTGAGGAGAGTGTGACTCATCATGCTAACTTAAACACTAAATCAGAAATCTGTTATGGATAACTACTGGTGACAAACCCACTGAGTTTCCTGTGTGCGGTTTGAAAATATTTGGTGGCATTTTTTAATTAGATCATGGTTAAGCTGAACGTTGTTCCACTCGTGTTAATGAGAACGGTTTGACATTTTTTAAAGCTGTGTGGTTGACAACACTCTCATCTATATGTGTTAAATATTAAAGCACCAGCAGCAGCCAGCTAACGTACTGTTACTTACTGTTCAACTGCTGACTAATGCAAATATCTAATTAGACGATCACATGGCAGCAACCCAGCGCATTTAGGTCCAGACAACCTGCTGAATTTTGAATTGAGCACCAGAATTGTGGAAGGAGGGTGATTCGAGTGACTTTGAACGTGGCGTGATTGTTGGTTTGAGTAATTCAGAAAATGCTAATCTATGCAACCAAACAGAGAATAATCTGAAAAAGAGAAAATATCCAGTGAGCACAGATTCTCTGGGTGAAAAAATTCACTCGTTGATTCCAAAGGTTAGGGGAGTATGGTTAAAGTAGTTCAAAAGGCAGCTCAAAAGGACTCATTACAACAAAGGTTTGCAGAAGAGCATCTCTGAAACACAAAAACACATTGAACCTTGAAGTAGATGGGCTACAGCAGCAGAAGACCACACTGGGTGTTACTCTTGCCAGCTAAGAGCAAGGAACTGAGGCGACAATTTGCAAGGATTCCCCAAAATTAGACAACAGAAGATTGGCTTTCTCTCATGAGTCTCAATTTCTGTTGCCACTTTTACAAAGTAGGGTCAGCATTTGCCGTTAACAACCCGAATACATCCACCATGGACCTATCATCTAATGTATCAATGGGCAGAAGTGTTGTAATATTGTAGGGAATATATGTTGGCACACTTTGTGTTCCTTAATAACAACTGAGCATCGTTTTATCTCCACAGCTTACCCACATATTGTTGCTGAGGTCCATCCCTTTATGTCCACAGTGTACCATCTTCTGATGGCTGCTTCCAGCAGGATAACACACCACGTCACATCTTCTAAAACTGGTTTCCTGAACTTAACAATGACCAAATGACCGATATGGACCAAAATATTTGTGAAATGATTCTAGTGCCTTGTTGAATCTGTGCCAAGAAGAATTAAAGCACTTATGAAGGCAAATTTTCAATTAAGAAGTGGTCCTGTATTTCTAGCACCTCATGCCATGTTCATAAATCTTTATGCAGTTTTATAGCACCTGGGGTCAACCATCCAAAGCAACTGATGTGCATATGAGACATGAAAAGAGCGTGTAGGCAGGATTGAGTGGGTGGAGATGCGTGTCAGGGGTGATTTGTGACAGAAGATAATAGCAAGAGTCAAAGGGAAGGGTTACAAGAAGGTTTGAAGATGGTGGTACTGATAAAAACACAGGAGAGTTAAAGGTGTTAAGACAGAATTGACAGGATTAGGAATGATTACATCAGAGGAACACTTCAGGCTGTGAGGTTCGGGGACCAAGTTGGAGAGGCAAGGCTGAGGTGTTTGGATATGTGCGGAGCAGGGGTGGTGGATATACCGGACAAAGGATGTTGAAGATGTCAGGCAGGAAGAGGAAAAAAGGAAGACCTCAGAGAAATTTCATGGATGTAGTAAAGGAAAACATACAGATGATGACTGTAAATTTGGGCAATTTAACACAGAAATCTCTGGTGATGGAGCCAGCCTTGACTGGCCATTTGAGGAACTGCACTTTCACGCCTGGTTTATTTTTCACAAAAAGTTTTTATGTCGCCGTTGAGATACTGTCTCTGCCTTGTTTTCCTCATAGTGGTTATCTTATCTTGTGCTGCATGCAAAAATCATTTCTGTACCTTTGCTTGTGTCTCTGAGATGGCCCAGTGATCTGGCGGATGCTGACCTACCCCCCAACCCGACGAGCCCTGGTGGTGGGCTGTGGTCTTCAGATGTTCCAGCAGCTTTCAGGAATCAACACAGTCATGTGAGTGGAAACATCACCAAACCTTTCCGTCGGGTCTGGCGCACAGGTCTGATTTATTCTGCTTGTTCTCCCAGAGCAACAGACTTTTGTAAAATTAAACAGAGCCTGCAGTGTTCAGCATCAAATGAGCAAATAGATAAAGGCGATCACCCAAAACAACTTTGCACTGATTTTCAGTAACCCTTCCCTTTAAGGGATGCTGATACGTGCCGTATAGCCTTACAAAGCCAGTGTGTCAATGAAGGGGTCAAGGGTTCAGGTTTTTCCCTTTAATTTGTCAGCAGTCTGTAACTGCCTAACTTAGAGGCCCTTTCATGTGTAGTATACTGGAAAAAATTGACCTCCTCAACCTGATACTTGAGGCTGTGTCCATGTGTCATCTTTTCAAGAGCTCAAACGGCACAGCCTTTATTATTTCTACATCGTATTGGCGCCGAAAGGGAAAAGTTCAAGTGTGTTTTTATCAGTTTTGCCCTCAGAGTTAATGAAAACAATAACGATGCATGACACACGATGTCACATGCCTCGCCTCTCAGCACCAGAGATCTCAGACGGGTGCATCTGCTTCAGCGACACGCTATTAAATCACAAAACATTTCTGTCATCTGTCGCTTCACGTCGCCCAGTGGGGAGCAAGAGGACTCATTGCATTACTGCCCACTTGCCTGCGAAGGGATGGACCAGCTTATTCTTTTCATCTGAGGGGATTGTGTCATCGGTCCCTGCCTCGCCTCCCTTTAGAGATGAACTATATTGCAAGGCTCCGTAAACAATCTGTGGATATGTGCTGTTGCTTAGCAACCACCGGAGGTGAGAGCAGCAGGATAAGTGTTCTTGTACGGGCGTGTTTGCACACATGTGACTAAATGAACGAAATGTGACCCTATGGACTTTGGAGTCTGTGCAGGCGCGCCTGTGTGGCACGTGCGTGTTTGTGCATGACATCTGTGCACTCGCGTGGTTGTGTGTATGTAAGCGGGGGCGCGTGAGGCTTTAGGTATGGCCGTTTGCCCGTGCGTGATTAGATTTTGAGAAGTAAATGGACAGAAACGTGAGGAGAAAGGATGATAATAAAGCAGCGGTGAAACTCTGGATGTCTTTGAGCGGTTGCTTCTGTCTCTCTCGCAGAGAGATCTGGTTACTGAGTGTCTGCCTCTCTTACTGTATATTTATCTTCATCCCTGTCACCAACATTACAAACAGCAGAGCGGACAAACTTAATCTGTCATAGCTCTGTCCCTATCCACCTTTCTGTCTCTCTGATTTATGTATCTGCCAATCTTCTAGTCCTCCCAAAAAGGTCTACCTGCTAGTTTATCTGTGTCGAGAGATGACCCAATTGCAGCGAGCATCATTACATCCTCAGCCGAGACTGTTTCGGGCCTGTTATGTTTACAGGTGGCATTAAAATGTGTTTTCCTGCCTGCAAATTGAAATCTGATTGCCCTTTCGTTTGAAAAAATAAGTACTGCGGCTTACTGTGGTGATAATGACATCACTCAAAATTGACATTAAAGACCTCACGCTGGTGACAATCAATTTTTTGATGCCAGCGTCTCCATTTCTGTTGTTTGCTTTGTTTTAGCTTCGCATCGTTTCGTGGATGGAAAAGTCCCAGAGACAGATCAGAATGCAAGTTGGCACAGGTTATAGTTATTTTCATCTGCAGTCAGGCTGAAAGAGAGCAGATCTGATGAAATCACAGCCCAAATCAGAAGAAGCAACATGTTTAAGAGAAAGAGTCCAACGCAGCAGACGCACAAATAACAACAGTTGTCTTGTGACATAGCAAATGAATCGAATCCGTGGGCCTCTTTCCCATTCATCCCGGATGTGTTCACTCCAGATGTACGTGTGGATAAGCCAATAATAAATCACTCGGTTGGTGTGTGTGTTTGTGTTTTTTCGTATCCAAGATATTGAACTCGAGTATGTGAATTTAAAACTGTATAATCAAAAGCAAGTTGTTATTTTAGGGCCTGTCTTTGTGATGTCTCTGTAGTGTTTCAAAACCATATAAGACTAAGCCATGGTTATAATATCAGCCAGAATCCATGTATTTTATTGTCTCCTTATACAGCTCAGAGTCATGGGGGGGTTACCAGCTATCCAGCTGCCATGACAGTTCAATTCAATTTTATTTATATAGTTCCAAAACTGTTGCCTCAAGGCACTTCACACTGTCAGAGAAAGGCCCGACAATAATGCAGGTTACACCCTCAACATGTTTCCAGTCCTTCACAGAGAGACAGACGACCGTGTAGTCGCATTTCCAGAGATCATTTACAATCAGCAGTTAAATTAACATGCATGGCACTGTCCTTTTCCAGCAGGAGGTCCACCCAGGAACCTCCTTCCAAACTAAAATACTAATCAAAATGCAGCCATTGGACACTGTAAAGGTATGATTAAATTAACAGTCAGTTTTAAGGCCACTGTAAAAGTCTTTTCACACCAGACCGATAAAATATTTCCCGTGTTATAAAATTAGCCAATCAGACTGATTGTGTCATTTTACTGGACAGATTTTTTTCGATTTTTCAAATTTTTCCAAAAAGTAGACCAATCAGATCGCTGCATGTGGCAACAAGTGCGCTTGTAGCTCAAACACAGTCAAAACATCAGGACCAGCTCATTGTCACTTAATGTCAACTTTTTTTCACCGTGCATTTTTGAGGGCGAATTTTTCACAAAAACATAACGCTTTAAGTGTGTGTTTACGTTACATGACGAGAAAAAGAATTAAGAAATGTTTACATTTGCTGTACAAGGAAAAAGGATCAGATGCCAGTGACGGCCTACTCAAAAGGAAATATTAAGCCCAGAATCACAAAAACAAAAGGAGAAGAGATGTTGCAGTGGTTGATTTGTTGGTATAAGCTTGAAAGTTCATAATACTCACTGTGCTCGACATTTTAGCTTCACAATTATACATAATACCAGCTAATTGCTACAGCTATGGAAGCTAGGCGTTTGTCCTTTTTTGCAAAATAAAGGGTAACTGAATAATTCAATTGTAAATAACTAGACCAGCCTTTTTAATTGCTGTAGTATGTCATTATAGAGGTGCCACCTGCCCACTTTTTTAACCACTTATAAAGTCAGTATAAAGTGGACCAGTGTACATATTTTGAAAGGTAAAGGATCTGGGTTTAGAAGACACTGTTTAACCCAATTTGGGTGTTAAGTGTCTTGTCAAAGGACATTTTGGCACATAAACAATAGGAAGGAGGAAGCAGGGGAGTCATGAGCCATGTATCACAGGTGAACACCCAAATAAAGAAACAGCAAGGTCTATTTGATCTACAGATTGGTGTTACAATTCAAAACAGGGGGTTAAAAATGAAAAGTCCATGCACTGATTGCAAAAATGGTATTAATTTTATTAATTTTATTAATTAGTACATTTGTTAGGGCTTCAGAACATGTAGTGAGAACTGAATCCTGATGATGACGTTCACAGTTGTAACCTGAGAACTAACTAGCCTCACACACTGGGCTGACAGAGGAAAATGTGAATCTGGATGATTGATATTAGGTGATAGAAACAATCTGCCTGCTCGCTGAAACTGAGGTGAATAATAAAAAACTCAGAGGGTTGCTGGATGAGGCGAGGACAGACTACAGAACATAGAGAACAAAACGAAAGGGGGAGAACACAGCTGTTACCATGACAATACTCACCCTTCAGTGATGAATATAATGTAAAGATATGAATGATTAAAAACTATATTTGACCATCTTCCACCATATGGAGCATGGGTTACTTTAACCACAGAATGTGCACTGTGTGTTGAGTTATTGCTGACGCCTCCCGTCACTCATCATGTGTGCTGTATGCTTTGCTAGCCTCCCTGTCTACTGCCTCTTTTGTCTACCTCCAGTGAAGCTGCCAGGCTAGCCCCATTAGCCGGTGAGACATAAAGAAGGTCTGAGGAGCCAGTAAATCAGCCAGGCTTAGAAACAAGCTCCTCTCCCTGTCCCCAGCTGCTTTTTCTGATTAAACCACCAGGCTGGCACAGGCGAAGAAGGAAAAGGGCAATGAGACAATCTGGCAGACAGGCAAAAAAAAAAATCCAGACCAAACTAGAAAAGCACATATTGGCTGCCAGTTCTAACAGTCCTCTCTCTCTCAAGTTAGGAACTTGACAGGAACGGATTGACAGTGTTCACTTTTTTCCTCCCTCTCTCCAAGTCACATATGTTCACACAGAGGGTACATTTGAGACCCTATTAGCACATTTTCCCACAGAAAGCCTCCCTCCTCCCGTATCTAATGAAAAAAGTGAGCTCTTCTGGTCTTTATCAGAGGAATTCAGGCGAAAGATTGACTGAGATTGTAACTGACCAGCCAGTTCAACCAATAACATCTTGATGAAGTGACAAAGTTGCGTTTCTCGCTTCATCAAATTGACAGTTAACACGTTTCCCTCTGATTTGCCCTTTCATATCTAACATACTTATGGAGATCAGTGCTGCCTTAGGGGATATCTGTAATTATAAACCCCAGCCTGTCAAATACAGTTACAAACCTCACACGATCTAAATTTTTTTTTTTCTTTTCAGTCCAACTTCACAAAGGAGCAGTGGTTAACAGCACCTAAGTCTCTCAGAGATTCTGGTTAAATGAGAGCTTGAGATCTAGTCTAAGCATCGCCTTTGCACCCTTTATTCCTGTGCAGTCTGTGTTGGCATGTGGTTGCATTTCGTCACATTTCTGATTATGTTTCAGAAAGGTGTCGCTTGAACAGAGAAGTATAAATCCGCCTTTACACCTGCTCACACACTAAACTTGGTGCAGATTAGTATCACTTGCCTGAATGCTAATTTGTGCTCTGTTCTGTGTAATGTCCATTTATGCAAGCAAACGTACTTGAGCTTCATCCACAATCCCAATAGGTGAATTTTTATCATGCTCAGCTGTTTGTGTTGCAATAACATTTCAGGAGTCTGTGAGATCAAACTGTATACAGGTGTTGAAGCTGTATCTGGCAGGTGAGGATTTTTCTATTTGTGCTAGCAAGGCAGTGATCAGCTAACCTCTGCTGCTGTTCTATTACTACTTTATGTGTATTTAGCCAGCTGTACTCTACAGTATATAAACAGATGTTATGTGAGCTATCGTGACTACTTTCCAGTATGAAGCTATTATAAAATGAAGGAATACAGCAAGTAATACTTTGTATTAATATTTTTTTATTTTCTTCTCCTGCCCTATTTTCTTTGCTCATCAAATTACTTACTACTTTATCTTTATTTACTTATGCGTGCATTAATGCTAAACGGTAATAAGAAAGGAAAACGGATGTGTGTAGAGTGCCCAGGCAGGACCGTGGGGTTATATTACTGGCTGATTTGTTTAGCATGTGTCTCCATGGCATCAGCTTCCTATCAAATTTAATTCTTTATTGAAAGTGCCTTTACGTTCTCCCAGATTGTCCCTGCCCACTTCAGCCCCATTAGCTGATAATTTAGCACTCCATTCTCTTCATGCATGGTCACTTAAAAAAAGCCTATTGCTTAAAATTAGGTGCCCAAATGATAGTTTAAAACAGTATGTCATATATGAATACATTTTTAAATACAGACAATGGAAAAATGCGCAAGTGTATTTTTAACGGAAAGGTGCAGGGTAAAAGTTTGCACATATAATATGCATACATGGAGATACTGATTATATGGTACCTACACCAGCTCAGTGGGTAGCCTGCTAAGGTACTGATTTTTGCTGAATGACCATCAGCTGCTCTTAATCCAGTTTGTTGATCACTATAATGACTTGTAAAGCCTAGTTTGCACAATAAAATCATTATAATTTATGATGGCATGACTTTTATTTCAATAATGGGCAGTAAGCTAATGTAGCTTTGTCAACCTAGCTACATCTGCTTTTTATTTATTTATGTATTAAAAATAAAAGTCCACAGTTGTGTTAGTGGCTCGGCGAGGGTATCCTTGGTTACAGTACCAACAGCATCGTGAAAACAACATAATCTTTAGAGTTATATTCACTGTTTGACATTTTAGCTTCACAATTATAGATAATACAGTGGAACCCCGACTTACGAAATTAATTCGTTCCCGAGGGTCTTTCGTAAGTCGAATATTTTCGTAAGTCGAAGCACCCATCACGCGTTTTGAGTGAGGCGATGCTGAACGATAGGCTATAGGCTAATTGCTAACTAGAACAACAATACGTCGTTCAAGTGGAACAGCGAAGCGCAAGTACGGAAGCCAAGGGGTTGTCACATGATTCGGAAGGCATTGTGGGCATTGTAGGCTCAGCCAATCAGAGCCAGCGGATTTCGTTACTCGGGCATTTTGCCGTAACATGGGCAAAAATATTGCTGTTCAGTGCCTTCGTAACTTGAATTTTTCATGAAACGGGGTATCCGTAAGTCAGGGTTCCACTGTACAAGCTAATTGCTAAAGATCTACCGAGCTTCTGTTGCGCAAGATTTAAGACATCAATAGTGCTGAAACTGCAGAAGTATCAGTAGTGGTTTAGGGTTTGTTTGCAGAAGATCAAATGATATTTTTTTTTTTGTTACTTCAAATATATTAAAAGGCCTACAGAGAACTAAAACTGGCCATGAGTATGCGTAATGGCCGTGGACATGGTCCCATACGTGCCATTATTATTTTACAGCAGCTTGATTTAAACTCATGTGTCAGGTACTCTCCCTGAGCTCTCTTGGTGTTATATGAATAACCTCCTTGCTTTCACTCACTCACACACACACACACACACACACACACACACACACACACATTCAAAAACTGTCAGAGAAACCTGTGTGATGAAAAATGTATTTATCAAGAATGCATCACTCAGGAAAAAAAGAAGCTGGATGGATGGCTGTGTGGATCACATCAGTAACATGCATCCTGCAGGAGATTTACTTTTTTTATGGATCTCCCTTCCCATCTCTGTTGTTTAGCTATAAATGCAGAACAATGTGGTACAGCAGTTGGTCAAATTAGATATCATCTTTATGCATTAGCTGATGGATCATTTCGAATGAATTAGCCTCATAATCTTGCACGTAAAGGTCACTGTGTACTGGTGGGAAATGTGTGTGTGCATCCTGTGAGTGGTGAACAAACTATCTTAAAAGACAGGAAGATCTTCCAACTGGGCTGGAGAGTAGAGTAGAGTAAAAGCAGAGAAGAGGAAAGCAGAGGGCAGAGGGAGATCTGACATTGATGGTGATGAGGTGGAGGAAGGGCCACGGAGGGGGATCAAGGCAGATGACAGGAGAGGAAGTGTAAGATTTATGAAGGAAGATAGAGAAAGGGGACAAGAAATATTGAGCTGTGGATGAAAAGACCCGTGTTCTTTTATTCTCTTTGTTTCTTTGCTGCTTTTTACAACAATCATGCAGAGAAGGTTTTTTGTTCTTCGCTCCAGGTTTCTCAAAAAGTAGCATCACGGACTTCTAACCAAGTACAACCAATGCTTTAGACTGCACACTTACCAAAATAGTGGTTTGGTCCAGAAGTTGAAGCAATTATGTGCAAAAAAAGAGATGCTTTTCAGAGTATTAATGACCAGTGGAATGTGCATACTTTATCATGCAAACACTGCAAACATTTCCTGAAATCATTCACGTGGCATGTTTCCTTTTCTGCTTTTATTTTCTCCTGCTTGCACTTTGTAAGGTCTCTCATGGTGTGAACTTTAATCTTTTCCAGAAGATGAGAAAATAAGTGTCGGAAAGTCCAGAAGTGACATTTTATTCCCAACACCTTGGCCAAATTTCCTTCAACCAGCACTATAATAATGGTTAATTATCACCACAAGTAGAACAAACAACTAAAACTAAGTGCTTTGTGAAATATATGAATTTAGGTAAAGGGGGCAAGACAATCTAGCTTGGCATAGAAACTAGAGATTTATACCAGAATACAATGGCAGTTGGTATCCAGTATATGCAACAGACTTGGATTCTATTTGTCAGAATTTAAATTGCCAAGTACGCTGATGACAAATTGATAACACAGCAATTAATAATACAGTACAAGCTCTGCAGTCTCAGTGAGCTTGATAAATTCTCGATCTGCCAGATGTTCTAGTTCAGCGGTCCCCCCCCTTTTTTGCGCTACGGACCGGTTTAATGTCAGACAATATTTTCACAGACCAGCCTTTAAGGTGTCGCGGATGAATACAACAAAATAAAATGATACGACCAAGACAAAAACTGTGGTATTTTGTAAATATAATAATAAACGCGAATTCACCGTGTAATTGTGTAACTTTATTAGCAGCATCCAGCAATGATATCCAGCAAGCCACCCAGGTAAACATGAAATTGGAAGACCTTAGGCTAGTTAGCTAACAGTGGCAAAATTGTCCAAATAAGAGCAAGGGAAGTGCCCACTATTAATTGGTGGCAGATGGAGTTTTACTTAATATAATTGGCCAACTGTTAATAGACATCTTACCCAAGTAGTCTTTGCGTGGTAAACTCACTTCCTCACTTCCCACTACCCAGGTGCTGTTAATAATATATATGTATGGTAGTTTTCTGTGGTTCTCATCTTAAAAACAATCTTCTCTAATGCTATGACATCCTAATAATATAAGATATCAGAGATACATCTTTGCCAACATGCAGTGCAAATCACTACAATTTTATTTACCTCATGGAACAGCCACATATGTATTGAGAAAACCAGCATTGTGGTATTAAATTTAGCTACTATATGAATGCATATAATCTCAGTGTGCTTCGTCATGTTGCCAAGTACTCATTTTGTTGTTGCAACATGCCAGTTGGCCCTCGCAGATGGTCCCACAGATAAATGTCATGTTGGAAATGTCACAAAAAACAGTTTTACGTGGTCACTCTGCTGGCGGGCCGGCGAGGAGCTGGCAGAGCTTGCACTGATCTGCGTGTGTTTTGTGTGCATGCAATCCAAGAAGCTAGACCAAAAAAATAAATAAATAAAAAATACTGGGTTGTTTTTGCCTGTGTGTGTGTGTTTTCAAGCATTCATAAGCAACTTAATCATGCCAACATCTTCTGTCTCCCACCGAGACACAGCC
Source organism: Perissodus microlepis (assembly GCF_051167445.1). Taxonomy (NCBI): domain Eukaryota; kingdom Metazoa; phylum Chordata; class Actinopteri; order Cichliformes; family Cichlidae; genus Perissodus; species Perissodus microlepis. Next base: position 4,265,885 of record NC_140477.1, read on the forward strand.
AGACCTTTTTAATGACAAATATTCTAATTTAGCTTCTAATCAAATGCATACAGAAACGCATCACACTCGCATGCTCCTCACAGCAGGATGTCATGTGTGAAGCAGTCTTATTAAGTAGCTGGATTGGTGTTTACTACACATGATGATTCAGACGGTGTCTGAAAAGGGCTGGGAAAATCATCAGAGACCCCAGTCACCCATCACATGGACTCTTCACCCTCCTGCCCTCTGGGAGGCGCTACAGGAGCCTCCGGACTAAGACCACCAGCTACCGGAACAGCTTCTTCCCCCACAGCTGTCAGACTCCTGAACTCTGCCTCCTGACATCTGACATCTGACCCACGTTAACACATGGACTGAACATACACACACCCACAATGGACAACTGTACCCTCAAACACACAATAATAACATGGACTGAACCACCACTCACAACCACTAGCACTTTATATAGATACTGTAGAAATTATCCACATATCTAATTTATCTTAACTGCACTACTGTATAGCTCTGTAAATAATCATTCTGTACATACGATAATTTTTAACCCTACAACTGTTTACAACTTGCATAGTTCCCATTTCTGTATAACTGTATATCTCAGATTTCTGTAAAGTTATTTATTTCATATTCTGTATAGTTTTTCATATTTATATCCTGTTCATAGCCTGTACATAGCTTGTACTCACTACAGCCTGTACATACCTATAGTTATAGAATATTCACAACATACTTCATACCGTGTACATTATAACATACCATAATAGACCCATTTCTGTAATATACTTACATATCTATATTATTGCTAATATATATTGTAATATATCTATATCACTAAAGCACTTCTGGATGGATGCAAACTGCATTTCGTTGCCCTGTACCTGTGCATGTGCAATGACAATAAAGTTGAATTCTATTCTATTCTATGACAACAAATACAGCCAGTGGAACATAGTGCAACGTGATCACTATTTGCAGTTATTTGTGTGCTAGTTTTGATACGTGACATGGTTCAAGTAATTAAAAATAAACTATGTTCAATTAGCTAAAATATTTCCAGTGGCTAACACTATATAAATTTGTCAACTAATTTATTATCACTAACACTGTACCTTGGAATAATGTTAATAGGCTACTTGCAACCATCCTAACACTTCAGTCTGTGACCTGTCTACAAAATATAATGTTAAAATTTTAAATAAATCATCTGCCCAATAATGTCTTTGTTGTTGTTACATTTTTTGTTTGTTTTTGCACTCTGGTATTAAATTGAGTATTAAGAGTCATGTAATTTTTCTGGTATTGGTACTAACTACTCAACCTGTGGTATCCTGGTATCATGACATTCCTAGAACAAGCAAAAATTTCAGAAAAATCTGTGTTTTTAAGATTAAATATGTAAATTAGCAAGAAACAATGTGACAAAGAGATATAATCTCTCCAGCATGTCCTGGGTCTGCCCCGGGGCCTCCTTCCAGTGGGACATGCCCGGAACACCAACCCCAGGAGGCATCCTTGTCAGATGCCCGAACCACCTCAGCTGGCTCCTTTCGATGTGGAGGAGCAGCGGCTCTACTCTGAGCCCCTCCCGGATGGCCGAACTTCTCACCCTAGAACCCTAAAAATGTTCTATACTTAATTTAACAGACAGTGTAGAAGAACTGTCTGTAAAAAAAAGTTGTTATAAAAGTCTTTTAGCTCATCCCGTTCGCTAACGTTGGTGCAGTTGTCTGCTGCCTCTTAGCTCTCCTCCAGATATTCATCCCTCTATATATTTTAACTTCAGAGGAGAATGGTATAAAAAGGAGGGTGCAGGACCACTAATAAGCTACAAAGTCTTTCTCCATTCAGCAATTAACATCTCTCCAGTCACCCAAAGGTCAGTACTGTCAAAACACTGTTGAACAGCACAAAGCAGCAATTTCAACAACATGATAAGCCAAAACTTGTGTTACTGTGAATTACTGTTTTTCGCTAGTGTTGGCTGCTTATCACTTCCATTTCTGTAGAGCTTTTGCCTTCTTTTTTACAGCCAACCAAATTAACTAAACATTAACTTCCCTATGTGGTAAATGGACTCCTATATTTACCATTACTTCTGAATGACTGGGCCATATTAATTTAATGTCATTAATTAATTTATTGATTGATTTAGGAGTTTTGTATTTTCTACTACTTGAGGAGTGGGGAAACAGGAGAGTGCAAAGTGTGTTTAATTCTGTGATAGTGGCAGACATCTGCAGATGTTACACTTGGTGCTTTGTGAATGCGGATTTGTGTGAACGTGTATGTGTGTTTACAGAGTTGCCAATCAGAACATCAAGTGTGAGGTTTACCTATTTGGGCTGAGCCTTTTTTTTTGTTCCGGAGCGTAAATGTAATGCAGTTCTGCGTTCATATGCATTCATTTGAAAAATAGGCCAGTTCCCAAGAGAGTCACTGTCTCCCTGTTTCTGTCTGTCTCTCTTTCACGCACTCCCTCCCGATATATGTCTCTCTTTCTCTCTCCCCATATCTTTTCTTATCTGTCCAATTGTTCTTGTTTTCACACCCACGTCCCTCATTTTCTATTTTCTCCGTCCATTCAGTCTTTTTCTCACCTTTCAGTCTTTTTCTCACTTACTTTCTGCTTTCTCTCTCTCTCTCTTTATACATGCCTCCTGCTGTTTCTCTGCTCTGACACCTTGTCTGTTACACTCTTACTCAGTGAATCGGTCACTCAGTCACGTGCAAACACTTGCTCGTACATGCGCACCCACACACTCACTGCATTCCCACTCACACACACTTAACACTTGTTTGCTCACTTCATCTCATAATTTCACTGCTGCCTTATAGCTGATCCTTCAGCTGCCTCTAAATCCATACTATTAGGTTACATAATCAGATCAGTGCTCTGTCAATAAGTAGCACTCTGTTAGAGCTTCCTTGAATATTGGAGAACCCTTCTCTCTACTCTTCTTTCACACCCCAACGCACATGTTTACTTTTCTAGCCTATAAATACAGGTAATATGTAACTACTTGTATTTGAATACAGGTAGTTATATGTCTGTCTTCAAACTAAATAAAAAATAAAATGCCTTCTTACAGGGTCTGTTTGACAGTTTAATTAGACGTTTAAGCGTTGTCTTGTCTGATTTGCATTCAGTTACATCAGCTGTATGAACATAAAAATTTTAGGGTTGCCAGTTTTGATGGAAGGGAGGACATTTTTGCTTGTATATTCTGATATGCATCATACATAAGCTATAATTATGCTTAGATTAAAATTAACCAAGTGATGAATAACAAAGTAACAAAAAACTTGTTGCCCAGCTATAAGGTTTTTATTTTTCTACACAGACAGTGTGAAAGATGGATGGAAGGAAGGATGTGGCTGTAAAACACTCCCTCATTGGCTAACGTCTTGTGACAACAGATAATCCTTCATTATAAAACATGGCATAACCAAGATCTATAAACCCAACTTAATTCTTTATTCAGTATGACCCAACACGAGTGTCTGGCCTCATAAACCCATTAGGAAAGTGTTTACCCATAAACCTCTGGGGGACCAGAAGGCTTTTTGGAACCACAGCTATCGCCACCTGGTGGTCTTCAGATAGAATGCAGGTTTGTAGGCGCTTTTTTGTTTTGTTTTTTCCTTTTGTTGTTGTTTATTGTGCGGGGTTTTCTTGCATGCAAGCAAGTCTGCATAGGTTGTTTGCCCATAATCCTATATTCTGCCAAATATGTACAAAACCTTTTAGTTAGCAAGACACATCCATGAATCACCCATGAAACGCTGAAATGCATCTTTAATTATCCAAACACTGAAGACAACCCTGCTGACACATAATGTTTTACTTTAGATAAGTTATAAAAAAGTGCCACTAACAAGGTTTTGTGTTAGTAAGTAAACATGCTTATTTCTGTGCAGCTTGCTTATTTGATAAAACACTGTTTGTTTTTACTATAATATAATATTTTTTTAAAGACAAAATGGCTTATGCCAGGGATGGGCCACAAAAGGAACTGTCACACTAATAAGCTTATTGTTGTGGCCCTCCACAACAGTCCCAGTTTCTTATGGTGGCCATTTGAGAAAATCAACTGTCCATCCCTTGCCCATGCTCTCAACGTCAAGAGCAAACTGCACAATTAATATTAAACTCTGTAATTCTCTGGAACATACGCATGTCTTCAAAACTTTTGGGATACTTTGTAGAAATGTATAACTGACTTGTACGTAATAGGGTTAAACACTAAAAGCTACCAGCATGGCACTTTAAGAAGACCTGACGTGTCCTTCCAAAGAGTCAGCAGCCTCCAAGAGAATCCTGTAAGGTGACAGTAAATGTCAAGCATGAGTAAGAGGTGTCCTCTCATCACCACCCATGTCAAATGTGCGAGGATCAGTAGGGAGCCATCGAATTCAAGAGTGAGACAGTTTTTGTCTGTTGTTTTAAAAAAAGAAACACTTGTATTCATTTTAAAAAGGAGTGTTAATCCATGTTTCCATTTTCAGACAGGTCAGGGCCAGATCACACCTTCTGCTATGTGCTTTACGCCAACACTTCACACCACAGCAGGGTCAGACTGGGCCTGAAAATACTGTTTTGTTTTGCTGTTTTACCCAGACCAACCAGCCACAACCACACCACAGATATTCCACCATGCCCACCTCATCAACACATATACAAACACACCACCTCTTAGCACACTTACAGACATAATGCATGGATACTCTAGCCCATGGTAACACTACATACATCTATTTGAGGAGCGAGGGAAATGTTTGAAACCAGCAGCTGTAATGCATTATTTACAGTATTTGGACACAGGGAATCAATCATAATATTATTTCCATTCTTTAGTTGCACGAAAAAAAAAACTAATAATGTTTAATGAAGCTAAAAAAAAAGAAACCACTGCACTGCCCTCGTGTTGCAAAAACACTGAGGGCCTGGAAACAGAAAATTCTCTTAGCAGATCTTACTAATTAAAAGTTTCCTACTGTAGCTTTTTCCAGCGCCACTTTTTGTGCTTTGCTTCTAAACTGTGTCTTTAATTGAGAGACTTTTATGGCACAGAATGGCTGCATAGTTTCGAAAGTTTGCAGATGATGTAATAATTACAGGACAGTAAAAGATGGGGTCCTGACTCTCCTGTGACTACGCTATAGCCTGTTTCCACTAGCTCAGCTCTTACAGGTGCTTTGAAGTTTTTCTCTCAAAGACTGCTCTGATTGTTAACAGAAATGAAAGCACAGAGATTTTATGAAACAGCCCTCTGAAATTACCTCAGACTGCTGTTTCATTCAAACCCTACATGGAGTATTTCCTGTCGCTCTGTGATGTGTGCTAATAGCCGACAACTAGTGGGTGTTTTAGACTGAGAGGTGTCACTTTGTATGAGAAGTGACACCTGAAACCCTTCAGGTTTGTAGCACTACAGAAAAGCTATGAGAAGTAACAGATTTCCCTGATATCATAAAGGGGGAAAATGCCAAGAAACAACCCATATATAATACAAATATTTACACTTAACCGTGACACTACAAATTGATTTCATTATCAAATAAACAGACTGGCTTAATTTGGAACCACGCTGTTCATGCACATAAGGTAATACCCAGAAATTAACCGAAGAACATTACATCCCAACATCCTGCACTACAGTGCTCTTAATGTGACACCATGTCATCCAGTGAGGAATGTCCATGGGAATACTGAGCTGCTTCACTTCTTTGTACATTGATCTCTTATACCAGAGTATCAGTCTGTCTCCTGCTCGAGCGCTGTCATAAGCAGCCTGCTATTTGCAGGTGAGCAAATATACAGAAGGAAAAAGAAAATGTTCTTTGTTTTCCTTTTCTTTCCAGTTATAAATGTATTGCTGTGGAAAGACATTCATTTCAAAATTAGATACTTCAGTAACTACCATCCATTCAAATGTTTTTGTTTACTCTTATTAAGGTTGTAGGGGGACTGGAGCCTGTCCCAGTTATCATAGGTTGAGAGGTTGGGTACATCCTGGTCCGGTCACCAGTCTGGCGCAGGGCTAACACAGAGAGACACACAACCATTCACACCTATGGGCAATTTAGAATTACTGATGAACCTAACCCCAATAACTGCATATCTTGAGCCACACCTCTTTTCTTTTTCTTTTTTTTTAAAGATTGCTCGAAAAATGGGAAATACAAGAATGTATTGAAATACCTACTAAGTAATGTTGTAAGTAATGTTGATGTCCGGGCTCTGGGGAGGCCAGTCCATGATTGTTAGTGTTCCATTGTTTGTTTTTCTCAGGGTATGCTTTTACAGCAATGACAGGATCATTGTCACGCTGAAAAAGTATGCAGTCAGTTGCTTTCCAGATGGTATTGCATTGTGGATCAAAACCTGATGGTACTATTCTGTCTTTATAATTTATAAATTAGTTTTGACAAGAGCTCCAACACCACTGGCTGAAATGCCGCCGAAAAACATGACAGAGCCTCCGCTATGTGTTAAAGATGGCTGTAGTGTAGACACTCACATAAATAAATAAAAGTAAAAACACGATTTTGAATTTATTTTTTTTTTAGCCCTATAATGCCCTCTGTATCATATTTGATATATGAGTCTCTGAGACCTCTATCTCATCAACATGATCAGTACTTGCCATAATTTCAAAATGACAAAAATCCCAATTGGGGGAAAAAAAAAAAAAAATCTATTGCTTAAGAATTTTGTTTCACCCGAGGCAATAAAAAAAAGACAAAAAAACTCTTTTTTTGTCTAAAATTAACATTGTAGTTAACAAAAAGTTGCCAAAAAACCCAATGTATCAATATATCATACACAACATGATATAGCAAAAAAAGTGGATTTTGTTATAAGAGTTAATAAACATCTCAGTTCCAAAAAATCTAAATTTTCTGGCTATTTTTTGATGGGTTGGGTCTTACAGGGTAAAAGTTGATTCATCAACTTATAGATGTTCCCCACTTCTTTCTTTCTTTTTTTTTTTTTCATTGAGATTTCATCATGACACCTTAGAATGACACTGTAGCACTTGATGATGGATAACAATGTCTTTTAGAAATCCGACAGCCATGTTTGCCTCTCGAGCGTCTCTTTGGGGCTTTTAAAAGCCTGAAATGCCAGTTCGGAGATGCTTTTAACATTTAACACAGGCCGTGCTTCTTGGCACTGTGGTCAAAAAATGATCATTTTGTTTCTGGAGGCTGTTATTCACAGTACTTTTTATGTCAGAACACAATGTGTGCGCGTGTGTGTGCGTGTGTCTGTGCTGTAATCAGGAAGATGCAGGGTTGGAGATGGAGCACAGCGGGCTGTACTGCTGAGAACAGAAATAGTGCTTTTACTCCTGCTGCTGCTCCAAAACCGACTCATTTCTCGCGTGTGTGTGAGTGTGTGTCCATTAAGCACATGCATTTTTGCCGGCATATATCTCAGTCTGCAGAAGCCTAATAATTCCATTGAAAACATTTATCACCTCATGCACCTTATAAGACTGTAGGTCATGCTTTTAAACCCGAGTTTCACACCATCTCATTTCCTTTTCTGTTCTCGTTCTGTCTGAGTGGATACCGTGGCAGAAAAAGTAAAGTGTTATTATGCAAATCCCTCAAATGAATGTCTTTGTTTTGGGAGAGAGAGAGAGAGAGAGAAAGCCAAGAACACGAGAGAGAGAGAGAACAAGAGAGAGATAACGATGCTTTTGAAGAGATGAAAAGCAGAATGCTAATTCTGAGCTGCCTTTAGAGACACAGGCAGGCAGACAATGCTGTAGATTTATTTGAGCTTTTTCTTAATGAGTCTTACCTTCTTTGTATTTGTGTTGCATTCTCTCAAGGTTGCTGAGTCCCTATCTATTGAATGTGCTTGCACGCGTTGTGTTCATTTTGGGTAATGATGTGTTTTCTGCCAATGAGCGCATCATTTCAATGGCTATACTTTAAACAGACTGCCTGGAGGTGTTTACTTTAAAGAGTCCCTGCAGGTGTGTGCATTTTGTTTCGTCGTTTTCTGCATGCATGTCCTTTTGGTTTTTTCACTCATCTTTCTTAGTTACAAAGTAGCAAAGTTGAAACGGGAAATGGACTCTGTGCAGGTGTCTGTATTGTTGACCGCAGCCTGCTTAGAGCCTTGTTGATGATGATTGCTGTTAATCTGCACACGTGGAGCAACATGGTGCCAGAGTTGCAAGTATAATTATATTATATGAGAGATGAAGAGAGAGCCTATTTATAACTGATCGCTAGCTGTCTCTAGTGGAGCGACTGCTGCTCAAGTAGAGAGACTGGGGTTGGTGGATGAGTGAATTGCTCTTACGAAGAGAGGCTGTGATTGGCTTGTTGACTTAAAGATTGATTGCAGGTTTGTATATGTTTCTGTTTGATATTTATACTTTAATATAGCCATAATATTGTGCTGAGACTGCTTAACATTTCTCCAAATACAATTATACAGTACTTGAAATACTTTGTAGGGTTTTTGCCTTACAATAAGCCTTGAAGTGACTGTAGTGATTTGATACTTTATAAATAAAATTGAAATGTATTGAACTGAAGTGTAATAACAGTGTAATAACAAGTGTAATAACAGTTACTCTTGAAAAATGAATATGCCGTTCTTGTGTTTTGTTGACTCTGCACACTAACATTATCCAAAATGTTTCCAACTGTATTCAAACCAAGAGAATGTAAGGCAGTTTGAAATGTGTATTTTCATAAAGTGGTTTAACTTTTAAATTCTGGCACAAATTCAGAAATTCCTCCACAAATAGTTGCTTTAGGACAATGATTTAACTGCAAACTTGTTTATATGCAGAAATATAGCCAGAATACAACCAGCTGGCAGTCAGGTAAGTCAAGTCTGTTGCAAAGAAACATGTCACGGACAAGTTGGACTCATAGGCACAGACTAACTAAGACTGACTGCAATGTGTTGCCAATCTGTCTGTGTTTATAGACAAGAAGGATACTCTTGACCTATTTTTATGCTTCGTTTTTCTTATTATTATTCTCTAACTTTGCTTTTTCTTTTTTCTCTCATGTCACATAGGTACTACAGTGCCACCATCCTGCAGATGTCAGGAGTGCGCGATGACAGGTTGGCAATCTGGCTGGCTGGACTCACCACCCTCACCAACTTCCTGTTTACTCTGCTGGGAGTGTGGCTGGTGGAGAGAGTGGGGCGTAGGAAGCTCACCCTAGGCAGCATCATAGGTAAGGCTAAAGGAGGAGGAGACTTGAGCTGTCCAAATCAACAAAAAATATTAAAAGTTGTTTTTGTGCGCTCTGTGCGTTATTTAATTATTATTATTTTTGACAGGCACGTGTTTCAGTTTGAGTCTGTTGGCCATCGGTTTCTTAATGTCTGCACAGCACAGTCCCCCTGTCACCTACCACCCATTAGACCCCGCCATGGCCAACTCTACCTGCTCCAAGTACCAGTGAGTACTTTATCTACAGGCCTGTGGCGTTTCAGATGTATCTTACAGTATGTGGTATTATTACATCAACAGAATCTATCAGTGTTAAGTTCTCTTAGCCTGCTCCAACAACAGGTTGTCTTTTCTTTTCTAGTTATTCTGATTGCTCCACCGTTCACCATTTTAGCTGCAGAGTGTTAAAAAAAAACAACCATTTGAGCAATAAAGACCATTTACCCAGAGGATTTAATACGGTGGTATCAAAAGCAAGTCTTTTAGGGAACACGTTAAAACACTAATCTATGGTGTAATTACTCAGTAACCATTACAGTAAACTGTGGAATTGAGATTTACTTTATTATGGGATTATGATAACAACAGGGATTTTCATTCCAGTATGAAATTGACATTAAATGGACATAAAAGCAAACAGCATGGCTGTGGAAACCCATGCTGTGAAGCTCCCAGTGCACCGTTTTTGTCAGATGAGGTTTGGATTTCTGCAGTTATTGAGTTAGCAAATCAGTGGTGACTTATATGCACTATGAGCCTTAGCATTTGGTGACCCGCTCTGTAATTATGCACAGTCTGCCACTTCATGACTGACTTAAGAACTGTTGTGGTTCCTAAATGCTTCTACTTTGCAATAATACCACTTACAGTTTATTATGGAAGAACGAAGAGGGAAAAATGTTAAAATCTGACTTGTTTCAACGGTGGCAAACTATTACAGCACCATGCACAGATTTGTTGAGCTTTTTGTTAGTAAAGGCAGACTGCATGGCTAGGTTGATTTTACACCCGTGGCAATGGGACTGAAAGGACCTTAATATCACATTGATGCTTGATGTCAATAAGAAGTCCTTCAATTCAATTCAATTCAATTCAATTCAATTCAATTCAATTTTATTTATATAGCGCCAAATCACAACAAAAGTCGCCTCAAGGCGCTTCAAACTGAAGCATGCAAAAGGACCTGGATCACAGAGGCGCCAAGGCTCAATTATTCCTTCTTCTTATCTACCCATGCATGAATCCATTCGTCCATTTCAGGTCATGGGAGAAGTGTAGGCAGAGATACCCAGATCTTTCTCTCCCTGGCCAACTCCTCAATCCCTGATGGAAGAGATGGCTGGGGAGACGCATTCCCTCCTCTCTCCTCTCTCCTCTTGGTCAGACATGTCCATCCTATTCAGAGGCACTGAGACCCTGAGAGCCTCTGTTTTGCCAGCACTTATGAATTGGAACATGTTGACATTCCAAACCGTAAGTGCTCAGCTTCCATTACCATATTAATACAGAAGTACCCATGCATCGGAGCACACCAGTCTTCAAACATGCCCTTCATTTTGATCTCAACTGAACGTAAATCACCTGGTGTTTTTTTCCAACTGGATATTGCATTTTTATGGCTTGCAACCAAGTTCTGGGGTATAACCACTAGAGTAGTTTTCTCCAGGACCAAAAAACATACTGAGACACACATGTACGTACATGGTGGAAAGAAATCCAGTTACACTATCAAACCTAGTAATGAGGGTTGTTATTTCCCTTCAGGATGTGAGGAGTAGGTATGACTTTAGACCTCCGAGTCCCTCTGAATTACTCCGTCTGATCATCTAGCACATATGAAGGAAAATACAGATTTCTGTGTTTGTATTAAGGTGTCACACTCTGCAGAAGGTTGGAGGAAAACAAAAAGCGGTACATTTGGTATTGTAGCATAGCTTAAAATGGTAAACAAGAACCGAAAATGGGGGTGCTGGCATGAGAAAGCTACTGTTGACCTTGGAGCACTTCTGTTCTTAGTAAAGGCACTTAGTATTTTGCAGTTTTAGAGCAGAGGACACTAAGTGGTGGAAAGAGAATAAAACCCTCCTAAAAGAATTTTTGTGGTGAAGTTCTTGCAGGTTTTTACACATACGTTAATACAGATCTAGATTTCTCTGAGTACTCAGAGGTCAAAATTAGTGCCAGCATAGGTGTTAGAAATTGTGGTCAATTATTTTACATAATAAATGTAATTAAATGATTTTAACAGTTACGCAATTCATCATCTAACATCTGTCACTCCCATTTCACTCGACTGTCCCCAGCAGCAGCAGAAGGCAGGCGGTGAGCCAGAGTTTGTTTCCGAATGAAACAGTCATCAGATGCCTCCGTGTTGCAATTTACTCTCACTTACACAGACACGAGATGAAGCTCATGTGTAACGGCAGTCTTTCATCACAACGTCAGGCAATGCCTAATGCACTCGCTGTCCTGTGACCGCGTGCTGTAACCCACATAAACGCAGGGATAATTTGAAGAGATGAGTGCCTTTACCACACTGGAAAAGCTTTACTGAATTCACTTTGCTTCACATGAACTCAAACGCATCCCTTCACTGACCACAGCAGCATCAACAGAGCACCAGAACCACCGGTAGCCTCTTAAGTGCTTTGGTGCTCAGATGTCCCATTTAAAGATGTTTTCTTAACGTGCTATTTTGGGGTTTGACTAAGGAGAGCTAAAGCCCTTTACGCACTGGACACATAACATTTGTGCAAATATTTTATGTTTTACAAATATTTTTTTGACTCACCTGGTCTTAACTTAGTCATTTATACTGACTGCGTACCTTGAGTTGGCTATCGTTTGGTGGAGTGGGTTGTCCACTAATTTAAGGGTGAAGGTTGCTCCTGATGGAAAGCACTAAGGTTAAAGGGGAGCTATCATAGATAGAGAATTTTACTGATAGGGATTTCTAGACGAGCTCCCTGCTTTTCTATTGGGAAAGGGTTTGACCCTTTTAGGACCTATCTACATTATGCTTACTTTTGTCACCAGATAAATATCAAATATGGGATAAAATATATGTATATAGTAAATATAATTTAAAACATATGGTATAATATGTATGTATAAAATATACTTCTTAGTCTCCTGAACTGTCTCATTGCATTACACACATGGTAAAAGGGAAGTCCATGAGTAGTACAGTGGTGAAATTGCCATCTATGACATAACCAGCCTGCAATGCTACCTAACGCTAATAAAAACCTTAGGAGTGCTAAGGTACCATTTCACTAGCATTACATTACTGCTGGGCTAGCTAGCCTGACCTGCTAATGTCTCTGGGATTTTTTTCTTTTTATAAAAACAGATGTTTAATGGGCTTTAGCTTTACTAATACTTAACAATATCTATATCAGTGTTACAGATACTTCTAAGCAGCTAATGCTAAGTGGTTATATCTCTCTCCTCACCTTCCTGCAATAGTTACTTTTGAATACATGGTGTTATTTTCATCCTTAACCTCAGCGTGAAATTAGAGAAAAGCTTCCCTGGAAGCTACGGACAATAAAAATAGATCTCTCAAGCAGAGTGTGCATTTCATGACCTACCTCGAACCTGATTAAATAGCATGGGGAAAGATGAGTGCACCCTTGTGAAGCTGTTCAGTTGAAACACTCAAAAATAAGGACTGCTCATCAAGAAACAGACCGCAGAACATGATAATGTGATAGGATGTAGTTTAAATGAACAAAGCTGGGAACAGGATAGGAAAAGAAATGTAATGATAGTGAATCCCACACAGTGGGGACGAATGTCTCATGCATTTCCTGATTTTGGTGAGAGATGTGTGCCTCAGTTAGATGGGTGGGTAGCTGTTTTTCTGTTATATTTGCATCTTGTCCAGTAGCAGCAGGTACGTTTACATTCATATTGGACTTTTACAAGGAGTTTCTCAGCATCCTATAGAGGAAAGGCAGACGTAAAAGAATGTGATTACAAGCTGCCGTTTGATTGATTGTCTTTAGAGCAATGAGAGTTAATGCGTGTTGCATCTGCTGTTAGGGTGTGCGAGCCGTGCATGCTGGATCCTGGATGCGGCTTCTGTTACCGTGAGAATGGCTCGGCGCTGCTCGCCTCCTCCTGCGTGCCAGTCAATAAGGCCTCCACCGAGCACGCAGCATGGGGCAGGTGAGTCACAGGATGCAAAGTGAGCATGTGGAAGTGCATTAGGATGCAGTGAAATAACACACCTCACCTTTAACTGCCCCCCCTCCCCCCCAGTTTTAAGAGGAATTGGTAAAGTCTAACTAACTAAAATGTGCATGCCTCTTATAGATGCTCCAACTCTACCCTGATGAGAGATCAGACCTACTGGGCCTACAACTACTGCCCCACCTCCTTCTCCTGGTTGGTTTTACTGGGACTGGTGCTCTACTTGGCTGCCTTTGCACCGGGTGAGAGACTGAACCTTAGTTTTAGTCCCCATGAGATCCAACACCAGGATGCTTTTGGGGAAAACAAAACAAACAATAACAAAAAAGAACCATAAATTGAACAGAATTTTTTTGAATTCTGAAAATGCAGTGTGGGACAAAGCACACTATATTCTGATAGCCTGCCAAAGCTAAACCTCCCTGTGTTGGACTTGTAGCTGCAGATGTGTTTGTCTGAGTGCTTACCAGAGTTAACAGGATCCATTATAATCCTAACAAAGCACCAACCCATTGGCTGCTGTCTAAACTCCTAGTCGGTGTACTGTTCATTGTTTAGAGTTCAGAAATGCAGATACAGTTTTTAAAACGCAAATAAAAAGGTAGATCATAGTCTCATAGCTAAACAAGAGCCAGTAGTTATAAAACTGCATTTTGGCGTATATGTTTTTATTTTATTTTCCACATGGACTGTTTACCTGCATAAATTTGCCTGGTCAATACTACTCAACCTACAAAAGGAATCAGAAGCTGACCACAAATCAAATCAAATATCTTTTTACTTGTATGTAGATGCTGCATATTGATAGAGCTTTTCTGCTTTTGTCAAATTCAACTACCGTCTTTGTTTCTATTATAGGCACAGTAGCACTTCATAACACAGCCCACGACTGATTATGTAATTTTTCTACATTTACCATGTAATTCTTCTTAATTGAGAGTCTAGGGAGAAGAAAGGGGATGCAAATCAAACTTCATGTATTTTTTATTTAATTAGTAACTTTCAGGTATTTTAAAGTAAAGGACAACCAAAATTTCCTCTTTGTGGTATCCTGTCCTTGCCTTCTTAGATTGGAATTCAAGGGTCTGACAGGGGTATGGGCTGTATCATAAAGCAGCAGTCCCCAACCTTTTGCTCCACGGACCGGTTTAATGTCAGACAATATTTTCACAGACCGAGGTGAGGTGTTGTGGATAAATACAACAAAATAAAATGATACGACCAAGACAAAAACTGTGGTATTTTGTAAATAATAATAATAAACGAGAATTCACCGTGTAATTGTGTAACTTTATTAGCAGCGTCTTCCTGAAATGCACCAACAACACTGAGAGTAACATCCTCCTCTCTGCCCCTTAATGCTCTCTGGTCGCTATGGTAACGCGTAAATATTTCTTTCAAAATAAGACTCACAACTACAACATGGGAAAAGACCCAGGGAAACCGAGTTAACGATAAAAACCCTGAAAACCATAAATTTCACACCCGAGCCTCAACTCTCGCGGCCCGGTACCAAACGACTGACGGCCTGGTACCGGTCCGTGGCCCGGGGGTTGGGATCCGCTGTTATAAAGTATCTACACTTCCCTTTCTTCTATTGTAATCTCACATCATTTTGAAATATACAGACTGTAGAACATTTAAGTTTTGAATTTTTTACATGTCTGAAAATGACACCACCTCTTAATCAAATGGTCCCACAGCTCATTCTCACTTGTCTGTCGCAGGTATGGGTCCAATGCCATGGACCATCAACTCTGAGATCTATCCTCTTTGGGCAAGGAGCACAGGGAACGCCTGTGCAGCAGGGGTCAACTGGACCTTCAACATCCTGGTGTCTCTTACCTTCCTCCACCTGGCTCAGTACATCACCTACTATGGTCAGTTTCTGTGTGTAAGAAAATAATAACCTTGAAAGATTTTATCCTTTATTTTTTACACGTAAGAGGTATTTTTGTGTTCCCATTAAGAGCAATAAGGACAGAACAGCTTGCTGATACCCTGAAGTGATGCTTTCTTCCACCCATCTTGCATAACTCCTCAGTCAGTGTAGCACAACAGCAGGTTTCCCCTCACACAGGAAGGAGCTGACCTTTGGCGGAGTTGGAGCTCAATCAATCAGGGGTGATTGTGGAGGCATCCTGAGATCCACTGGATTAATTATCGATTCTGAGTCATTCACCAATTCATCTGCTTGACAGCAATCATTTACTAAAAGTGGGGCAAATAATGTCAAAGCTGGGAAAACACAAGATGTTGTCTTGTTAAATCTTAAAGTGCAGTCGGCTGCAACTTAAAAATGTCACTGTGCGTTGACAAGAAGAAAATACGGACCACAGTTGCGACAAAATCTCATTAAACCTGTGTCAGTCTTTTCGTATGAACCCTTATTCGTCACATAGTTATTTGTTTCCCGTTAACCCTGCTGTAAGGCCACATTGACAGGGACATTTTACTTATACTCCACATTTATCGTAGGGTGACCAGCAGTGTGAAAGCAGTGTTGCAAAAACATTTTCATTCTTCACCACACACGTCCCTAGAAGTGCGTGGGCAGTCGTGGTCTAATATTAGCTGCCCGCGGGATCTGTTGTCACCATCGGTGTTTCTTTTTCTGGCAGTGAATGAGAACAAGCAAATCATTTTATAAGAAGTGTGAAGTTGTGCCATTGTGTTTCTCATCTTTGTGGGTGGCTATCCTCGGTGACAGCGTGTTCTTTTGCTTTGTCTTCTCAGGAGCTTTCTTCCTGTACTCCAGCATGGCCTTGCTGGGTTTCGTCTTCACATATGGCTGCCTGCCAGAAACCAAATCCCGCCGTCTGGAGGAGATCGAAGCGTTGTTCGAAAACCACCTTTGCTCTTGCGGCGCCTCTGATTCGGATGAGGGACGGCAGGTTGAGTACATCCGGGTCAAAGGTTCAAACTACCATCTATCAGACAATGACGCATCAGATGTAGACTAGGGGAAACTTGGGTGTTGCTTACCTCCCTCTGGGTGTTTCATTAGCTGTTTCACTGGAACATGCAGAGCGGCTGAGTCTGTAATAGTGTTCTTTTTCCTGTGATCTGCGGGGCCACTGGTTTACCTCCAACATAGATTGGGAATTACATTTTAGAAGACTATGCTTCTATCAGTAATATGTATCAGTTCACTTTTCAAGCAGTCAATTGGGGGAAATCCCAATCAATTCATGCTTTAGCATGAATGTTTCCCATTAGTTCATTCTCTAAATTCAGGGGTGAACTGGCACCTTATCTGGTTTCAGACCTGCTTATTATTTTCAACCACAGAAGTCTATAGCACTGGCCTTCTACGCAGATAATAGGCAAAGCATAATACATAGAAGTCCAGTGTCTTTTTCATAGAGACTAGTTATGACTGTTTAACAGATGCAAAGATACAAAATACAAGGGACTCGAATTTGTCCCTAATATTTTGTGCATTTGTTTTATAAGCACCATTTATGATTTATACACGGTTTTATCCCAGAGCTTTGTGTCAGAATACAATGGCAACTCCATTCAAAAAGTTACAGTAAATACAACCACAAAACTTTTGTTGACTGGACAGCAGCTGTTGTCGTCTTTCGTACCATTATGCCTTGGTGTATGAGACACATTCTGCTGTCTCGTTTTTTCAGCTTGTAGCGTAGCACACTTAATGTCAGTCCTTGAGCTGATGTTCTTCTGTTTGCAGTTTGAATTTTTATGAAAAGCAATTGCCAGAGACACACGGTATATCATTACGGTTGAGTAAACTTGTATTGTCGACGGGTGCCGAAACAAAACCGCTCTTACAAACTTGGTAGCCCTGAAAGGACTGGAAGTCTTCGTGCTACAGTATGGTTTGTGTATTTATATATTTATTTAAAACAGATCTTTTTGTTAATCCACATTTCGACAAATTACAAATTTCTTAACGTTGCTTACTTTTTCATTTAAAATGTGCTTCGCAAAACCTACCCTACGAACCAATGTTGCAACTCTTGCAATGAACTTTTTCTTGTCGTTATTTCTGGATATAGTGTCTGTAATATCCAGCAAAGAAACCGGGCTGTTCTGTCTGTAGCAGTAAAAGTAAGCTTTAGCTTGATGACTGAGATTTTTAAGTGTTTCGTTCTATCTGAACATTGATATATTAGTGCCTGTGTATTGTGAAGGTGCCTAATGGCCATTTTTCAGTCACATTTCCTGTAGGTCTACATGGCCTTTTTTTAAATTTTAACATGTGCATATTTGCATTTCACCTGTGATGGAATTTTATTGACTAAAATTTCATGTATTTTGCTTTGTGTCTTCCTTCACAGCCTTATGTACAAATAGCCGAGCATATCATTTATGTAGTTCTTGTGTCAAAAGTTGAGGAGTAGGCTTTAGCGTAATTTGGCAATGTTGTTTTGTAAAAGTGTAAACTGTGTAAGGTTACACCTTGTTAGTTAAATACACGTAATTTTCTGTGTAGCAAAACTGTTGGAAAGTAGACAACTGTGTAACAAAAAATAAAAAAGGGTAAGTAAGGGGTATAAAGGCTGCTGCTGTGCTTAGTGAACAGGTTTCTCATGGCAGACACCCAAAATAAACGATTGTAAAAATACAGTACAATGCAACGTTTAAAATGATGGAATTTTCCATATGATTTCTTCTACCTATATTTTTAACCCCACATTAATAGAAATACCCAGAAACCTCAGTAAAAAAACGGATAATGTGCTAGCAGAAAATTACCATTTAAATTTTTTTTTTCAACAGTCCATTATCCTAACCCATCACTATTTATAGACTAGTACCACTTTTTAAAACAAGAAACAGACCATCAAATGCCGTGGGACAATTACACCTAAGTGATCCATTAAAACTCGGTGGTATTTGCAAGTATTGTAGTAATTTTGGTGTTTTCAAGGTGTCATGTGGATACCTATGGGGAGAAAAAGGTTTTAAAAAATTGATTAGAAACAAATTCCTTCAATAAATGGAAGAACGGTGTTGGCATACTGTAGCACACAAGCACCCTCATGTGGAAAACCGGCTGTTTTTTCGAAAATAAAAAAAGCTTTCAAATATCATAGTTGCCTCTTTAGTTCTTCAGTGTTATAATAGCTGATCATTTTTCAAAGCA
This sequence comes from Perissodus microlepis, assembly GCF_051167445.1. NCBI lineage: Eukaryota > Metazoa > Chordata > Actinopteri > Cichliformes > Cichlidae > Perissodus > Perissodus microlepis. Next base: position 4,284,419 of record NC_140477.1, read on the forward strand.
AACACAAAAAGTAGTATCAACATGTACAGACTACAATAAAATCATATCAAGAATTGAAGTCAGCACAAAAAAAGTTAAAATATTCAACTTGCGTTTGAAAATGATGAGCTATTCTATTGTAAAGCACTTGTGATTTGTAGTTATGGGGCTAGAATATTCCAGATATTGTCTTTTTTTAACCCAGAGCGGTAATAAAGGGATCCTCGAAGATGAGCTCTGATTGTTTATTTCAATAAAAACAAAACATTGCGAAATATAGTTCAGAGTAATAACTTAAACTTCCAAAACTTTGCTTTTCAACTCATTTAGCGCAGCTTCTCTGGAGGGAAAGGTGTAGAAAACACTAGCAACTATAATTCAGTATAGGATTGTATTTGATCAGTTTCACTTAATCCAGGAGAGTTTTCTTAAAACTTCACAAGATAGTTTTGTACTGAAAGTATTACTACACACAAAAACCACAGATTTACCTGTCCACGGCACAGACTGAGTAACGAAAACTTGTGTCAACCAAATATTTAATGTGATTGTTTTAGGCTGCACCTGTGTCAGAGATAATGTGGTGTTCAGCCCTTAACCTCCGGTTGCGTTAACGCTGTCCTCTACTACAGCTGAGGGCATTAAATGTGTACTTATCAGTAAAATGGTTACATTTTTTTCTATGTGAACCAATTATGTGTGTTTTTGCTAAAGTTTGTGGGGTATTACAGAAATGCAAATTTAAAAAAAAAGAGTGCTGTATATTTGATTATTGTTCAAGCTGTAAATGTTTTGCTAGAGTTTATATTATATAAAGATAAATATCTTCATGAAATATTGTGTATATGGGGAAAGAAATAAATGTATGAATCAAAGTCATGTTTTGGAGCTTTATTTAACTGCATAAACTGCATCACAACATTAAGAACACTGTAACTATTTTAATCTACTTTTATGACTGTTGCTTTAAAATAAAGGAAGATGCACAGCACAGAACTGATTTCCTGATGTCTTCATCCATCTGTTCTTAGTAGCCCTGAATTTTCCTCTGCTTCAGGAGGAGCAAAATGTTGGCTATTTCTTGAAGCATTTCAGCCTCCTTTGAGACTATGTTAACTCTGGTGCCAGATGTGCCCTCTTCCCTCCCTTGATCTGAAAAGCTTGTCATTGGAGGGCAGTACTCGTGTTCTCTTTATTCTCCTGACCTAAATTAGAAACATTAGAGCAAAATTTAATGTGATTTTCTATCTCAAGTTTCTCTCAAACGACACATAAAGAAAGCTGACTATTTCACTTTCATGTCATACCTCTGACATTAGTCATGCTCAGGGTGTTAGTGAGAAGAAGGTTTGTGGGTCTCTGTAGAATCGTTTTGGCACCGTTATTAGCAGTGATCATGCTCCTGCCTGACAGGGAAACCGCCTTTGATTTTTTGTTGCTCCAGGCCGTCTGCTTCTCTTCGCTCCTGGAGTTTTCTGGTGAAGCTGTGAGTGCATCTGGCTCTGTGGCAGTACCGGCCTGCCTCCCTGTGGCTGGAGGCAGCTCCGACATGTCAGCGTTTGATAGATGCAAGCTGTACCCAAGAGCACTGTCTGCAACAAAGCTGCACTGAGTCGAAGCATCGCACGCTCCAGCTGGGGGGCTGCGTACTGTTTGAGTTCCTGCATCTCGAGTTTCACTTGATGTTTTCTTGCATTTGCAGACATCTGAGCTCTGAGTTTGAGCTGAAGGGTGTGGAGTTAAAAGGAGAGCTGTGCTGCTTTCTTTCTCCTGCCCTTTACTTTCAAAGGCCTTATCTGGGGTAGCCATGTTCTCAGTAACTTTTAGGTCAACTCTGAAGTCCATTTGGGATCTTATTCGTGGGGTGTGAGACCTGAGCTCAGAGAGTGTTTCATTTAAATTCCCTTGTGAGCCACTGAGGCCAAAGGCTTGATCCATGTAAGAAGAAGATGCTGGGAGGCATAGCTGATAGCAGTCTTCATCCTAATATATAGTTTTAAAAGTAGAAAACAGCAATTCCTGTGTCAGATGGTGTGAAAATATGTCCAGGAAAGAGGTATAAATCAGTGGCACTGTGCAAAGAACACTGTGCTGTTAATGAGTGTTGCTTTTTGGTGTTAACTATTTGGGACAGGTGATGATCATCTGTTTAATAGTAATTTACTCATTTGTGTTTAATTAAAAAAGGAGGCTGCAGAAACTGGCAGAGTGCTGATAGTTAATCTAAAGCTTAATTAACATCAGTACTACAAAAATACAGCATGAATTTGCTACAGTTTTGAGGGGTTAGATGAAAGATTACTTTAATGTATTTCAAAGATAACTTTCCAAGTAGAGCACTTCAGAAAGTAGAAATAAAGTTCACAGTGTAGCTTCACTCACATCATTTGAGTCTGGATTCAGGTAACCTCCTCTAAAAGAGTAACTTGGCGAATATTCAGAGTCATTCACCGTGTTGTCTCCAAAGCATGCTGTGGAATTAGAGGGGAAAAAAACACCCATTTACGTTTTGGTTTTTCCTCAAACATGTACATAATAAATGAATTTCCTTAACGTGAGACTCCTTGGAAACTTACAAAACCTTGTGTCAGGGCAGTTGCAGGGCTGTGAACAAAACATAATCAATATTTGACACTTCTGCTGTACCCATGTATATAATCCACTTATAAAAAATATTAAACATAAACTGTTGGGAGCTCTATATGACAGCTTATGATGACTGGAGAGCCTCATTAAACTTTGTGATGATTTGCTTTCTACACATTTAAAGTTAATTTCGTCGCAGTTCCAAACTTGACCACTTGGTGGCAGTAAAAGGGCAACTTTACTCCCACATGTAGTTTTTAAAACCTGCTTACCTCTGCTCCCATGCACTGTGAGTCTGGCACAGTTCTGGCAATAAAATAATAAAACCCAACATAAAATAGATTCAAAATTTGCTCCATAATAATGCATTTCGTTAGACTGGAAGTGCAAACACTTACTGAGGTGCAGAAGAGTTTACCGGTGTCTGATCTGGGAGACATATTTTTGATTTTTCACTCCCAGAATGAGAGTGTCCTTCACAATCTTCATCACAAAAGCCTCTAAAGACATTGTCCTCCAATTGCTGCTGAATTTCTGACTGATTAAGCGTGAAGTCCAGCATGGACTCTTTGTCCTTTGTCTGGTTGAGAAAGATGCTGTCCACATATGTTGCATGGTCTTCTGCCTTGCTTTTACTGTGGCAACACACACAGGCACTGATTGGTTAAAAAATTTAAACTAAGGATAGAAAATAACCAATTAAAATGTAAACTTGTTTTCACCCTGGTTGTGGACTGCCAAAGAGGACTTGAGATGCTGTGGGGTTCTCAAGTTGGAAGAAGGGTTGGTTAAGCTTGTGCGACCAGGGAGATGTGTTTGTCATACTTCTGGGCTGAGAGAAAGGATGAAACTGACAGAGAAGCAAATCAGCATTTGTCAGAGGAAAGACACATTATTGTCACATTTTATTAGATTGTAACTATTTTCTCTTAGCAAGAGATGCTGTTGCTCCAAAGACTATAAACTGGTCTAAAACAAGAGGTCACATACTACTCCAGTTTTGGTTGCCGGCAAATTTTAGGTTTCATTTTAAACTTTTAGTTTTAACTTTCAGAGCTCTACATGTTGAAGCTCCACAGTATATCTCTGACCTGTTGAAACCTCATGCTTCTTCTTGAGCACTTCAGGTCAGAGGTTACTGTTGGTCCCATGTACTGGGTTCAAAACACGTGGGGATCGGGCTTTTCGGGCAGTGGCACCAAGGCACTCTTTACACTTGACCCCTTTAAAAAGCAGCTGAAGACATTTCTATACAAACAAGCTTTAATTTTTTTTTCATTTTATTTGTATTTCTGGTTTAATTGTGAAGCACTTTGTGATTTTTAACTGTGAAAAGTGCTATATAAATAAATAATACTTACTAAAATACTATAGTGATATGATAAAATACTAGTACCTTTAGTAATACTAAAAGTAATGCTACATTACTTTTTCTTTGTTGTTTTCAGCTTTTGTATTGAACAAGAATGCCTGAATTTTAGGCCTGAATGGCCTGAATAAATATAAATAAGAATTTATAATTAGGCACCTGGGATTACACTTGTGTAGGTGTGCAAAAACCATGTTTGTAGATGAGGTCACTGGGGGACAGGCTATCCATTTCTCACAATCTGAAGAAAGCCAATGTGAAAAGGATGGCATGCAGCTTCAATTTTCATCGAAGTTGGCCATCCCCCACTCATTTAAAGTCTTACAGGTTAAAGGGCGAAACGCTGGTGACCCTGAGTGGACCACCTCACCACCAGACTATCAGGAACAGGCCCATTCATCTAGTTACTTCAGCAGCTTCTACTTGAAGCAAACCATCTTTAATGTGTATCTCAGCCTCATGGCAAAATTACCAGTTTTTAATTCCCATGAATGAAATCACTACACAAAAAAAGATTACATTCACTGTGAAAGACCTTGACACACATGACATATGTATGTCACATTCTATAATTAAAGCACAATATGATTTATTGTAAAGCAGAGTTCTGAGAAGTTACCAAAATCTTTGTTGGCCTGTTAAACAAGACCAACATAAGCCATTTTTCCACACCAACTTTAGATAAGTTTCTCAACTCAAGTCAGAGTTTCCATACTTTTCCTTTCTTACATATGAAACCACGTGTGGGGTAAAATGTGTAAAAATACAACTTTAACCTTAAAGTAGTGATGTAATTCTAATAAGAGCTATCCCTTACTGCCTCGGTCTGCGATAGAACTGAGGTGTCCCAGGGTGGGGGAGAAGAGGGATGCAGTGCCTGGCTTTGTTTCTGGAGATTCAGCTGCAGGGTGAAAGTTCCTGTGGAGAACAGTTGGATTTCATAAGATATCATCACGCAAAGAAGAATACGCAGTACTGTAACTGAGTTATAGTTGTTAATAGTCTATTAGTGTTACACAACCTTGGCCTGAGCAGGCAGATGAGGTGGAAGAGAAGGGGCTGCGGGCATCAGGTATGGCAGGCAGGTAGTCAGAAGCACTGTTGTCTGAGAAACCCGACTCAAGTACTGGCGACAACTTACAAAAACAGGGATTTAGTGAGTGTCTTTACATTTGTTCATATTAAGCACGTTTCGCTAACTTGAAGTAAAACCATGAAGAGCGGGAAAGTGACTTACACGCTGAAACTTGAACCCTTGTGGAATTACCTTCCTTCTTTCTCTGCTTTCTTGAACACTGTTAAGATGGAAAATATAATACTTTTAAAACCCTTTTCATTCCATTTATTAAGAAGATTATTATTATATTAACATAATTGGCTACAAGAACTGATAACCCACAGTGGGGCTATACCTGTACTCAGACTGGCCCTCAACAAGACACAGCCGTGATGATGGGGAACAGGGGCTCATCGGGAGCACCAGAGGATCTTTTCTCTTATGTCTGGCTCCTGCCTTACAGCTGCCAAGAACTGCTGCTTTAGGAGGATCTGAAAAACAAGAACACTATCTGTTTACATCATTTGCCACCCTGAGGCTTAAATGTATTCGATTATTGTTTTCTGGTGATCTGGGGCTGTGAATCTCACCTTTACATGCTTTTTTAGCAGCAATCTGGTTGACGATAAACAGAGTCATTAGGTCCAAACTACCAGAACTAGTGTTGCCTAGGGAAGGGGCTGGGACAGGTATTCCCATGTTTTTAAGTTTTTGTTGCATTTTTCTCTTTTCAAAGAATTCCTGGAACAGAAAAAGCACAACCAATATTTAGGCACAGGGACAAAGGCTTTGTTAATTTAATACATTTACAAAACTGGTTACAATGAAAAAACATCAAGCTTGAACATTAGTGATTGTTATTTATTTAATTAATTATCATTACACAAGGATATAGATTTTAATGTTTATTACATGAAAAATAAATAAAATGTTTGTGAAAAACAAAGTACAAGTACATGTCCAAAGCTACACACATTATAAACCATGTATACACACACACACACACACGCATATATATATATATATATATATATATATATATATAGATAGATAGATAGATAGATAGATAGATAGATAGATAGATAGATAGATAGTTCTTCGTTTTGTCATTGTTCTACTATGTCTTTTATTCTATTCTAAGTGTCCTTAGATGTCTTGAACGTGGCTTTTAAATAAAATGTATTATTATTATTAAAAGTCTTATTCCACTACTTTAAATATATTTTCAATATGCAACCTGTGCACTATTGACCTCCTTATGTAAGAATTTAACTTATACTCAAAATTAAAAGTCAAAACAATTCTTTCCATTTTGTAAAACAACCCTGGTTAGAAATGCATCCCTTTAAAGCAAGTTTTTTTCTGGATACAATATTTTATGGAGTATACAATTAAACATTTAATATTTAGCATCCTACTTGCACTTAATGTAAAATAATGTAAGTTTTATTTGGTTGTCTTACCCTCTGCTTTTTGGCATTATTCCTCATCACTAACCGGTTTCTGAAATGAGCAATTACATGTCTAGTTAGCTTAAACATTTATAGGCTAATATGATATACATTAACACATCAGCTAATAACCAAAATTTGCTTTCTCTTACCTTGAACCTCCAACCCAGTTCATTTTTAACAGCTCTTAATTACTATAGAAACGACAAAATCCAGGAAACTACAAAGATCAAGCTTTTGTGCCTGTGTCAGCACAGAAATTCAGAGTGCATTTATAGCTTATTATTTTGTTTCAGCTAGGTAGCTAACTTTATCTTAGCTTTCAGAATACAATAGAAGCGCGAGGACGAACCACCAGACTTCAGACACATGCTCAGAAATGCCCAAAGAAGAAAATATATATGTGTAATTTTCACGGAGTTTGTTTGCTTTATTTCTGTATTTTGTTTCACTGTGCCTTACGTTTGCTTAAAATAAAATACTGTAGTATAGTAGAATAAATCAGTTGGGACTAATTTATTTACGTCTGTCAGACAACCAATCATATTTTTGCCGGGGGCTCGACCAATGAAAAAACCCCTCTGCAAACTAAGTCGCCAGTGACGACAGCAAAACCGGATGTTGGGCTGATTTTCTTTATAAAATAAAAGCTAACACAGACACGTTTGTGTGGTGGAGGTAGGAACGCCTTTAATTTGGCAACAATAACCGGAAGTGCACTTGTTCTAGTTTGGAGTGTTTGTAGCTGGCGCAAAAAAGGGGAGCAGGATGTAGCGGCACAAGTATCGGGCTCGCTTCACATCAGTCCGGCCATCAGAACTTCCTCTCGCTCTTTATGTCGACGCGGTGAGTCAGGTCTGGGGGATGGGTGTAGTAAGGGCTGGTTGCAGAGACGACTAACGGTTGAAAAATGTCCAACATCCTCGATGCGGCGTCTAAAGTGAGATGGGACCGCACGGCCGCGGCGAAGCGAGCCGTGTTTCTTGCGGCTGCTGCATACGGTGTCAGAACGCTGTACCCCATCATCTGCAAGCAGCTCTGCAAAAACAAAGGTCCTGGGAGCAATCACCGGGCTTCAAAGGCGGAGAACGGCTCCACTTGCTCGGGAAAGACTCAAACGGATGCTGTGATTGATAGGAAACCATCCCCGGGGGTAAATGCTGAGTTTTTCAAGCAGATTCTGGAACTTGGTAAAATCCTCTTTCCCAAGCTAGTTTCCAGAGAGCTCGCTTTGCTCTCTTTGCACTCGGTGGCGCTGATATCTAGGACGTTTCTCTCTATTTACGTTGCCAGCTTGGACGGCAAGATAGTCAAAACGATCGTGGAGAAAAAACCCAAACGTTTCATCATCCAGCTGATCAAATGGCTCCTCATTGCAATCCCGGCCACGTTCGTCAACAGCGCCATCCGGTACCTGGAGTGCAAACTGGCTCTGGCCTTCCGCACCCGGCTAGTGAACCATGCCTATCGGACCTACTTCACCGATCAGACCTACTACAAAGTCAGCAACATGGACGGGAGGCTCGCCAACCCGGATCAGTCTCTCACCGAAGACGTGATGATGTTCTCCCAGTCCGTGGCCCATCTCTATTCTAACCTCACCAAGCCTATACTGGATGTGATGCTGACCTCCTACACGTTGATTCAGACCGCCAGGTCCAGGGGGGCCAACGCCTCCGGTCCGACCCTGCTGGCAGGGCTGGTGGTATTTGCCACGGCTAAAGTCCTGCGTGCATGCTCGCCCAAATTTGGCAAGCTGGTGGCCGAAGAGGCTCACAGGAAGGGCTACCTGCGCTATGTGCACTCTAGGATCATTGCTAATGCTGAGGAAATAGCTTTCTACAGAGGACACAAGGTATGTAGAGACGGATGTGGGCATGTGAGTGCTAGCTGCAGAATGGAAGCGGTGTGGGAGTTATGTGCAGCCACACGATCATTATTGTGTTTATTTATTAGGAAGTGTCTGTGCCCGGATGTGCCACGTTACGTGTGAAATGCATAACACATTTACAATCTGTAGACACCAATGTAATTACTATGGGTGAAGCAGTAACTTTAGAGGTAGGTCTTTGAGGATGGCCAGCTGAGATGAATGGTCATATCCATAACAATGTTCCATCTACTGCTGCTTGAGGCTGTTAGGATCACAAATATGCTATAAGAGCCGGCACAAAGATTAGCAGCAGAGTTAGTTTTAACTTTATTGACTAAAGCTATTTTTCTTCTGAAAGAGCATCAGTCTTTACTACTATCTTGAAGAAATTCTACTGCACAGCCTTTTTCACAGATCACACAGAGAGTTGGGAAATGCCTGTGTTGCTTCATGTTCTGATGTACCGCCCACTGCAGGTGGAGATGTGTCAGCTGCAGAAGTGCTACCGGGCTCTGGCGGACCAGATGAACCTGATCCTGTCCAAACGGCTCTGGTACATCATGATCGAGCAGTTCCTCATGAAGTACGTGTGGAGCGGCGCCGGGCTCGTCATGGTGGCCGTGCCCATCATCACAGCCACCGGCTTCGCTGACAGCGGTAGGGAGTTGGTTAGGTGTAGCGTTACCCTAGCACGCGTCTTGTGCTTGTTAAGCTTTTTAAGTGCAACTATAATAACTGTAGTTACTGCTTGCTCTACCAGCGGGAGCTGATTAGCATGTGTGAAAACAGTAGCTGCCTCCCACACCTCCCTGATGAGCTCTCAGCATCAATAATAAGCCTGTAACCGAGTCCCTTATTACACTGTACCTACAGATATTTAATGAACCCTTTTCCATCGTATCCTTATGCTCGCAGGTGCAAGTGTGAAAATATGTTTCGCACCGCTGACACACAAAGCTCTGTTTTGTCTTTTGAGGTCCCGAAGTTAATTGTTCTTCTTGCTGTCCCATGTCATGTGCCTGCCTTTCCACCCTTATAGAAACAGCTGACGGTCAGACCCAGGTGATGGTGAGCGAGAGAACGGAGGCGTTCACCACCGCACGTAACCTCTTGGCCTCAGGAGCTGATGCCATCGAGAGGATCATGTCCTCCTACAAAGAGGTGCACCGTAGTATGCTGAATTTAACACAGCTTTGCTGTCATTTTCAATCAGAAAACTTCATAACTGAGACTCACAGGCCCACATCTTACACTGATATCTCATGCACACCTGCATTTCATACTCGTCCATTCTGAAAGTTGCAGCAACTCTGATGTCAGTGAGAGCACATATCTACTCTTAATCTAGTCATCTGAGGCACACAGCTCTGGCTGTGAGTCCAACCTCCTGTCCAGACCTGCTGTTTGCAAAGGCCAGCCAATCAGAAGACAAGCTGGGTTAAAGGGAGAGGGGACTTCTTTCATCCTGTGCATGAAGTGAATCATGCAAAGCTGCTCTAGTAGAGTCCAGAAAAGCAACATGTGGAATGCTTCCCCTTTAAGGCATTAAATTACAGATTTTTCATTATTTTTGGATAAGTTAGAGACTGTATGAACAAGTGATTAATCTGTTAATAACAGATTTTCGCTGTTTAAGATGGAAATTTATGAATGTTGCCTTTTGAATATGTGTTATATCCTGCAAATGATGTGTTTGAGAGTCAGTTGCAGTGCAGCAGAAGTTTCATACAAGAAAAGGTCTTTTGCGCTTATTTAAACTTATAATCATTCAGCATTTTGTTCTTTCACAACATATCCGCAGCTTTTTAGGTTTAATTGTCTGTCTGAACAGTAGGAAGTACCCAAGACTGTACAGAGTGTCACAACTTTGCAGTTTTTTGGCTCAGATGTCAGTAAAAATGTCTTCTTGAAGAAATAACCCGGCCAGGTTTGAGCATCGGTGGGTCGTTCCAGTGGCCCATGTGTAGATGGACGAGTGGACATCAAGTATGTCGGATTGATTTATGTCCATCTCTCTCCTTCTTCTTCTTCTTGCAAAACTCACCACGCAGCATGAAAAAGGAAAAAGAAGAGAAAAAAAAGCTGAATGAAAGACCTTGTTCATTCATTGTTCATTCCAAATCCCTGATCTTTCATTTCACTTTAATCCAAAAAGAAAGAAAGAAAGAAAGAAAGAAATTGCAAGACCAGTTCATTCTCTCGCTCTCTCTCAGGCTACATTTTGAAGTCCATAAGAGGATTTGGTTGCAGCACATTTGTGCTGAAGCTGTGTTGCACTGCAGCTCATTAGTACTGCTGCACTTTTGATCACGTGCCACCCTGTGTGTTGGCGTGTACTATCCCAGGCCTTTTGATAATTCCCTTTATAAAAATGTGGAATATTTGAGCAAAGATCTGGCGGGTTTATCTCATGCCCATCAGCGAGTAAATTGACTGTCAGCGACGGTTCAGCAGCCCGAAACAGCGTCAAAGAGGAGGAAATGAAACTGGTTCGATGTGCTTGCGGTTGGCTGTGAGCTTCCTTAACTGTTTCACCCGTGCTAAAGAATTTCCCATCATGCCACCTTCTTCACACCATGATTATCATTTTATTGTGAAAAATACGTTCCCGGGGGATACGAGTTTAAGCCTGCATGCACTTCTGTTTTGAGCACGTGTGCGCGTGTGGCTTGAGATGCATTGCGGCGTGCCCCTGCGTGCAAGGCCAAGAGATGTGTGTGTGTGTGCAGTTTGACAGACAGCAGGGATGGAGCACATTCCTGAGGCAGCGTGCCCAGCTCACGCCTCCACACACTCTGCCTATTTAATATGGAGGAGTGTGTGTGTGTGCAGTCAGATTGGCCCATGACAAGTCCTACCTTGCAGTAGTTTGTTACTCATCTTAAAAAGCTTTGCTGTTGTTTTTGTTCTTTGTTCCACAATAACAAGGTAAGACTAAAAGTCCCCGTTTTGTTTTTTATTTTTATGTGAAAAGCACACAGACATGAAGATGTGCTGGCTAATATCTACCAACCTCACAGTAGTTCACTACTGTACATTAAAATTGGCACCCTGTTCTATCAGCACATGATCCAGTGACTAAGTAAAAAACAGAACTGGGTCAGGTTGGTGCTCTGATCCTGTATGTGTTACACTGCTTGGAATTCTATTATGGGAACAGAACTGAACACAGAGGGCTTAAATAGGCCTCACTTCCTGAAGAGTGAATCCACCATCACTCTCGTGTCACTATAGGTCAGTGAAACCCAGCGCTTGTGTGTGTGTTTTGAGAGCTCCTTCTCTCAGAGCTCAGCTTAGCTGCAAATAATCCTCCATCTGTTGATCTTTCAGCTCTGCACTTCTGCAGAGCTGGAAGATCAACAGCATTTACTTGAACTCTTTTTAGGCCAATCAGAAAGGATGAAGCGGCTGTATTTGCTAATACACCTGCTGAGCACGCCAAAAAACCCAGCAAGCACCAGATTACAGCACCTGCCTTGTCTGGTCTTCAGAACAGGGCCGTGTTTACGAGTGGGCAGTCAGGTCTCATTTAATCTGCAACTGGGTGTTAGTTAAAGGGATCTATTCTGCTGCTAGATTAGCTTCACGTGAGTCACAATTCAAAATAATCCTTATTAACTTATACTGGAGGGGGGCATTTTCATGTGATTGCCCCTCTTCTGAGATGACCATATTAGGGACATCCCCTCTCAGTCACATCATGCAGACCCAAGATTTCAAGAAAAGAAACACACAGGGGTTACTTGCACATATGCTGACCCCAGTATTTGAAAATTTGGTCATGTTTAAAAAACCTAAGCAAAGAAAAGCTCAGGTTTGCTTGATTTTAAACCAGAATAGTGGATGTGATGGTTTTAGTGGTATTTAACTTGCCCCGGTATGTTTTTTTGTGAATTCAGGACAAATATTGCAATGCTGCATGAATGTCTAGGCTGGTTAAATATTTGAACTGATTACTTACGTATTGTTTACTTATATACAGCCATATCAAAAGGATCTCTCTTGCATAAGATGTCCAATTGCTTTGTACAAAACGGATTTTGCATTATTACACCGTGTTCCCGGCTTTAGGAGGTCACTTTAATTTAGCAAAAGCAAGAAAAATTCAATCGGACTAACATTTGGGTGATATATCATGCAAAAGTTGAACTAATTACTAAGACAAAAAATGAGTCAAACAGCATGTTTTCATCAGGGATTTTGAACAAAGGCAGACTATAAAGAACACAAATGTGTGTGTTTTGTAATCATTGCTATACTTATGTTGAAATGTGAGATGTCATTATGCAGGGCTGTGGTTCTTTTTCCCAGTGGGTTTTTTGGTGCTGTTAATGAGGCTCATAATAAAATAAACTGAAGCTGCATATATATTAGGGGTGCAACGATACTCATATCGATATTGAACCGTTCGATACAGTGCTTTTGGTTCGGTAGCATATGTATCGAACAATACAAAATTTTTAATTTATTTTATCAACTTTTCTTCTGACGATGCTGTCTGTGTTGAGAGCTCAGTGGATCTGCGTTCGACTACTCCGCCTAGGCTGCACTGTCGAGCAGAGATCCACTGAGCGCAGCGCATGCTAGCAAGACAGAAGCTAAGCTCATTGCAACATTGCAAATTGAACCTCCCCCACCCTCATTCAGATCTGGCCTTTGGAACTATTTTGGTCTTCATGTGAAGTATGACCCTGAAGGTAAGCCCGTGATGGACAAAAGCAAAATAGTATGTCGGATGTGCCACGCAATGCTCAATTACATGGGTGGAAACTACTGCGTTAGCGCAGTTTGCTCGTTAACGTGTTGAAGCTGTCCAGCCCCACGCAGGGCGATCCGGGGTAGCTCGTTAACGGAGATTTGCCGTGTTCTGGCGTTAACGTCATTTCAGATTAACGCTGACAGCACTAGTGGGAACACAATGAATATGACTGCACATTTACGCTGACATCATCCTAGTGCAAAGACAAGTGGAAGCAGACAAAAACAACAAGCACGCATGCTACAAACTTTACCCGAGTCATTTAGACAGCCGTTAGCACATGATTCTCTTTATGGGCACCTGATATGTTTAATATGCTGCTGAGAATATAGCCCAGAAGAAGCTTATAGTATAGCTTTTATTTTGGAAAGAGCCATTTCTCTGTAATAAACTCTCTTTTCCAAAGATGAGGGATTTCTCGATCAGATAGATTTATTTTTTTATTACTTTGTTGTTTCAGCAACATTAAATTTAAAAACTGTACTTTTGAGTTAAAATATATATTTATAATTTTAATAAATGACAAATTAAAAAAGCATGAACATTTTTTTGTATAGAAAAAAATATCAAACCGTGACACCAAAGTATCAAACCGAACTGAACCGTGAATTTTGTGTATCGTAGCACCCCTAATATATATTGCTATGCTGTTGAACTGTGGCAGCCACTGGGCTAACCAGCACACGAGTAGAAATGTAACTGGTTGAATGAGTTTGAGCCGGTTCGCAGCACCGCACGGTGTCCATGAATTCTCAGAAATGGTGCTCGATGTTTAAAATAATCAAGCTGTGTCAACAGCCGGCATTGTCTCGCTGCAGGGTGCACCACAGAAAGCGAAAAGAAACACTCTCCAGGTGCCTGTAAACACATTTGGCTCCTTTCCTCTGTTGCCTCAGCAGTAAATGTATTATTTTACTAATTTTATGATCATATTTACAAAAATCTCTTTTTAAAATCCAGGAAGAGGTAGATGAATACAAGGTGAAAATACAGAATAAGTAGTAATTATTTAAGGATGACATTTAGAGCTGGTTAAGTGAAGTGAAATTATGATCTCAATGAGATGTGGTCTGGATAAAAATTGAACATTGGAAGTGGAAGTAGGGTTTTTTGTTGTTGTTTTTTTCTTTTGAGCTATGCGGGGAATCTGCGTGCATGCCTGTTATCACGGTGCAAAGAACCACAAGAGGAAAAGCAAATATATGATATATCTAATCCAAAAGCACACACAAACTGTAAGGAAAAGTTGCTACGCCTTGTAAGATGTGAGTAAAAACAAAATGCAATGATTTTTGAATCTTATAAATCTGTCATTTTAATTCATTTCAAAATTGCATATGGGAAACAAAAAACATCAAAACACAAACTGAGAAAATGTAGCAGTTTAAGAAAATATGAGCTTATTTTGAATTTGATGGCAGCAATGCCTCACAAAGAAGTTATGTTTACCACTGTGTGGTACAGCCTCTTCGTTTAACAACTGTCGGTAAAAGTCTGGGAACTGACGAGAGCGGCTGCTGGACTTCAGGCAGAGGGATGTTGTCCCTTTCTTGTCTCTCATACGATTCTAGCTGCTCAACAGTTTTGGGCCTTTGTCATCTGGTAAAAAGTTCAGCCTCCAGATTATGAAAGATATTTTATGTGCTTTAGTATTGTCTTGCTGAAATGTGCAAGGTCTTCCCTGAGAAAGACGTCATCTCGATGGGAGCAAATGTTTCTCTAAAACCTGGATATAGCTTTCAACATTTATAGTGCCTGTTCAGATGTGCACGCTGCCAATTCCACAGGCACTAAAACACCCTCATATCATCAGAGAGGCTTTTAAACTGAGCACTGATAACACTCCAAATAGTCCCTGTCTTTAGTCAGATTTAGATTCCTCTGACTGCAGAAAAGTTTCATTTTGAATGAGTATCCACCCCAGCTTTAATGAATGAGTAGTCTCAAACATTTGATATGTTTTCTGTATTTTTTGTGAGTAAAATACAGGTTTATGCAATTTGTAAATGATTTCATTGTGTTTTTCAGTTTTTATATTTTAGACAGATTCAAAACCTTTTTCTAAATCTGCTTGTCTACTGACACAAACTTTAGGGAAATGTATTGACAGATCTTCATTTTGCCAATTTGTTTTGTTTAATTATTTAATATAAGCAAGCACTAGGAGATGTTGAGGAGGAACAACTTCCTGTTAACGGGGCCAGTGAATGTACTTTATGGCTATTGCAGATGCAGCAGCCAAGGTTAAAATGAAACCTAGCTTAGGATCAATGTTCCAAGTCCCGCACTCATAGAGTCACATTTTTATCAGGCACATGGCCATGATCATGAGCTTTATCACAATGGTGGTGACACTAACATCTACCAGAGATGGACTGACCAGTGTGTGTTTGTTGGGACAGGTCACGGAGCTGGCAGGCTACACTGCGAGGGTCCACAACATGCTTGTCGTATTCGAGGACGTCCAGAAGGGCATTTACAAGCGCTCTTCTGTGTCAGCCACAACGACGACGGAGAAGAAGAGCAAGCCTGAGATGCACATAGACGGACCGCTGGAAATACAGGGTAGCTAGCAGTGTACACACAACACCTCTTTGTCTGTACAAAAAAAAAAAAAAACAGAAGAGGAAGAGGTTGCCATCACAACAACCTCTGTTGCTTTTACCACTTCTGCTACCTGAAGCCCAGAGTAGGCTTTGATTTGGTTCAGGTCAAAACATAGTCAATGGTAAACGCTCAGTTCATTCCCCAACAACGTCTGTCTGCCAACAATTATTCGATCCATTCTGTTGTCCAAATTAGCAACAATCAGCAATGAGTTAATGGATATATATATAGCTTTGGCAGTTGCCTCACTCAAATCAATAACAGAATTTGTCTTACATGCTAACTTCAGGCTCAAGTTTTGCTGCTAATTTATAATGTTTGACCAGATTTTATGAATTGCACAAACCTTATGTGGGCCAGCTTACAGATCAGCTAACATTATAAGAAATCAATAAACTAAATGGCTAAAGGTTGGATACACTCTAATAGAAAGCATCTTATGTTAGAGGGTAATGCTAAGCTAATGAATAAGTGAAGTGGTAAAGACACAGAGTCCAATCTGTTACTCAAATACACAATCACTGTAGTTCCTGATCCTTTTTCTCTGTTTCTGTGTTTCTGCAGGCGAAGTGATTGATGTGGACAAGGGCATCGTGTGTGAGAACGTCCCGATCATCACACCAAACGGAGACGTTGTAGTATCTTGCCTAAACTTCAAGGTAGCTGATCTTTTTTTTCCTTCTGAGCTCCACTTTAACTGATAGTCCAGGCCCCTCTGACTTCACTCCTGAGGATTTTGGTCCGTGTAGAATTTATTAGCATTTAAAAACAATGGCCCAGGGTCTCATTAGAAAGCAGATACATCCTTTGGGTGTCAACTTGTTGCTCCCCTCTGGATTTTCACTACTATATTCACCTCATGAGGATTTCATGGTGGTGGAAATCACAGATCAGACGTTCCAGTTTTATTTGGATGCAGGGTATAATGCACAACGCTCATATCATAGATGTGAATCTGCTGCAAAGATCTGCTCATCCATTCAGCACAGGTTCTGTTTTTTTCACTCAAAAGTGGCTGAGGGTCTGCTGATCCTTTCATCTGTTCTTTGTACGTGGATAATTGAGTTAGCATGATTTCATCGCTGATAATTTGATACCAGACAAAATGTGTCTCTTATTCCAGTTCTGACCTGCTGACTTCTTTTGTTAGGAGGCAACAATAGGAAACACTGACATAATGATGTTTTTGATAAAAATGCTTTTTGAGACATCAAAAGAATCAGCTTTTGTAATCATTACAAATGAATAAGAATAGCTCATCTCTTTCAAACACCACAGGCAAACAGACCTCTGTGCAGACTGCACCAGGCTCCAATTATATATGTTGGCCTGAGGTCGTTACACAAGAGTACGCCGCTGACATTGAGCTGATAACGGAAAAAGATGCTGATGCTGTGCTTAAAAATGTCAGCTTCAATATAAATATCATACACAAACTTTAAATGGCAGTTTTTTGAAAAACTGAAGAAGATCTTTTTTTTTCTTTTAAGTTCTTTTTTTTTAGTTCTTACCCTGCACGAAAAAACAAGCGCACATGCAAAACTACTGCAAGATTTATGGGACAGATCACTGCATGTAATCTGCATACAGCAAGCTGCATACAGGTGAAGAGCATGCTCACTAAGGCAAAAAAGCAGGATGAAGAGCTGGCTGAAATAATGGGGGTGATGAATATCATTTAACTTGAGACACTCACTGTGGCACAAGTAAAAGAAAAAAGGAACATTTTGACATTTAGGTTCATATGAAACTTAGAGTGACCCATATGATAAGATAACCCTGTTAAAGTGTGTTTAAAGTCTACATATTTTCAATTATTAATTTGCATTGTAACACGTAAATTAATATCATGTTATTAAGTTTTGTATTCTAATTCTAAACATTTTTAGCCAATGTTGTTTTGTAAAACTGTAAATATTGACCAAAATTAAATAATAATAATTAGCAGTAGTGTAAGTATTAATAAGAGTGGTGTGTAATATATTTTCAAATGCATAGTCATTCATGAAAATAGAGAAAATAAGAATCATAAATTTGTGTGTGAAACCATGGTTAACCACGTTAGTGAAAGGATTAAAGCTATAAAGACTAATGATAGAGTAGTAATGTGTGCTGTGGCCTACTGTTTCAAAGCATTTGCCTTATAGACATCACTACATTTTTAATCTTGAGCCAGAATCAGCGTATTTATACGAGATTGGGGCGTGCCAAGTTATCAGCTAACACAAGCTAGTTTGGCTAGTAAGCTGTAGCCATATACCATACTTACAAATTAGTACTTACATATGAATGAAGTAATACTAGAATTTCATTCACCAAAAAAAGAGCGCTTCTTAAACAGTCTGTTAGTAAAACTAACCACATAAGCCTTAGTATAAGAGCTCCAGCTCAGTGACTTTAATTAGCTAAGACGCTTGAGAAGCTAGCTAGCGCCTGTAGCGCAAGTGCCCAAGCCCTTAAATATGTAGAACTTTAGCCTTGATTAATTAATTAATCAGGCGTTTTTACTTTTATTAGCTACAATTTTCTGAAATCTAAAGATACTTAATAAATAATTTCATTTATTATATCAATATGATATTAAATACTAATTTATGACAGGAGCAAGATAATATTTTGCAAATTCTATATATTTTCATCTGGATTTGTTTTTTTTTTTTTTTTTTAAGTTGTGTTCAATATACAAAACCACTTTTCAGGGATAGTTCAAAAAAGTGCCCCTCCGACAGCCAAACCCATCTGTTCTCTGATTGGATAGTTACGTTTGTGATTGACATGACATTGACCAATCAGCTGAAAGGAAGAAAAATAGGTCAAAATTTGTACTTGTAAGTTTAAACTTGAGTACAGAGTTTCACCCGTATTTTTTGGCTACACGCACACACACAAATCTTTTTTACACACACACAAATTCTTTTTACACATACACGAATTCTTTTTACACATACAAATCCTGATTTACAAGTACAAAACTGATTTAAAAGTACAAAATATTTATGACCACAATTTGAGCCCATATTTTCTGTGTGTAACAGTTTAACACCACTCCTGCTTTTTCCACAGCTTTATGGCCTTGTGATGCATTGTAATTACACTGACAGCCTGCTCTGCTTCAGGAGAATTAATAAATTGTCTCTCCCTTTCAGGTGGAAGAGAGCATGCACCTACTGATCACAGGGCCTAATGGTTGTGGAAAAAGCTCTCTGTTCAGGATCCTCGGTGGCTTGTGGCCTGTCTACGGCGGCCGGCTACACAAACCTTCCCCTCAGCATATGTTCTACATCCCTCAGAGGTATACGCACAAATGCACACTCTCAATAATCGCAGGTCCCACAGCAGACAAAACAAGTGCAGGGTTTGATCATTGTACCAGTGAACCGTAACAGTAATCTAATCCATTGTAACAGGACCTGAGTGTGTCTGTGCAGCTTAGAGAGAAACCAGAGCTCTGGACAGAGTCAAATATTTACTGTCCAGATTAAGTTTAAAATACTAGCTCTGCAGAATGATTAAATATGATAAATATTATCAAATTAAATATTATTATAGTTGTTTGGTAATTATCCATTATGCGTAACCTCTCTCCTTTATTACTATATAGCAAGAGCTGCAACAGTTGGAGCAGCAGCTGTTATCATGATAACATTTTTGTCATTTTTATGTTGATTTTAGAGCGAGACAGTGAAATAAATATAGCAACTCTGACAGGAGAGAGTAAGGGTAACACAGAGAGCACAGGCAGGTAATGGTCCAACCAGTCAAGATTCAAACCAAGGATCTGCCGCCCATGTGGGAAGCAGTCTTACCCAAACCTTCAAATGTAATCGTACCCATAGCTGACTCCCTCCTGCAGTGCGGTAAATATTTTATACATAGGATGAGATGGCCAGCTGGCAGCTGTAACAGAATCCCACACACTATCTATAAAACAGACATCTTTTTCTTTCAGCTCCTCCTCTTTAAGTGTCTAAAAATGCTTTTGTCACACAATTTGTGAGCTTTAGTGCTCATAACGGATACAACTTATGTGCATTTATGTTTCCCCAGGCCGTACATGTCAATAGGTTCACTGCGGGACCAGGTGATCTACCCAGACTCGGTGGAGGACATGGCTGCCAGAGGGATGAGTGACAAGGACCTAGAGGTCATCTTAGCCATAGTCAACCTCAATCACATTGTCAACAGAGAGGGAGGTAAGACAGCTTTTATTTTTATTTATCCATGAAAGAGCAGCAGTTCACCACATAAATCAAAAGACACACAATCACCAGATAAGAAAAAAAAACTCAACATACTAAATTAAAATCAACTACTGAGCTAAAGGAACCTTGTCACTAAATCACAGCACAAGGTACTTTATATTGTAAGTTAAAGACCCTACAATAAAACAGAGAAACCCCCAACAATCAGATGACCCCTTGTGAGCAAGCACTTGGCAACAGTGGGAAGAAAAAACTCCCTAAGCATTTAAATATAAACCTTTAAGTTTTTGTGAAGAAAAGGTTTGCTGGTGTTTGAGATCAAACACATGTGTGCATCAGCCAGGAGCTTGAGCTCGCGTTTCCTAAACTTGAGTGTGTGACAAATTGGCAGCCGTTCTCTCCCTCCTGCAGAACAAATGGTTACACTGTTGTGAACCAACTACTGTACCAAGCTTAGTGCCGCAAGAAGGTTTAATGCGTGAATAGCTGCACTGTGAAACAGTTTAGAAAGGTTTGCATTACTCATGGTAATTAGCTCACGTGTATGCAGTCACATTATTACGGGCTCACAAAGACATGCAGTATAACCAAATAGGATATGATGATTAGTCCGTCACACAGTCTTTGTCTTCTCTTTAACTCTTTACAGTTTAGTCTAGTATTTAATGTGGAGTCATGTGTTGCAGTTTTTATTTTCATGGATTTTACTCATTAGTTTTTGTGTGGCATCAAACTCTAAGTGCCTTCTCCATGTTTCATATAACAAAGGAGAAAAAATATTTCCTGTCATCATATATAATCCCACAATATCCAACTAACATCACCTTAAAATGTGCTTGTTGTAAATTCCTGTGGTTGCTTTTTAAAGCTATCAGCAGACTTTGAAAAAGTGCTATTACTGCTTCTCTAAAACATCTGTGTAGAGCGCAACAATGTATTACAAAATGCAGTTTTCAAATGATTTTGTTTATTTTTTATGTTTAAAGCTATCCTAACCTACTTGGCCTTATTTGAAAAGGTGGGCAGGTAGGTTAAATCAGCGGTCTCCAGCCTTTTTTGCGCCACGGACCGGACGGTTTAATGTCAGACAATATTTTCACGGACCAGCCTTTAAGGTGTCGCGGATAAATACAACAAAATAAAATGATACGACCAAGATGAAAACTTTTATTTTTATGAATATAATAATAATCTGAATTCACTGTGTAATTGTGTAACTTTATTAGCAGCGTCCTCCTGAAATGTGCTAACAACACTGAGAGTAACATCCTCCTCTCTGCCCCTTAATGCTCTCTGGTCGCTATGGTAACACATAAATATTTCTTTCAAAATAAGAGACACAACTACAACACGGGAAAAGACCCAGGGAAACCGAGTTAACGATAAAAACCCTGAAAACACACCCGAAATTTAAAACACACCCTAAATTTCACACCCGAGCCTCAAAACACACCCTAAATTTCACACCCGAGCCTCAACTCTCGCGGCCCGGTACCAAACGACTCATGGCCTGGTACCGGTTCGTGGCCCGAGGGTTGGGGACTGCTGTTATAAAGTATCTACACTTCCCTTTCTTCTATTGTAATCTCACATCATTTTGAAATATAGAGACTGTAGAACACTTGAGTTGAGGGTTGGGGACCGTTGGTTAAATCATAAATTAAATGTGATTAGACACATTTTTTGGAAAGCTGCTTACAATTTCACCAGTCACACCCAGAATAATGCCAGACGTGTTAAATCTAGAAATCACTTAAATAGGACATGAAGTGGGCTAAAAGATCTCGAAAGCAACACATCATGTCACGATCTAAAGAACAGATAAGTAACACGGTCATTGGCATCTACTGTATCACTATGGAAATGGTTACAAGGCCATTTCTGAGACTTTGGACTCCAGTGAACCACAGTGCGAGCCATTATCCACAACTAGAGAAAACTTGGAGAAAACACTGGTGAAGCTTCCGAGGACTGACTGGTGTACCAAAATCACTCCAACATCTAAAGCATTGCAGGCCTCACTTGCAAAAATAACACAAAGGCTCGTCTCACATTTGCCAAAAAACATCCCGATGATCCGCGAGACTTTTGGTAAAATATTCTGTGGGCTGATGACACAAAAGTTGAACTTTTTGGAACTAACAAAGCATTTCATTAAAAAAAGCATTTCATGCCAACAGCCAAACATGGTGGTGGTAGTGTGATGGTCTGGGGCTGCTTTGCTCCTTCAAGACGACTTGCTATAGTTGATGAAACCATGATTTCTGCTTTTTACCAGAGAGGAAGAAGAATGTCCAGCAATAAGTTAATGCCCTTAAACTCAAGCAAACTTGAGTTAGGACAATGATCCAAAACACACCAGCAAGTCTACTTCTGAATGGCTCAAAAAAGCAAAGTGAAGGTTTTGGAGTGGCCTACTCAAAGTCCAGTTTGAGAGACATTAGTATGACCGTAAAGAGGCCACTCCTGCTCAGAACCCTCCAATGGAGCCAAATTTGATCAATTCTGCGAAGAAACGTGCAACAGAATTCCTCCACAGCGTTGTGAAAGAGTCATTGCCAGTCATCTATCTCTACTTTTAAGATTTGGCTTAAAACCTTCCTTTTTGCTAAAGCATATAGTTAGGGCTGGACCAGGTGACCTTGAATCCTCCCTTAGTTATGCTGCAATAGGCGTAGGCTGCTGGGGGATTCCCATGATGCATTGAGTATTTCTTCTTCAGTTACCTTTCTCACTCACTATGTGTTAATAGACCTCTCTGCACCAAATCTCTGCACTTGTTATTAATCTCTTGCTCTCTTCCACAGCATGTCTTTATCCTGTTTTCCTTCTCTCACCCCAACCGGTTGCAGCAGATGTCCCCGCCCCTCCCTGAGCCTGGTTCTGCCAGAAGTTTCTTCCTGTTAAAAGGGAGTTTTTCTTTCCCACTGTCGCCAAAGTGCTTGCTCATAGGGGGTCATATGATTGTTGGGTTTGTCTCTGTGTATTATTGTAGGGTCTACCTTACAATATAAAGCGCCTTGAGGCGACTGTTGCTGTGATTTGACGCTGTATAAATTACATTGAATTCAACTGAATTCAACTGAATCATCGCAACACTTGATTGCAGCCCTGCTGACAAGGGTGGCCCAGGATGGTTAGTTTGGACAGCGGTTTTCCCTTAATAAATGAAATCATCATTTAAAAGCTGCATTTCGTATTTACTCTATCTTTGTATAGTATCAAAATTTGTGCGATGGTGGTTTGAGACGTGTAAGTGTGACAAATATACAAAAATAAGCAATCAGGCAAATACTTTTTTGCAGCTCTGTATGGTGCTGAAGGGATAACAGCTGATGCTGAATTAGGGTCTGGCTGTGCTTTCATGTTATACCAACTTGTACCACAAGATGGTGCAGTTAGTGATCCACACAAGTGTTTACAAACACATTCTTATTTCCTCTCATGGTCAAGGCTAAAAACAGTTAAATCCTGCCCCCTGGTGATAATCTTTTAGTTCAGAGGTTCATTACAAAAAAAAGAACACTTAAAAACATCTTGCTTACTCTGCAATACCTCCTTTTTTATTCAGGCTGGGATGCTGAGCTGGACTGGAAGGATGTGTTGTCAGGAGGTGAGAAGCAGAGGATGGGTATGGCCCGCATGTTCTACCACAGGTAAGGAGAAAAAGCCTGTGGGTTAACATTTCTTAGTGTGTAGCCCATTGGCTGTTTTCACAGAAGGAATTACTGTTAAGAAATTGAATGCTGAAGAGTAAACTAAAGTGTGTTTTTTCAACGTTTACATATTATTACTAATAGAGAGGACTTTATTATGACTATCACAGGCACACAGCTATGGCTGGGAGCTCAGAGGCCACACCCTCTTGTTTGCAAATCATGTGTTTGCAAATGGCAGCCAATCACAGGAAAGCTGCCCTAAAGAAAGAAGCTAAGACAGCTTGGTTCAGAGGATAAAGTGAGCTCCACTGAAGCCTAGTACGAGATAACATAGGCTTACTTTGAACTTGGAATCATGCTAAGCTACTCTAGAAGTAGCCCCTTTAAAACTATAGTTCATCTGCTGTAACAGTTGGATCTTGTTTATGGGTGTATATCATAACCAATCCGATTGCATGGAGTGGATGCATAGCACCAACTTAAAACCATTTCCTCTGCCTCTGTCAGGCCTAAATACGCCCTGTTGGATGAGTGCACCAGCGCTGTGAGCATTGACGTGGAAGGAAAGATTTTCCAGGCCGCCAAAGATGCCGGCATCTCCCTGCTCTCCATCACACACAGACCCTCCCTGTGGTAAGCCTCGTCACACTGGGGGAATATTTTGGTCCATAAATGTTAATGTAGTTGGTGGCAGACAAGCTTCTTCAGAGTGTAGTAGGGAGCAAATCTTTTCTTTGTTTCTAATCCTTCTTCCCCACCTCCAGGAAGTACCACACCCACCTGCTGCAGTTTGACGGGGAAGGAGGCTGGCGCTTTGAGCAGCTGGACACGGCAACGCGCCTCTCCCTCACCGAGGAAAAGCAGCGGCTGGAGGCCCAGCTGGCCGGCATTCCCGAGATGCAGAATCGCCTCAACGAACTCTGCAAGATCCTCGGAGACGACTCTGTCCTAAAAACAGCTGAGGAGTGAGGGGGGAGGTGTGAGAAGAGGTCCGAGGGGGTAAAGGAGGATTGAGACGAGGAGAAAAGAAGAAGCTGGGGGTGGTGGAGGAGGAGGTTTGAGGCAATGAAAAGGCAAAGAAATCAGTTTGTTAGTACAAATTTTTTTTCCCTTTTTTTTCTTTCGCCCTGAGCCTCTCGGTAAAGCAGGGGAGCTCTTAATGGCAGCTTTGCCTCTGAGCTCTCCCTTCTCTCCCCTCTCCGTCTTTTCAACCTCTCCTTTGCCCTGCTCCAGTCTGAGAGGCGGGGGAGAGTGAAGTGCATTCGCAAGTATTCCTGCTGCTTGTAATGCACACTGTTTGCTTCCACTGCTCAAAATGGTGTGACTGATACACCCAAATTAACCAAGACGATGAATTTGTTTGTTTTGTAGCACTTTACTCTGCTTTCAGAGGTGTGCATGTCACGGTGGCTCTGGGAGCTGCTATTTAGCTGGAAAACCTTTTAAAGGTTAGAGCCACTTTGATGTCCAAAGCAGTATTCCAGTTTAGCAGCAGATTTTAGTTTTCCTGAATGTAATTTTAACTTTTTTTTTTTGCAGAGCCACAGTACAATCTGTTTCCTTATACCTCACGTTAGCTTTGTTAGGTTGCACGTCCATGAACCACTGGAATGGGCTCAGATGCCGACTCTATTATTAGAACGATTAGTGACGCAGGTCTGACTCCAGAACTATAAGTTTCTGGTTTATTGAACAAATACAATGAGATAAAGAGGTCCAGTGAGGAAGGGCAAGCTCATCCTGCTCGGAGAGGGTTTTTTTAGCAGATGAGTGCACACACACACACACACACACAAAAGGATATCAAATTAGAGGAAAAACAATAACAGTAATTAGTAGTGACCATGTAAGGCTCTGGAAATCTGCTGGAGAGATGCACGCTAGTCATTGTTGATAGTAGATAGTTCATGATTTGGTGTTTTGACAATGTGGAGTTGTGTTTGAGGCAAGTCGTTTCATACACCATAGACAGCATTCATATTTGCCAAGCAATGAAAGGATGACTTTGTGTTTTTAAATACTCTACCATGTTCCAGAATATTCTCCACGTTACAGCTGTTTAAAATTATTAAGTTATAATAGATAATAGGTTGTTTTACACGTGAAGTTGCTGGTAACAAAGATGGAAAGTTGTGATACTGTTAAAATAATGTTTTGCTTTTTTTTCCCTTTTTAAAAAAGTTGGGAATTCCGCGCTCCTACGTGGTGACGGTAACTTGCGATTACAACTGCTTTTATAAATGTACTCTCTTTACGCGGTTCGAACCTGGAATGCTCCTGTTTGATATGGTTCACGAGCTGCAAACAGGACTGCCTTTACTTTTCAGATTGGGCTGAGTTAAAGGGGACCAATTACGGTTATTCTAATGTTCTAATAATATTTTTATTCTAGCGTAGCTTTGCATGATTCACAGTTCAAAATAATCCTTTTTTCAACCTGAAAAGCTGTTCAAGTGTCTTTCTCTGAAAGGCCACCCGACCTTTGAGCCAACTTTACTCTGATTGGCTGCCCCTCACAAGCAAGCCTGAACAGCAGGTGGGTGGGGCTTTAGTGCCTGAGATTACTCTATAATGATATCGTCATTCTGGAAAAGGTAACACCCACCTTGCGTTCCTTTGGCTCATATAGATAAATAGAAGTGTCTGAAATCAGAGCTTTTGGATGACAGCGATTGTTTGCACATATTTG
Organism: Perissodus microlepis; assembly: GCF_051167445.1. Lineage (NCBI taxonomy): Eukaryota > Metazoa > Chordata > Actinopteri > Cichliformes > Cichlidae > Perissodus > Perissodus microlepis. The sequence continues at coordinate 4,310,650 of NC_140477.1, forward strand.
AAACTTTGGTCATGTTCAATATGAGCCTCCCTCATGTTTTAACGGTGTGGCAGAAAATCTGTAAATGTATTTTTTATTTGTGACACATTATGTTAATTAAAACAGGAGAAACACTGGACTTCTCTGTGAAACTGTCACACTGTGCTGGATATAAGCCTCAAACAGTGCCAGTTTCATGCCTGACTAACTAGCACAATCTAATGATACCAAGCCATCTCACTGATTATGATACCACTATATTGTTAAAACGCCTCTGTTTTGTTAACATTCCACCATATGTGTGTTCAGAGCCTCAGAGCATGGACAATCAGGTACATCATCAACAAGTGCACTGCTGTATTTCCGTCTACACAAGGACTTCTTAGAATCCTCAGACAAAAATGGCTAAATGACGTCTAAGTTTAGGCATATAAGCAAGCAGGAATTATCTAATCTTTTATGGAACCTTTAATGTATATTGTTGGGTTTGCATGCCAGGATTTGCCTGAGCCCCAGCTGCGTCCCTACCATGCTTACATGCCAGCAATGAAACCTCCCCTCTTGGCTTTTGGGGGTCAGTTTAAGAAAAGAACTTCAGAGCATTTAGATGCAGCGCTGCTCTGCTCAGGGTGAGAGCTGCCAGGTTTCTGTGGGACAACCCCCCTCCCCCAAACCCCAAAGAAATGTGACTGGAAAGCAAAAACGGATTTTGAAGATTTGAGTCACTTCTTTTCTTTAATGTCTAAAGGTCCTATCTGGGATGTTCTCTCTATTAAAGAGACGGTTTTCTTCTGGTACGTAAGGGAGAGCATCACGGGCATCACCACAGCCTTGCAAAAACGACAAGATGGCATACGCTTCTGACCTGAAACACAATCGTTTTGTTCAGTTGGACTCTTGACAGGAAGGCGCACGATCCGCTGAATGACACAAGAGTCTGCCAAGTAAAACTGGAACAAGGAGGTCGGCTCAAAGAAGTGCCTGCTATTTTCACAGGCATGGTGAGACGATAAATCCAATATTTCATCTTGAATAGACAGGAGAAGAAATGATGAGGTGTCATCTTCTTCTTTTGTCAGATTTTTATTTATTTGTGGGTTTTTTTGCATTATTGTCCAATCATTCTGCAAAACTGAGCCTAACTGAGGCTAAAACCCACTCATTTACTGTTAAGTGGAGTTATTCATTGATGAAAACGCATGATAGGGGACAGGATAGTGAACATTGGTATCAGCTGGACGTAAAATTCACCTGCTGGCAACTAGCAACACAGAAGGCAATAATCTGACAGTGTAGTGGTCAAAGCATGTTTCTGCTGCCCCCAAGTGGCCAAAAAAGTTAAAGCAGCTACGGTGTTTGTGGTTGCCTTGGTCCTGGTCTGACTATGAACATTTCTCTGCATTGAATTTTTGGCTTGTGAATGAGACCTCATCATTTCTTCCAACCCCACGACACAGCAGGCCTCTGCAGTGGCTTACTGAACTGTTACTTGCTAGTGCAACCCCCCCATACCCCCCACCAACCCCCTCCCAGCCTTTCTCACCCCATCATTTATTAAGAGACTGAATGTAAGTGAGAGATTATGTATGAAGCAAGTTCTACGCCACTGGATCATACAAGTTTCTTATTTGTTAACAGCTTGTCGTTTTATAATTGTGTTAATAGTGCATGCTATTTCATTTTACAAGAGCCACAATGTGGTGTTACATTTCAGAGCTGCTGTACAGCGTGGTGTGTGAACTGGAATTATGGGAAAGGCCATTTTCATGTTATTCCATGGCTACAGGGCAGCCAGATTCAATATTTTCAACATTGTCAAAAGCAGATGGATGACTATATGTAAGTTTGAGAATGATGTTGTACTTTTGTGGGATTTGTATTAGGCTGCTGTGTACCACAGACCAGCATGCATTGATTCTTCCTTAAATCCAGGGATTACTACGCTTTGGAATTATTACATAATTATGTTAAAGACATAATTTTCAGTAACAGTAGCCCAGGTCATCTTTTGGGGATCTCATATGACACATGTGTAGGAGTCTGTGTATTTTAAACCTTTACAGCAAGAGAGCTTGAGCGACATTAAGGTCATCTGATCAAAAATCACTTTATGTTGAAAGATGAAGATGTATTTTCTTGTAAATAAAACGATACAATGCAACCTCAGAAAAATGAACTTGCTTCTTTTTCAGCTTTTAAGTAAATGCTTGAGTTTAGCCCAGCTTTCAACGCTGTTAAATAAATGATGATATTTGTACCACATGATGAGCTTTAATAGTTCTTTAAATTTAGCACAGGTCAGAGAATCATATAGGCTGGGCAATACTGGTCTTTTTGGAATTATGACCATGTGTCAGGAGTGCACGAAAAGACGATTTGGTTATTTTAACATCACATAATGTGTCCAGTACAGCAGCATCAATGCAACTGTCAGCAAATCAATTCAGTTTTATTTATGTCTTACAAAATAACGACGCCTCAAGGCGCTTTATATTGCAAAGTAAAAAACCTATGATAATAGCACTTAGCAACAGTAGGAAAGAAAAACTCACTTTTAACAGGAAGAAACCTCTGACATAACTAGGATCCGGGATGGGCAGCCATCTGCTGTTACCAGTTGAGCATGAGGGGAGGAAGACAGATGAGGACTGATTATTCAAGACCTCGTTTGTGACAAGAAGAATTTTAAAGTGAAAAGAAGCCGGTATGGGAGAATCATGCCGTCGCATTCTAGTGCCTGTCAGTACTCGCTGCAGCATTTTGGATTAGCTGAAGGCTTTTCAGGGAGCTTTAAGGACATCCTGATAATAAAGAAATTACAGTATTCCAGCCAAGAAGTAATACATGCACAAACTAGTTTTCTAGTTTCTGTGAGACAGGATGTTTCTAATTTTAGATATATTGTGAAAATGTAATTATAGGCAATTATCGGCAATCACAGGGAGTAGAAACGATGGATATAGCCACTGTGACAGCATCCACTGCTTAGTGGTTTTCAACAGTGCTATCGTGGTATTTTGTAACTGGACTTTACAGGAGAACAGCAGCTACCGCATTCTCATGTGACTGGCATGTTGTTGGCCAATGAGAACCCTACTTTCTGAATAAATAATTACTGCTCTTTTGTTCCTTCTAATATAGCTCTTAACGTGTATATATACCATACAGAATAATAGCCAGTGTATAAATATCGGCAAACTGGGATCTTCCCCAAAGCTTCAGTGTCAGTCAGGCTCCAACAGAGGGTGCAGTGAGTGTCTGAATACAAACAGGAGAATCCCACAGCTGAAGCTGTCCTATGAGTCAAACCAACACCCAGTTGATCTTTCAGACACCCCAGACATTTTTTTTGTCTTATTATCAACAAAATGAACTGTCATGTTCAAAAGTGATACATAAATGGGAAATAATGAACTGTGTCATGTTTCCATGTTGCACAAGTACATAGTGAAAGGGGCTGTAGATGGACACACTAATGTAGCAAGTAGAGTACATTGCATATACAACCAAAGAATGCATTTACTAAAGAAAATGCAGCCTGAATGCTGATAGCTAAAAGGTTTTAGTTAATTTTTGTAATTGCCGAATCCTTGTTGAAAAGCTTGCTGAATGAGGTGAAATACACTGAATCATTCACCTGAAAACCAAAGTGCAGAACTGTTGAAAACTGACGTTCACCCAGAAGAAGTTCTTTCAAATTTGGAAAGTTGCTGAACGTCTTTAAAATGTACATTAGAACAACTGACTAATGACCCAAAAAAGTTAGAATGAATATTGAAAGCTCATATTCTTTAAATCACTGGAAGAGCGGAATTATGGATTTTAAATGTCTAAACTCAAGAATCAGAACATTTGCAGAATATCTGCTCTGTGTGTGTGTGTCTGTATGTGAGTATCACAGAGTGAGTGACATACAGAGAAAGAGGGGAACTGGCACCAGTTGAAAAGATAAAATAGTTTTTAATCTTTAACTGTTTTGTGTGTTTCATTTCATTTAATTTCTTTTAGTTTTATTCACATATTACACAGACTGTGTGTGCAGACTGAACAGGCTGAAGCAGAGCAGCACCTGGCCTATTTTCAAGTATCATTAAGGTTACAGCGTGTAACATTTCACCATTACATGTCAGTAGATTGCAGATTACAGTCAACTGAATTCACTTTTCTTGTCCCAGAAAACCTAAACTCCTCAGCAATGTCAACAATTACATTGGGATACTTAAAGAGAAGCAGCAGGAAGCACAAAGCTCCAAAATGCTCACAACTCAAGAAGTAGTGACAGACATAGTTACCTACATCCTGCAGAGTTTCTGGGAGCTTCCTCCTCGCCCCCTCTTAAACATGGCCTCCCAAAGGCTGAGCATACTCTTCATCAGTGTCACAAAGGCCACTTTGGATCGAATCTCCAAAACTTTTACAGCACTGAATAGCCAGACCATTTTCTCCTGCTCCATCAGGGACAACGTGGTCCAGACCATCATGAGAGAAATCTGATTTAAATGTCTAAACTCAAGACTCTCAAACGAAAAACCAGCATATTTACCAAATATCTGCTCTGTGTGTCTGTCTGTGAGTATTAGAGTGTAAATTACAGAGAAAGAGTGGAACTGGCATCAAATGAACAGGCAAAATAGTTTTTAATCATTAAAGATTTTGTGGGTTTTACTTTAAGAATAATTGTGTGTTAGTGTGGAGACAAAGTATATACACACAACAGCTTTCAGTTGGACTGGAGTAAATACAGAGATACTGTTGCTCTGTGGCAAAGCCCTGTTAAATCTGCCGTGATGCACCTGCTGGAAAACTGCTTCTACAAGTCCACGTTTTGAGGGTAAAATAATGACTGTAGACCAAAAACTGTGGACAAAGCAGCTTTTTACTGAAACAGCCAACATTTCATTCCATTGACACCCATTATAAACTCTGAAACGGGAGGAGGGGAGCATTAAACTTAAACTGGAACTGAAGAAAAACTATAAAAGATATTGAAAAGATAAATCCAAGTTGAATAGTTCAATGTCTTGGCTTATTTTACAGTTTAAAAGGTGTCTGTAGGTGAATGTGTGTGGAAGTAGAGTTGAAAGAGGAGTAAGTTGAATGAGGATTTGAAAAGTCTCCATATTGACATACATGATAAATTTTTGTTGAATACAAACCTTCAGAATTATAGTTCACGGGTGTAATAATAAGAATTCACCAGTAGATGGCAACGTGGCCAAGTTAAATTTTGTGCCCTATAACGTCATCTAATTATTACACACAGACAGAAGAGGCCAGGTTTATATTAAGTGGAAGTTTAAAATCGCTTCACATCGCCATGTTTAGGGTTTCAAGGACTGCAGGCCATGCATATATTCTGGAGTTTTTAGCGATATGTCACGATAAAGTCAGTTTCACTGAGCTGACAGTCGACACAAGTGCGTTATTATTATTATTATTACTTTTATTATTGCTGGTGTGTGAGGTTGCCCCCTGCCTGGATTGGTACGGCTCTCCTGGGGGGAGGAGCTTGGTTACGTCCAGGGCAATCACAAGCCAGGCGGATCCCGGCTCCTCCACACTCACACAGCGCGCTCCACCCGGGCCGGAGGAAGCGACGATGCCTCCCAGGAGGTGACCACGGCTGAATCCTTAGCCACATTTCCCTGAACATGGAATCCACATCTATTCATATAGAATAGATTGAGCCTTTAAAATGGGGTTTATTTCCAAGCCGGCGACGAGGTGAGGCGAAAGCGGCGGCCGCGGTGGAAGCCCAAGATAGAAAGCGCTTTATTGAGAGGAGCAGGGAGGGAGGGAGGGAGACCGCGACGCTCTCCCGTCTAAGAGGATAAAGGGAAAAGAAAAAAAAGCGAAACTGAGCTATATTTAAGCGGGCTGTTTCGGGCCAGCCTCCCGTGCCACCATGAGCAGCAGCAGCGGGCCGGATGAGAGCTCGGTGCGCGTCGCCCTGAGGTAAGGATGCAGACGCCTCTCCTGAGATGCTCTCGTGTTACACCTGCTTGGGACCATGCGCATGTTACTCCTGCTTTTATTTTGACTGGGCTCTCCTAAAACAACAATACTCCTTTACTAAACCTGCTTTTATTTTGAAGCCGACAGGAGCTGCTGCAGTTTTCGTGCATGGTGTGCAAAGCAAATATAGCTCTCGATTACATGAGCTGCTCTTGTTAATACCTGCATGCTTTGTACTGGATTTATGAATGAGGATGCCATATGTGTCTGAGGGATTAGGCCTTCCGCTTCTTCCCTTGAAGACTGCACCTGTAGTAAGAGTGAGCCACACGATTTCAAAGGATGCACTCACTTCTCATAAATGCAGGTGCATTTGAGCCCCTTGCAGTCACTCATTGTGATATTTCGCCTTGCTTTTGTGCGTTACTGCGTGTGTGTGTGTGTGTGCGCGCGCATTCGCTGTATCATGCTGCTCTGACCCTTGTCCCTGAGGCCAGTCCAGTCCTGTCACTTACACAGCACACACACTGAGATAGCCGCCATCTGGCCACAATACAACAAATCAATAAAGACACCAGTATAATGTTGGAAGCCACTTGCATGGGAGTGTGTGTGTGTGTGTGTGTGTGTGTGTGTGTGTGTGTGTGTGTGTTTGGATTAAAAACCTGAACTGTCATGTGATCTCATTGGAGGAGAGGACAAAAAGCTCCCGTCCCTCTCACGTTTCTCCTTGTCCCTCTAGCTCCTTGTTGTGCATTCAGACTTTGACCCAGAACTCTTGTTTACTGAGCCAGCTCAGTTTACAAGCTCTCTCTCCCTTCTTCATGGATAATAAATAATCTGTCTATCTGTCTGTACACCCCCACCCCACCCCACCTCACCCCCCAATCACATGCTCTGCTGCTCTCTTTAATAATACGATTCAATTCATATTGGAACATTGCATTTGTCTGGCTTCCTGTCTTAGCTTAATGTGAACACACAAAACAGCCTGAGCCGCATACGCAGGCTGTTTGATGTGTGGCAAACAAAGATCTGCATGTTTTTGTCCTACCTGCTTTTGTATCTTGTTAGAAAGGTCAGGTGCAGTAATTATTTAAAGCGCCTTTGTTGTGTTTGTTGGTCTGTTGTCCTATTGAAGGTCAGACAAAAAGGCTTTTCATTGGTTTAGGTTTTCATCTATAAGTTTGTTCATGATTTGTTTGATTTTCTTTATTTCTTTGACGTAAGTAACCTCTATTCTCACGAAGAATGCTATGGCACACATTTATGTCTCTTCTTATGTATTTGGTTGGATGAATTTAGAGGCATGTTTCATTTTTCTCAGTGTAAGTACATAAATACAACTTTAGTTAAGTTCAAAACTAGACTAAATTGCACTGGGGGGGGGGGTATCCTAGTAGCACTGTTGCCTTTCAGAGCAGTGGGGTAATTTTAACTAAACTGATAATAATCCAGCTACATGCTATGTGTCTAGCACCAAACAGCTAGTAAACATGGTTTACTAGCTAGCTGCTAACTTGTGTGTCCACAAACAGCCAAAAGACAAGTTGCTAGCTAGTTAATATGCTGGTTGGATTCAGCAATATTATCAGAGGACCGTTCAACAAGAGCTCTGTTCACCAATCCCACACCAAACAGCCAACCAGGAGTATTAGCAGCCAGCTAGTTAACACAGTGGAATATTTAGCAAGTGCCAGACAGGATTTTTGTGTTCACCAAAGCAGAACTGAAAGGGCAATGAATGTTGAACATACCTCCAACAAGAACACTGATATATGGCTTTAAATGGCCTTTTATGCGCTAACATGCTAGCACAAACCGTCATTGTCGAGTTTTCTATTCGGAAGCTCGTTTCCATCACTGAAAAAAGTATTTTTCTTGTTCATAAGTCAAACTTTAAAGTTTTGAGTTCCTTTTTTCAAAATTTCAGCTTACCAACTCAAACTTAGGAGAAAACTTGAAATTGAAAATAGAGTTTAAATAACTTGAAATTTTCAGTTCAGTTGAAATTTTGAGATAACTCAAAATTAGTCACAAACCTTTAGCTAACGACTTATTACATAGTGTAATCTTCACTTCACTGCAGTACCAACACGGGGAGACAATATATTTAAAGCTAAGGAAGACCAGGGAGACCAAGGAAGGTATAAGGTACATTCCAACGTCGTTCTACGCCTGAAACGATTAAGCCAGGTGGCTAATGTGTATGTACATGTAAAAGTGTTACTAATGTCTCTTTAAATGCTGTCCCACAAGTATTTTTATGTTGGGTTGAAATAAAATATCTCCCTCTGCTGATACTGCAAGTTACTGCAACTTCTTCATCTGTGTCCATTACACCGGCAGTCCCCAACCCCCGCGCCATGGACCGGTACCGGTCCGTGAGTCTTTTCGTACTGGGCCGCGAGGGTTGAGGCTCAGGTGTGAAATTGATGGGTTTTTTATCGGGGGGGGGGGTTCATTGTTTTTATTGTTAACTCGGTTCCCCTGGGTCTTTTCCCAAGTGTTATGAATAAATCTTTTTGGGTACTGGTACTGGTTTTATTTTGTTGCATTTATCCGCGACACCTTAAAGGCCAGTCCATAAAAATATTGTCGGATATAAACCGGTCCGTGGCGCAAAAAAGGTTGGGGACCACTGCATTACATGGTGTCTATTATCAACACGTTCTCACTCCCAAAGCGTAACATTTTACGCTAGGTGACAAATCGTCAGTATATTACGCTTGCAGGAACCCAACATGTTCCTATATTATGAGATCGGAAAAATGAGAACCGTTTGGAATCAATCTACACGTGTACGTTCATTTTACTTAGCTAGTGTTTTCCAAAGCGATTTAACTTCATTAAAGTTGTGGTTAACATTAGGGATAAGGTTATGGTTAGGGCTGGAATACAGGGCTGGAACGTGTATTACCGCGGGAGCATCAGTCTACTGGATTTCATCCATAACCCGGCGCGAAAGGTGACCTTCCGCTTTCCTCAGGAATGCTGCCGGACTTGACAAATCGTTGGTATATTACGCCTCAGGAGTGGGCTGGGAATAGGGCTGTGTGATATGACCAAAATCTCATATCCTGATATAAGACATCTATCGTCCCGATAACGAAGGCACTACAACTAAGCTGTAGTGCCTTTTCACTGTGCAATACTTTTTGTTAATAACCAACGGTGCAATAGACTTCAATACTTGAAATGTGCAATTCCCTTGTATTCTTATTCCTATTTATTCTATTTATCCCTTTTGTATACTCTTTATTTATATATGTCTCTGTATTTATATATGTGTATATATGGTATTCTGCTCACATTCTGTAACTTCTGTCGGTGCTGTGCTATTGGAAACTGAATTTCCCAGAGGAACCCACCCGAGGGATTAATAAAGTTCTATCTTATCTTATCTTATATAAATCACAAAAATGTAACATTTTCTGTAAATTCTGTGAATCTCGGTCAGCTCGACATGCGTGAAGTGTTTCCAGCTGGGTGTCGTGTACCTGTAGTCGAGTGTTTTATCCGATGCGTGAAACGATACATTTTTAGACATAAGTTGTAACGGCTGCCGTTTTCTTTGTGAGTATTTATTACACGGCGTGCTGCGGGGAAAAGCCTGTTCTAACGTTTGAGTCTAAGGTTTATTTTTTAGCACCTGACGGCTCTTTTTGCTTTTCATCCGTAAACACTCTGGATCCTCTTTCATGTGATTCAGTTTATTTTGAAAAGTCTCAACAGGATCTTGAGCTTTATTGTGAAAGGTTTATGTGGAAAATAAACAAGCGGACACGCGATGGTTTTACCGTTGTTGTTGCTAACGACAACGCATAAAAACAGGCGCTTGTCCGCCCGTAGTGTGGTTATATTAAATATAAGAGAAAGAGAGAACTTTAAGTAATTAATATAGCCACTACAGTGACCATGAAAACGATGAAAAAATATTGCCGTAAACAGTTTATTTTGCGACACCACGAAACAAACGATAGCGTAAAATGAAACGATAGCCGTTTTTATATCGTCATCCGATACATATCGTTATATCGAACAGCCCTAGCTGGGAATGGGCTGCAAATGTACACTTTGGCATTATACTGGGTTGCAAATGTTTAGCTAATCCTCGGCCTCCTTTAGTAGTAATGATAACAATAATAATTGTAGTCTGTTTGTTGCTTTAGAAGCCAGACTCAGTTCATTGGAGATCTGGCTCGGCACCCTTGAAATTCCGGCAGCTACTTTACAATATAAACTGCTTTGAAGGGACTGTGATGTGGCAATGTAGAAATTATAAGAATTTTTTATTTTTTTGGCAGCATGCGTAATTATTGAACATATGAATACATATGTTAGACTTCAAAAACATACAGTGCAGCAGTTGAACTGAGCTCTTAGTAGGCAGATGTGCAAATTTACTGTACTTTTCCCAAGAATGAAAATCCACTGTTAATGCTAAACATAACTCTCAGCAAGTCGCTCAGCCTCGTGCTTCTTTAACTAATCGTGTTATTGTCACTTGGCTGCCTCACACCTAGCTGTTAAAACAACATGAAGACGAGACAGAAGAAACAAAAACTCCAAATTAAAAAAGCTTTGAATTTCCTGTGATAACCAATATGAACAAAATACAAATTGTCATTATAAAGCCTGCATACTTTTCTTAAGTTGTCACACTTGTTTCCTTTTTTCTGTTGCTGATTAATACGAAACCTTTAGAAAATGTCCCATCTTTGATTAATTTTCACAGACAGTCACTTGCAGGTCACACCTGAACGGCTCATTTCACGTCTTTGAACATTCAACCACAGCTTCGCGTTGATGTTTTCAGCTCATTAATCGCCGTGGCAACATTCTAATTATTTTGAAATTTTATGCTTGTCGTGAACTGTGATTCTTACCTCTGAAACATTTTGACTGCCAGCTTTCTCCCAGCTCCTGTAACAGTCTAGTTAGCTTCATCTGTGTGTCTCCAGTAATCAGCTAGCAGGTTGCCAACCTCTACCTGCCTCAGCCTGCGTGGCTAATGCTGTCTGTTAGCAAGCGCCTAATCCCCCGTCCCATACGGTCCAAAGTGATGAAATGCACTTTTATCATCTCTTCTTTTCTTTTTTGAGTGGTTACAGAAAAGAACAAGAAAGAAACATCTGGAGATCTAACAGAAGGACGGCCTAACAGGGTGTTCTTGTGTCTCCTTGATTTATTACTGGAAAGATGATATAACATAAAAATCAATTTGTTCTTTAAAAGAGAATGTGCTTTCTTGATGGATCTTAAGACGTGTTTGCTATTCTTTCCTTTGTGGTTTTAAAAAAAATATTTTCCACACCTGACAGCATACAGATGGGGCACTTCAGTGATACAATGTTGGGTGATTTAGCAAACACAAAGTGTTTACTGGCCTATTCTCATGAGTAAGATCTATCTTCTTATGTAACAGCCCATCTGTGTGTGCATGTTTGGGCACAATGGTGCACAAAAAAATCATGCAAAACCTTAATGATTTATCTGAGAAATAATTGATTTTACAAAGTCAGCCCGAAGGAGCCGGCCAAGAGATCTAATTAGATTGTCGATGTCCTCGAGGTGCAGCTTTAAAAATTCAAAGCCTACAGGCAGAAGTGGTGGGCAGTGAGGTTTCAGGTTTCGTAGTCACTTTGGAATCCACAGCAGATAGCTTTTCCTCATTAATTAGATGGGCTTGAGTGAATACTTGAAAATAATGCACTTATTTTGAATGCACCAAGAAGCTATATAAACTTAGGCAGCACCTAATGAGCCAACAGTTTGGACAAAATACAGCCATAACCTTAAAACTTCTAACAGGTAACGTGAGTAACTTTGACCTTCTCGTTACACTGGAATGCTCTACTGGGAAACCTTTGGTCCTGAGTGTTATTTTTGAACATACCACACCTGAACATCATTGCAGATCAACCTAATCAGAGAGTCAGTACCTGATGGCGGTGGCCTGCCCAGCAGGACTGTAAAAGCACTGCATTTTTGGCAGTAATGGGGGTAAACTGAAACATAGTGCACCCACACATGCTTAAATAAATTAACAAATAATACATGCCTTATTCCAGTAAATAAGCAACAGTCAGCTGCCTCTCCAGTCTTTACAGTTTCTCTGTCAGTGGACTCCAACTTTAACTTCCAAAAGCAGCAGCATCATGCAGCCCCACTGATTTTTGGTAAAGCAGCACATAAACCAATTCTAAAGAAGGGGCTACCATAGCCAACTGTAGTCCATCTGCAGTGGATCTGGAGTCTGTCCCACCATGGGAGGAGAGACTTTCTGGGGAATGACCGCAAGTGGATTGTTCAGTGATGGAAAATTTATAAAAAAATAATAATAATCTAACTGCAGTCATAAATAATCCCGCTCTATTAAAGTCTGTGTCTGGGAAACAGTGCAACGTCACCCACCACACAGAGTAAAATGTGTTAAGATGGCCTTCAAATATTTCACATCCCAATCTGATAGTGCATCATTAGAATGCACTGAAACAAGCCACATCCAGTGGCTTTAACCCACTTGAAGGAATGGATCAGAGCTGCTTTGGTGGATGAGCAGGACGTTTTTAATATTTGATAGGTGATGTTAATGTTGTCACTGATGATTGCATATGTGATGTCCATTTAACCTGGTAGAAATGCCAAAAGTATGCTTTAAAACAGTGCATCCTGTCCATGAGTTGGTTACTTACTTGGTTACAAAAAAAAACCCCAACAAAAATGTAGCCATGTTATCAAAATCTAGTTTATATTAAATGAGTTAATGAAGGATAAGCAGAAGCAAATGGATGGATGGAGTTAATGTTAGTGCAAAGATGATTTAAGACCATCGTGCTAGATTAGATCACCACAAATATTCTTTTTCAGTCACTGACCTTCCTCGCAGCAGCCATTATGACCTGGAGTAGGAGACAAACACAGGTGTGACTAATCACATTAATAAAGGCTCAGTGCTCATGTGGAACAGGACCCCCATTAATGTGATTCATAACACCTGCGTCCATCATGGCAGTAGGGTTTCTGTCAAAAAGATCTAGTATAGAAATTCCTCATGGTTTTTACACTACGCTGTAGTCAGGTGGCGTGTGCTGACTGTACTCAACATAGACAGGACATTGAAAAAACATAGGTACCAAATAAAGTTTCTATGTTATAACAACAATAAAAACAAGTATTGTTAGAAACCAGCACCCAGCTGCTTTTTCCAGATTGTCTGACGCCTACTGGCTCCTCCTCTTTGACCTTTGTGGATTATGTTTGAGGGCAAAGGCCCGTGCGTCCGCTGCGGTGAACCAAAACCTCCCTGTGTGTGTGTGTGCGCGCCTCCTCTGACCGGCATCCATCCAAGCGTATTCACGATAAATATTCATGAATCAACTCAAGTGAACTGAGACACAAAGGGAAGCATGCTGCAAGCCATCTGCCAGCTTCTGTCATGTGATCATGTTGTTACTGATATTCAATAAGTTCTGTCTAAATAGCGCAGAGGTTAGTTCAGTATAGATTTTTCCTAATATTAGTATTTATTTGTGTACTGTAGCTTCATTTCAAAACTCTCCTGCTTGTTTCATGCTTGCTGTGTTTGTGTTGCCTTCTTGAATTTCCGCGTGACTCCCACATGTGCCATTATGGGCCGAACTGTCCTTGTCAAAATGGAATGTTTTTATTAAACCGGTATCAGTGCTGGAGGCCAGTGTGTGTGTGTGTGTGTGTGTGTGTGTGCTGATATGCCCTCTCTGGCTGCCTCTCAAGGTGATAACCACCATCCTCTTCCACCTTTCCCTCTTTCCCTGTCCGGCGATCTTTGACCCAGGAAGCTGTCAGAACTTTCATCCGTGACCCTGTCGCATTTTTCCTTTGGCAGCCTGCGTGGACTCATGTTAGCTGTTACCATGGCAACCTTGGGTCCTTTCACGTGTAGGGGTGTGCAGCGATGCCCCTGTGACTGGACTGCCACAGATCTAAGGGCAGCTTGAGGGAGGGAAACTCAAAGCCTGAGTCAGCAGAATGCCCTCTTTTTTCTTCTTTCCTACTCGGTCTTTTCCGACCCCCACCCCCCACCCCCACCAACACCATTGTCTGGTGTTGTTTCCACACCAGATTCCAGAGAAAAGAATGATTAAAGGTGGGCTTCATACAATACTTCTTTATTGGCTTCTGTAGAACACCAAGTGCAAAGTGACACGAATGCATCGTTCACTGAGAAAGAATGGAAATTCCCGAGATCTTTTTTCTTTTTTGTCTGAGGTGGGGGAAAACTGTGGAGCACATATCATCTTGCAAAGCATACTAGAGATGCATGTTTCTTACTGTACTGCGATAAATTATCAGCTTGATCCTTTGACAGTGATAATCTATTTTAAACAAGATATTAAAATAGAGAAAGGCAAACAAATGTTTACCCTGACAATGCCAAATGTGAGGGTTAAGAGCTTTACAAGCATTCACGACCAGAAGGACAGAACGGCATTTGTACGAAAGTTATGACCTCATTTTGGTGTTTTGATGACAAAGAAGGACAGTATATCCGCCCAAAATCTCTCAAAGGGTTGACTTTTGAGTTAAAATCTCACCCCTGCAAAGGCCGTGCGATTCACATCATTTTTGTACACTTTGAGCAATTCTGTGACCCTGTGTATGGGGGTACTACTACCTTGGAAAAGTCTATCCTCATGAGGATAGAAATAATTTATCGAACTCTTTGTACTGACCATAATCTGTAAAGGTAGTAGACCCAAACTGTGCCAAAAAAGCTCCTGGATGGATGGCTGGATAGATGTCCTTCTGGTGTATGGTATTCTTGTAGTTACATGTAACTGCACCTTCAATTTTAATGCTTTACAGCTGTTTCAAAAGATGTTTAAATTCAACCCAAATTATCGGCTTTAACTTGGCGGGTTTTTTGGATGTAACCTGTCCATTTCATCTGTGCATACGTCCCACATTTTAACAGTGAATTTCTTGTACAGATGAATCTCTCGACTGACTCTTTGACTCTCTCAGCACACTGAAGAGAGTGACCCAATGAATTGGCTCTAGATCTCAAGACGAGCTGCTAGACAATAGATGCTGTTACTAAAAATGCAGCCGTGCTGTGTTGTGGTGAGTTAAAGCAGTAGCTGCTCGTTGTGGCTGGAGGGTTCGCTCTGTACTTAGGATCTACTTTCTCTCCTTGTGTCATTTCTGTACCTCCTTGTTCTTCCCTTTGCCCAAGGCTACTAGGAACATATTACACAAGCTAGTCCACACACACACACACACACACACACACACACACACAAATAACGGAAAAACACAACTTGTGCACCTGCTGGCTTAAAGAGGCATACAGTGTGCGTGTTGTTATATAAGGTAGTCATTATGCTGTACTTGAAGGTGTTCTTGATGCACACTTGCACACGTTTAAAAGAATGTAAATTAGAGCCGCACTACAGTTATGTTTCCTTTTTAGAGCGCGGAAGAATAGAGTTTCGGTGTTTACCTCCCAACAGAGAACTTTGGCTCGAAGAAAGTTGGGAAGTGTCACTGAAATCTGAGTGTTTGCAGTTCCCTTGTCTCAGTTACATTAGCATCAAATGACGAGGTAGACCTTGTGCGTGAGATTGTATGCACCAGTGAGTGGTGTGCATGTGTTACTGTGACTTGATTATAGCCTCATTATCCACTATTGGGTAGCATCTCTCTCTTCAATCTGCAGTTACAGCACTTCAAAAAACTACAGTCAACTCAGATCAACAACTTACGGACAACTTCAACTGTTTCACCCGAGTTTTTACAGAGGATTTCTTTTGAATTTGAGGTGTCTAGAAAAAGAACAAAGAACAAAAAATGATTACAAGTAGCCAAAACTCTGCTTTCACTTGTAAACTCAGTTTTGAAACCAAATTTCACACCCTAGGTTTATGCCATAGTAGCTTTAGTCTGTAATTTTCTCAGTTGCACAAAAAATGCAGCTCACAAACTTAATTATCTAAACTTTGAATAATGTGTTACTTACTTACTTACTTACTTACTTACTTACTTACTTACTTACTCACTTACAAAACCCTAGCTAACTACAGACATATCGTTAGGCTTTTATTCTTTTACCAGGTGGACACTTTTTACATTTGTACATGTGCTATGTTTGACAGTGTTACATTTACTTTGGGTAATTTTCCCAGATCGGTTAAATTATTCCTAATAAGATGATTAGACTCTACTAGCATTAAATTAGAACATATTTTTTATGTCATAAAGTAAATTTGGACCTGGGATATGTCAGTTGATGAATAGCTCATTTGTAATACTTTTGTATTTTAAAGAATAGAGTGATAGTCTATTCTTTAAAATACAAAAGTATTTTTTTTTCACTGTTCAACATTTCAGGTTTTTATTTCAAAACTTTGGAGTTACTGTCTGAGTTATTTTGAGTTACATACCTCATAATTTTGATTTCCTAAGTGTCTCGAAATTGCTACAACTGGCTAGCCGCCTTGGTTAGCAAAGTGCATTCATAATTCATTATTATCAGTCTTGGGGTTGACCCTCAAAAAAAGTAAATTATTACACAATACTTTTCTGAAAAATAATGCCTTAAGTTACCTCATTAAACTCTAACAAAAGTATCTCATTACACTAGTTGTTACATTACTTTTGTATTTTGTATTTCTTTGTGAAATGACCTGAAACCCATTGCTACATAATTACCAGTCAACAGTGTAAACCTGAGGCTTCATAGCACAAATCCCTAAGGAGGACGCACACGGTCCTTCTTGTAGTTTTTAGATATGCCCATAAAACTGGCAACACAAAGAAGTCTCCACAGTGATTCTATTGTAGAAACATATACCCTTAAAGCTATGCACAGCTTAAACAGGTGAGTTCTATAAAAATTTGTCATAAAGGGGGAACTTGGCAAGAGAAATTACTGCAGCTTCTTAAGTTGCCTCAAGTGGCCATGTGAGGAACTGCAGTTTTGCCAGTTGATGTTGCCTGGAGGTTGCTACTTGTATAATAATCAGTATGTGTTTGATTATAATAATCTGTAACTAATATACTAATATCACATGTAAAAAAAAAAAAAAAAAAAAAAAAAAGTCAAACAAATATAAAATTTTGTTATACTAATTTTGAGTTAGCAGTCAGCACTGCTCATACCAACTAACTCCAAGTGTTTCGGGATCTAAAAATATATGACTGTGATGATGTGACTGTGACTCTGCTGGTTTCACTGTGAAATGTGGAGAAAAGAGTCGTGTCTGCTGCCCTTTGGCTCAGATGTGCCTTTCTGTTTTTGCTGAATCACTCGGTGCCCTCAGCTGTAAGTGGTGCTTAAAGCTAAAAATAAATCACACAGGATTAAATTAAGTAGGAATCAGATGTCGAGGTTTACTGTTAATGTTGATTTGTTAGTGATGATGCACAGGGACTGGCTCTAGGGGATTGAATTGATTTTCTGATTGGCAGGAATACTGATGTCAGCATTTGACTGGCTGTGTTTTAGGAAGGATGAGATAAGCAGCATGGTGGTCATGGTGTGACTCGCCTCCTTTTTATTAGTGTGTCATCGTTTCTTGTTGATTCCTTTTATCAGTCACAATAGCAGTACATCAGATTTTCCTTTTGATAAAACTTCTCCACAGGTCTCAGTCAGTCTATAGTCAGGCTATATATATGAAGCCTGTGTTTTTGTGTGTTTTTGAGGAGTTCACTGTTTCTCAGGCTTTCACCATAATCGCAATAATGAGAGTGAGAGCAGGAGCCTAGCAGGACTTGTCACATGGAGAGAGGCTGACAAATCCCCCCTGTGTGTTTGTGTGTGTGTGTGTGTCTGCGTGTGTGCGTGTGTTTGTTTGAATAGGTATGTGTGCATATAGGGTAGTGTGTCTGCCTTTCTCCTTTTCATCTCTTTAATGGTTCAGTGAACGCTGTCTCGGTCGCTAAATTCCCCTCATCAGTCAGTGACAGGCTGTGGCTTCTCTTATTGAACTGTGCTAAAAAGCTGCCCAGTTTTCTTCCATATCTTTAGTCAGACTTGATCTGCATAGTGATTTGATGAGTGAATTAGTAATGGATGTTACTATTTTTCAGCACATGCTCTTTTAATGTGTCTGATAGCAGTATACCTGAAGCTACAATAGCCACAAAGTGCAACTTTGAACAATAGCTTCCTTTGACAGCACCTTCTGGTGACTACACGGATGTTTTCAGGACTTTAGCAGAGTATGCTAGCACAGCTAGCATTTAGCTGTAGAGTAACTCCTAGGTAAAACTGGTCAATGGTAGTTTGCAATGGAGCATGCCCACATGTCTACAAACACTTGCTAGCTGCTATCTGAGTGGTAGTAAAATGTTTTGCAATACAAACCAGAAACTGAGGGTATTTACTTTGAAAGTAAAATTTGTGCTAACATTTTTCAAAAGAAGAAACGTTTACTTTGAAGACAAATGGTCTCCATTTCCAGTTTGTGTCTCGGTTTTTACTACTCAGAGAGTAGCTGGCAAATGTTTGCAGACAAGTCGGCGTGTTCCATGTGAACTACGTCTGCTAGCGAACAGTGCAATCACAAGGACGTATTTGCAAAGAAATTTTTTCCCATGTGACTGGGGCTTTCACAATAATTGAAATGGTGACTGCCGTCAACCTCCAGCAACAGCTTACCAACCGGTTGGTAAATGCCTATTTTTCCTTCACTGGTTGCCAGATAGTCACTTGAGACTACCAATATGGTGGCCAAGTTAATGTGACCTGGTTAGCGGTTATGTGACTGCAAAATCCTCAGTAGAAACTATTCTCACCTTTGTCCATAAGCCAACAAGCTAAACAAGTGTACATATTAGTTCAGTGTGGCAGTGTGTATAAGTTAAATTACATAACGACTCGCAACCTACAAACTTTGAGCTGCACATGTTAATAGCGAGATAGGTAGCTAGCTTAGCCAAGCATAAAGAGTGAAATCTAGATTTAAAAAATTAATCTTTCTAAAAAAGTTAGTCATATTAAACAAACATGTTTACTTTTTTCCAAATTGAGATTTTCAGTATTTGTTAATCTAACTGTAGAACTCTAGTTTCACTATGAAAAAGTTATTTATGTTCCTCACAGAATTAAAATTAAAGGTAAAATCATAAGATGCACCTAAATTGTGTGTAAAAAGCTTTGAAAGTAAGTGTGTGTGTGTGTGTGTGTGTGTGTGTGTGTGTGTGTGTGTGTGTGTGTGTGTGTGTGTGTGTGTGTGTTAATGCATAAGCAGATAACTGAAATTTCCTGGAGAAACAGCCGGGGTGTGCTGCTATAAAAGGTGGATTAGTGCTCTAAGTCTGCACTGCGCTGAAGGGCAAACCTTTATTCAAACAGATGAAGAGTGTTTTGGGTTGAACCAGAGTGAAGGTTGCCAGATTATAATCACTGCTAAAGTCAGTCAGTCGCACTAATAATACACCAGCAGAACAGACTTCACACCTCTCACTTCTGTTTATGTTTAGCTGAAATGCCCGATGCCAGAACTTGCATTAGTTGTGAGTATGCACACACCCAGTGACTACTCATAATAGAGGTGTATTTCATATAAACATTTAAAACTCATTTCTTTATACTTCCTAACATACCAAAGTAAAGTGTTGCGCCTTTTTGCCTTTAATTCTGCATAGCAAGTGTTGGAAACATTCCTCGGGTTTTGTTGATGCACATTTTTCAGCAGCACATCCATGACACCAGTCTCCCATTTCACTATATCCCAAAGGTGCTCTATTCGATTGTGATCTTGTGACTGTGGAGGCCATTTGAGTATAATGAACTCATTGTCATGTTTAAGGAGCGTTACACTGCTAGAAGCAGCCGTCAGAAGATGTGTCTTAAAGGCTTTAAGGTACTAATGCGTCCCAAAAAAAATAATCATCATACCACCACCAGCAGCTTGAATCGTTAATAGCCCAGGATGGATTTATGCCCAATTCTGTCCCTACCACCTGAATGCTAGAGCAGAAATCAAGACTTATCAGACCAGGCAGCAGTTTTTCAGTCATCTGTTGTCCAATTTCAGTGAGCCTGTGCAAACTGTAGCCTCAATTTCCTGTTCTTAGCTGACAGGAGTGGCAGGTGGTGTGGTCTTCTGCTGCTGTAGCCCATCTGCTCCAAGTTTCAGTGTCATGTGTGCTCAGAGATGCTCTTCTGCATACCCTGGTTGCAATGAATGGTTATTTGAGTTACTGTTGCCTTCCTATCTGAGTGAACCAAAGTGATCACTCCCCTCCGACCTGCGGCATTAATGACATTTTTATTCAGAGAACCTTTCTCTTTTTCAGATTATTCTTTGTAACCCCTAGAGATGGTTGTGTTGGAATCTCACAGTAGATCAGACGTTTCTGCCACCAACGACCGTACCACATTCAGAGTAATCTTTCTTTCTTATTGATGTTTGGATTGAACTTCAATGCACTGTGTTTCTGCCATGTGACTGACTGATTAGATGTTTTTGTTAACAACCAGTTCAACAGGTGTACCTAAAAAAAATGTGGCCAGTCATTGTGTATTTAGATCACAGATGTAGTAGTGGTTTTACTCTTTGCATTTAAGTCTTAGAAGGTGAGAAAGTGTATAAGTGTACTTAACAAACATGGGTGTTGGTAATACTGTAGTATCATTGGTTTCACTGACAGGATTTAACAGACTTCTGGCAATGAAAAGCAGTGCTTCATCGCCATTTAATCCAGAATTTTTTAAGCATAGCAAAATATGGCACAGTTTTTACTGGAATATTCTAGCTGTATTCTGTGAGCTACAAAAAAAACATGCCACACCCTCTGAATACATAAGTTGGTTTAGACACAGGCAGAAGCTCTTCTTTACCGAGCTTGTTTCACTGTTGTTGAAGTTACAGGCCAAAAGACTGTGGCCCGAGGGTGTGCCAGGTAGAGGGCTGAGCTGGTAACAGCGCTTACCGGCTCACATTAGTGTTATTTCCTGCATTGCCTAGAGTGATGACTTGAGCCTATTTTCAAATATCTGTGTCTTTCTGTTTGGATAGTTAGCATACTGTAAAATGGAGATAGACTGGCATTATAGAGCATTTTTCTTGTCCCACTGAGCATTCAGAGGCATCCAAGCATGGCTTCATAGACCAACATGACCCAGAAAACATGAATTTATTCTATTAACTATTACTGTTTTGTCTAGCTATCGTGCAGTTTTCACCAGCTGCTCCCAAAATAAAGTATGATACTTTTACTATTTAAATATAAGCTGATGGTGCAAAATATTAAACTGAGACTGCAGTCTGTGCTTTTGGATCCAAACAGAACCGAGCTTAAAAATCCTAGGCACATAAAATGACACGCTCGCCCTCCTGAACAGCGAGGGCAGTGCATTCAGTGTGTCGTTATTCATTTGCAGTGGTGCATCTTACTGTGACAAGAAAGAAAAAATGACAGGCTGAATGAGATCAGTATAAAGGTCTTGTTATGCAAAGATAGATAATGAGTTTGAGACGAGATGCACTGTGGGTGAAATTTCCATCTGTAGCCATCATGTCCAGTCTTTCCTGGCCCTTTGTTTTTCTTTATCTTTTCCTCAGACATTTATTTTCCTCTCTCTGGTCCATTTCTAAATGGAGGACCCCGGAGATGTCGTAACAAGCAACAAAACAAACAGTGCATCACTGCTTTGTTAAGGCGAACGTAATCAGATAGACTGGGCATTTATTCTAAATGGAGACTACATTTGTAGAGGCCTTTTTCTCCCTCTTGGAGAAAACACTGATTTAATTATACTTAACTATATTAGAAAAAATCCTTTTTTTTTCTAAATGTGTTTGCTGTAGTTCATACTTTGTTACATTTTTCTTCCCAAACACTCAAAGTGAACAATAACTGAGTGACTTAATGCCCTCACTGTAAGCTGCAATGAGTGCCTCTATTGTTACCCTGGATTACAGCTCTCTGACAAGTTTTGGGAAGCTAGCCAAAGGGGATTAATGCAGATTCACTCCTGTAATGCTCTCAGCCGTCGTGCCATTAAGTCACAGTCTTCTCAGATGACCTGATAGTTATGTCATCTTCACCTGGAGCCACCTCTGATGTATGCAGTTTTTAAAAATACGGATTAACATGACATTTTCTTATCAGCTTTGGGTCAACAAGCCTTGTAGTGTAGCTGTACACACACTTGTTAAAATGCCAGGTTTTTCTGATGTTAAAGCAATTAGATCACAATAAATCATTTCAAAAATGTTCTTACCTTTAATGTGACACTATAAGACAATAATAAGCTAGTTGTACGTGTGCGCACCCTTATGCTAAAACTGTGTTGAAACACATTTTGATTTAATTGCAGCATTCAGTCTTGTTGGGTAGGAGTTGGGTAGGAGCGCATGTCTTGCACACAGCCCTCTTTAGCTCACAGATTTTGTACTGGATTTAGGTCTGGGCTCTGGCTGGGTCATTCCAAAACTTTAATTTTCTTTTTTTCTGGTGAAACCATTCACTTGTTGATTTGGATGTATGCTGGGGATTTCAGATCAAAAGTTTAGTATTTGGCTAAAACCACAGTTCCAGCAAAAGAAAAGCAGCCCTAAAGCATGATGTTGCCACCACCATGCTTCACCAACCCTGCATCCCTACCCCACAGACCAGACATGTGGAGACTGTTAGTTTTTTAGTGTGTAGTACACAACCAGTTCTTGCCTGAAAGTAGGGCTGGGCTATATCATACCGTTCACGGTAATACTGGTGTAATGTTGGGCAACGATAAGAAAATGAAATATCGCGATAGAATATGGGTAAAACGCGCATGCGCAGTGCCTTTGTTTACATACGCACATGGCGGCAACACAGAATGAGAAAAGCGAAAGCGGATCGTTGAATGAAACGGATGAACCAGAATTGGTTTGTAAAAATGCTGCAACTTCAGTGGTGTGGAACTGGTTTAGCTTTCGTCCGTCAGATACGCAACAAAGCACTATTTTTGGTAGCGCATGCTAGCGGGCCGTCGTTATTACCGTGTTTTTTGGAAAATACGGCACATTTAAAATCAATCCTTTGATTTTTCTGAAAATCGACAGTGCCCCTTATAATCCCGTGTGCCTTATGTATGAATTCTGGTTGTGTTTACTGACCTCGAAACGATTTTATGTACACGGCGCTCGAAAATCTGTCAAATGTTTCAGTACGACTTTGCTAAGCTACGAACCCGCACTGCTTGTAGGATTGTTGGAGTTTTACGGCTATCGTAGGCAGGAGCCTCGCGGAGTGATACGTACGGCACTTCAACATAATATTACCGTATTGTGTGTGTATAACCTCTTTTTAAGTTTTGTGGATATTATACATGGTTATGCTGAGGATATGTCGGCCAATTCCCACTGGAAATGCCTTTTGGTTAAACTGTCAGCAAGGAATTTGCATTTGCACTGTTAAATTTTTATATAACTTTAATGCGGATAAAAAACAGCTGCTTGTTTAAGTGAAAATACATTGATATTTTTTTTTTTTGCACTAATAAAGTTGAGGAGTTGTAAAGTATTTTGTCTAGTGTCAATTATATCGTCAGTTATATCGTTATCGCAAATTTTCAAATGTATATCGTGATAAATATTTTTGGTCATATCGCCCTGCTCTACCTGAAAGTACTGGTTGGTACTGGTTCTGGTACTCTTTCAGTGGTGCTACAGGTCTGTTGGCAGCCTCCCTGACCAGTTTTCGTCTTGTCTTTTCATTAACTACAGTGGTCCCTCGTTTATCGCGGGAGTTAAGTTCTAAAAATAACCTGCAATAGGTGAAATCCACGAAGTAGCCAACTTGATTTTTTACAATTATTATAGATGTTTTACGCCTTAAAAGCCGTCACTACACACTTTATACACTTTTCTCAGACAGGCATGAACATTTTCACACTTTTCTTTCTTGTTTAAACACTTGGTCCAAAAAATACGGTAACTTCTACCTTCCTTTAGCATGTCCAGAAGTTCAACGTTTTGTGCGATGGTTAGCATCTTCCTCTGCCTTCTGGGTGCTACCACAGCTGCCTACGTTTCGTCAACATTGTTGTGTTTGTTGGGGAGAAAACTTAGAAACATACAGTACAGCACTTCAGAGTCACACTGCTAGCGATCGAAGATTTATGTAAATTTGACAAGCTGAACGCATTCTGTACAGGAGACACGGCACGGAGGAGATTGATTGACGATGGTCTACAGCCAATCAGGACGCAGAACACAAAAAAAGCATGCAAAATTGCACAAAAAAATCAGTGAAACAGCAAGGCCACGTTAAAGCGAGGGACCAGTGTACAAGACATCGTCTTATAGTTTCTCTGATTTTTGATGACTGTCTTCACTGTGTTCCATCTAATGCTGTGGAAACTGTTTTTGTACCCTCACTTCACCTTTCAACGATGAGATCTGATGCTTTGTAAGTTCTCTATGCCTTTTGCTGTAGCATGCAATTGAGTGAATGTCAGGAAAATCCTGCTAGGAAAGCTGAACTTTTTGGGACTTCTCTTCACAACACAGAGCTGACAGTTATAATACTCTTACAGGAATACAGTAACTGCAGGTAGGACTGTCTGCCTCTGTCCTGCTTTCATCAGTGCTGTAATCCCAGACAGGGAGCCTGCTAAATAGCTGGGATCTGATGTCACGCACGCACAATGACACCTCTGTGGACCTTTGCTACTGTAGCTGCTTCACCGATATCCTTCTTTTCCTTTCCTTCTAAGCCTTTTGCTTTTTTTCTGTAGACTCTTGCTGTGACTAATGTGATATAGTACAGACTTCATGCAAAGTGCCACATCCTCACACATGCACTGAGAGTTAATGAGCACCAGAGGATACCAACAGTACTGACACTTTTCTATTCTGAGAGTCTGTTTTTTCATTGTTATTCTAACCTTTCTGGGGTTTGACTGTGGCCTTTGAAGGAATCCATTTACTTCCTGCTAACTGTGAGGTTTTCCTTCATATGCCCATCATTATTATTTACCATTTATTTCTACGAGTATTGCAGTATTGATACTAATAGAACTGTTTTCTATTCCTATTTTCATCCAGGGTTTGCTATAAACAGTTTTCACCATTTTAATTCCCTGTCCAAATATTTCCCTTCAGCATTTCCACTTCCTCTTCAGGTCGACTGTTAGTGCAGTGATAAAAAGCAGAGGAGGAAATGATGTAACGGGGAAGTGTTTTTATTTGAAGGAAGGCAAACAGAGCAATTCCTTAATGAAATCTATGGGTGGGACTGTTTACCCAGAGCTCACTCGCTCTCCCTCACTCCTGAACAGTGCGGGCACTGTACGGTGCACGGGCAGCATGCTGACACTGGTTTCCACATGCATAAAAAGACATGCTCAGTGAAAACTGTTTGTGTCTTCAGCTTAGCTGCACTTTCACCATTAAGCCAATAAAGTCAATGTTATTTATAAGCAATAAATCCACTTGGTTAGACATAGGAGATGATCATTGGTTGGGTAACAACAGTTAAAGCCCTTCTCCCAGCTCTGAAAGGTAACTTGCCCATACGCGACCTCCACAACCTATCCCAAGTGCAGCACTCTGCAAAAGTCTTGAGCCACGTCTCACCTCTAGTGTGGTCTCTTTCTCCCTCTCTATCTGCCAGGATTCGTCCTCAGCTGCCCAAAGAGACGATTGAGGGCTGTCACATCTGTACGTATGTGATGCCAGGAGAACCCCAAGTGGTCCTGGGCAAGGACAAGGCCTTCACCTATGATTATGTCTTTGATATGGACACCCAGCAGGAGACGATCTACACCCACTGCACCGAGAGGCTCATCGAGGGTTGCCTTGAGGGCTACAACGCCACAATCTTTGCATATGGACAGGTTAGTCAGCAGGCTTTTGCTGCACACGTATTGGTAGAAGGACATGGAGCATTGCCTTTTTTACTCATGTTAACAGCACACCGGTATGGCATGAATATACACAAGCTCAGTCACATATTCACATTCAGTCAAAGTTTTGCTCAAGGGAGCGGCACTCCTTCCAGAAACAAAAGATTTATGGCATCATGTGATATGAGGCTGATTTCATTTTCACATCGGTAGGCAGGCAATAAAGGAGCCTCAGCAGCTCTGTGCTGCCAATATGTTCCAACATGTCCTCATCACCACAGATTTGTATTGCCTCTAATAAATTAGAATAAGAGGGAATGATAGATATGGAAGTTTGTTATCCAATCAAAACAAAGTAGAAAGTGTCTGCTTCACATTATGCCAGAGCAGGAAAGTAAACCAAGAAGTCAAAACATATTTTATGGCATTAAACATTGTAGACTAACATGCATCCTGAAAGCAGTTGATTGGTGCCACTCTCATCTCTGAAGCTATGGCAGCCAGTTCCACAGTTGCTTTGCAAAAAGACTGGAAACAGAGGAAAGCAGCAAGGTCATTTGTCCACCTTGGTTTTGAAATGGACAGATATGCAAAATCCTTTTGTTTTATGTAGAGGTTATAGTTCTGCAAGTGTATAATTGTGAAAAAAGTGGATGATGTATGTATTGTACGGTAACATTAAGGCCTGTGTAATGCAAAACAGCTCAACTGTCTAAAGTGTTAGGCTCTATTTTTTCTTAGCCTGTTCTGACCAGTGGCGGTGATGATCCAAATATCGATAACTTCCGATACCAACAGAATTAATTGCACAGTGATGTAGTGTTCATTAAAGTGCGTTCAGATAATTAGCCTTAATCAGTTAAAAATATTGGTACTGGTATCGGCAAGACTGGCACTGTTTTCACTTGGTATCAGATCGATAGCAAAATCGCACAAAGCTACTCTGGACACAAATACATGAACTTCAAAAGTCTGTGCATGTTTGTGCTGCACATGTCATTTATATGTCATAGTGTGATATAAACTGTGGCTTTGCTGATTTAATGTAGTCACAAATCAAAAAAAGAACAACATTAATTTAATGCATCAGTGTGGAAACAAAGTAAAAATCAACTTGAGTGGTGAACCAGTCGATCTGATCATTGTTAATCCTTGCCATCGACACAACGCCATGTTTTGGCCTTTGTGAATATGAGTGAAGGCCTGGAACAGCCTCAGCATGACACCAATGCTTTACTCACAGGCAACGGAGGAAAGGAAGGTGCAGCCACACTGAGGACTATAGAGGCAAAAAATAACAGCTTAGTTTTATTCAGTGTGATTTAAAGGGTTTTTGTATTGAAATTCAATGTACAAAGAGACACTCTGTCATTGAACAACTGCTTTTTAAACTTCCCTCTTCTTACCCTTCCTCTGAGCTCCTCTTTGTGTTCATTATTCTGTCCTCACATTGTTCCCTCGCCCGTTATTTTTCTGACAAAGAGCCTTTCACGGGGCACGGCAGCGGCCCAACACACTCATTCACACGCATGCACACAAACACGGTAATCACACAGGTGTGGCCTTGCAGAATAAAACTGTTTTTCTCGATCATCTGTCAGCACAAACACGCACGCGCTCCTGTCGGGGCCTCTCTGGCGTTTCGGTGGGGAGGAGAGGGGTGATGTGTGAATTTGAACCCCAATGTCGCATTCCTCTTTGTGTCACCATGACTCCGACCCATCCCCCTGTCTTTTCCTCCCTGTCCAGACGGGTTCGGGGAAGACGTACACCATGGGAACTGGCTTCGATGTCAACATCGGAGAGGACGAGCTGGGCATCATTCCCCGGGCCGTGAACCACCTGTTCAGAGGAATCGAGGAGCGCAGACAGGCCGCCACTGAGCAGGGCAGGCCTGTTCCTGAATTCAAGATCAATGCACAGTTCCTGGAGGTGCAGAAACACACACACTCACATCCACAAACAACGCAGAGCAACTCAGTTGGTAACATAGAACATCATCAGCAATCTGATAAATAACACTGAAATAACTTAAAGTCAGTTTGTTAGACATAGCGAGAGCATGCAGACAGCAAGAGGTCAAAGGTCAGCGTTGGGTGTATCAGTTCAGGTTGTTAAAGTGCGCAGATAACCCGACTGCCATTAAACTGTCATTAGCCTGTCTCCGAGGTCGCGCCCGGCTTTATTTTTAACTGCCAGCAAGTGGCTGCTAACAGCTGGTGAGGGAGCAGCTGAAGGGACATAATAATTTACGCTCTGCACGACGTCGTCTAATCTGTCGGCTGTTTGTTAATTATTTATGACTTTCTTGTTTTTTAGCTTTACAACGAGGAGGTGCTCGATTTGTTCGACACGACTCGAGACCTCGAGGCCAGGAAGCAGAAATCCAACATCAAAATCCACGAGGACGCCAATGGAGGCATCTACACGGTGGGGGTCACCACCCGCACCGTCACCTCTGCAGCCGAGGTCAGTTTCAAAAACCTGGAAAAACGCTAAAAGCGGCTCAAATATACTACTGTTTTTTGGGGGGGATTTTGCGAGGGGGGGGTCACAAAAAGTAGCTTTAATGGACCAAGATGATGGGTTTTAAATGAGCCTACGCAAACTGGAAGTTAATGATCTTTTTTGTAGAATATAGTTTTACATTTTGACTTAAATTTTTATAAGTGATAAAACCCACTCAGAAAGTGACTCATGTTCTGAAGATTTAGGCTAAACGACAGGCCCAAAGCTTTCAAAATACCTGGGATGGCGGCAGCACAAACCCTGTTACAGTGGTGGTAATCTTAATTTAATTCAGCGGTCCCCAACCTTTTTTGCGCCACGGACCAGTTTATGTCCAACAATATTTTCACAGACCGGCCTTTAAGTTGTCGCGGATAAATACAACAAAATAAAACCAGTACAGGTACCAAAAAAAAGATTTATTCATAACGCACGGGAAAAGACCCAAGGAAACTGAGTTAATGATAAAAACCCTGAAGACTCACGGACCGGTACCGGTCTGTGGCCCCGGGGGTTGGGGACCGCTGATTCAATTCATTTCGTTCATAACGCTGTAAAAATACACTTGTTACACTGTGCAAAGGTTTCTAGCCACCCTTCATTACTTGATATTTCACCTACATTTAGTAGTTTTTTTAATGGGATCTTTAGGAACAGCTCTTCAGGCCTTCTATATGTGTATTTTCCCCCCTTTTCAGTTCAGTCCTTGAGCTGACCACTTTTAGAGGAATATTTTGGGTTTTTTTTGTCAAGCCATTTAACACCAATCTACTAAGACTTTAAACATGAATCACAGCATGAAGGTCCTGAGTTCAATTCCACCATCAGGCTGGGGTCTTTCTGTGTGGAGTTTTCATGTTCTCCCCGTGTTTGCATGGGTGCAAACATATTCCTCCAACAGTCCAGAGACATGCAGTTAGTGGGGATAGGTTAATTGGAAACACCAAACTGCCCATAGGTGTGAATGCGGGAGCCCATGTGAGTGCGAATGGTTGTCTCTATCTGTGTGTTAGCCCTGCGACAGACTGGCGACCTGTCCAGGGTGTACCCCGCCTTCGCCCTAAGCCAGCTGGGATAGGCTCGAGTGACCCTGAAAAAGGATGAGCAGAAACAAATGGATGGATGGCTGTATCTGTCAGGCTCAATAAACTCTAGAATCGTCTGGCAATTTTTTCATATTGTATCATACAGTGCTTTGTTACTAGCAGCCTATTTAGTTCTCACATGGCAAACACAGAGATAACAGTCTAACAGGCATAAAGTAGAATTTTTACAGCAACAAGGTGATTTCTAAAGAGCTATTAGCCAAAAACTTGGCATATCTCGGCGTTGTTTGCAACATGTCCTTTAAAAAATTTGAGGAACCTGGACAAGTGGAGGATAAAACATGAACATTATCTGAATGCTGTCATCCTGTTAAGAAATAGAAAAAAAGCCAATAAAGACCTGACACAGGACCTGAAGATGCATCTGGCCTGAGTCTGATCCCAAACACTGCCAATGCAGTAACAGTGAAACACTGGGCCTCAACATTATTGAAGCAGGGTGGGATCATGCTGACAAAGAACTGAACAAAAGGCAGAAACATCCAAAGAAGTAGATTTTCTTTTTCCTCGCTAAATAGAAAAAGATGAGTGCTGCTCAAGAGTTTTGCACAGTAGTGTTTCCATTCAGTGAGTAGGATTTCTCACCAGCAGAGACTCACATCTCTCGGTGAGGAAGTCATCATTAAGTTCTTGTAGTCTTTTTACCTTTCAGCTGATAAAGTCTCTTAACTGAACTCTTCAACGATCACAGTGGTTAGGAACAGTCTCTATGTTTAGATTTCTGTGCAGCTCAGAAATGATATGAGAAAGCACACAATTTTTTGTCATCTGTTTCTTCCACCTCTCCTCTAACAGATGATTCAGTGTCTGAAGCTGGGCGCTCTGTCTCGCACCACCGCCAGCACCCAGATGAACGTCCAGAGTTCACGCTCCCATGCCATCTTCACCATCCACTTGTGCCAAGTGCGAGTCTGCTCCCCTGACAACAATGTAAGTATTGTTATGAAAGGCAACAGAGGAATGGTGTGTTTGCATCACTCGCAGTTCTGTTTATTTACTTTCCTTTCCATTTTCGTCCAGGATAACGCGACGGATAACCGTCTAGCTAACGACTCAGAGATCGATGAGTTTGAGACTCTGACGGCCAAGTTCCACTTTGTGGACCTGGCGGGTTCTGAGAGATTAAAGAGAACTGGAGCTACAGGAGACAGAGCGAAAGAGGGCATCTCCATCAACTGTGGGCTGGTGAGGAAGCACTGCGCTGCTGTCATTGGCCACTTAATTTAGTTTGAGCTGCATTTAATAGGGCAGTGATGAAAAGCAAGTAAGAGACCAGCATTTACCAGTGTGTGGAGCAGGAGAGACCCCTGATGGACAGAATAGGCATTACACTGTTGATTTCTTCCACCATAACCTTATTTATAGTGAATACTGATGACAAGGTAACTAAGGCTGAATGCTTGTTCTCCTCTTCCGTGTCCTTCCTTAGCTCGCCCTGGGAAATGTCATCAGTGCTCTTGGAGACAGGAGTAAGCGCTCCACTCACGTGCCTTACAGAGACTCCAAACTGACCCGGCTGTTACAGGACTCACTAGGTGGAAACAGGTTTGTGGGGAAGAATCTGCTGTGATATCTCTTTAAATAAATATTAGATATGCATTTAAATATCCATACTAGCCGTAAGAAATCAACGGGCTTGATCGTTATGCTTGCATCCTCCAGTCAAACTGTGATGATCGCCTGCATCAGCCCGTCAGACAGGGACTTCATGGAAACCTTGAACACACTAAAATACGCCAACCGGGCCCGGAACATCAAGAACAAGGTGATGGTGAACCAGGATAGGGCCAGCCAGCAGATCAGCGCCCTGAGGACAGAGATAGCACGACTGCAGATGGAGCTGATGGAGTACAAGACTGTAAGAGCGTGGCACAGGCGGGAATGCTTTCACAAATACAGTCCATGTAGAGGACATGAGCAGAGCAATATTTGGCCCTTTTGTCGATTGTTTAGGGAAAGCGCATGGTGGGTGAGGACGGCATGGAGGGCATCAACGACCTGGTCCATGAAAACTCCATGTTGCAGACGGAGAATAACAACCTGAGAGTGAGAGTGAAGGCCATGCAGGAGACCATTGATGCCCAGAGAGCCCGACTCACTCAGATCCTCAGTGACCAGGCAAACCAGGCTCTCGCCAAAGCAGGTAGGATATTTTCAAAAAAGCTCATACAACATATGTCTTACACAGCCTCATGACACAGCTGGTTTTGCTGATACTGTATATGCTGTATCATATTTTTATTTTTTATATAGTTCTAATCTTTGTAGAACTGGGATTTTAGTATTAAAAATTGGTTTGTTGGTTTACAGTGACACGTCATCATAAGAACCAGTCCGTTTACTATGTATGGCCATATACACAGCAGGGCCTTGGGCTAAATGCTAATGTTAGCATGCTATAACGCTAGCATGTTGGCAGGTTTTTGTCCACCCTTGCAGTTTTACGTGAGCAAGCTAACACGTGCTAAGATAAAATGTCATCAGTTCTGAAGTGTTTCTTCATAAATCACTCACTGTCTATTCTGAGCTGAGCATTTTGCCTACTGCCATGTTGGTTTTGCACCCTAACCCTTTCCTAGCCTAACTGGATGATCTGATTGACAAACCCAGGACGTACAGTTGTAATATGTGAGTTTCAAAGTAACCAGTAGTCAGAGTAGAGCTGCTACCCGAACCAGTTGAGGTGGTTCAGGCATCTGATTAGGACGTCTCCTGAACGCTTGCTAGGTGAGGTGTTTTGGCCATATCCCACAGAGAAGAGACCCAGAAGGATTGGAAGAATCTCAGTGACAACCAGGAAGAGCTTGAGGAGGGGGCGGAGTGAGGGAGGGTGTCTCTGCTTAATCGGACCCAGACGATGATGCTTATTATGGATAATTAGGCTTATAGACTTCTTTTTTGGAACCCAAATCACTATCCCCTTGCTGATATGTCGGTCTTTTATATACAGTTTATGTTTTAAACCAGTATGTCAGATAAAATAACCACTAAAGCATGTTTCTGAAATGATTTTAAGCTATTAGTTTTATAATTAACATAGTTTTATATCATTTAAAGTCCTAACTTCCTTTAATTGTAGGTGAAGGTAACGAAGAAATCGGCAACATGATTCAGAACTACATCAAAGAAATCGAGGAGCTCAGGTACGAAAGGAGACCAGATTTTAGCCTTAGCCAGATCACAGGAACGTGTCTGCAACAACAGTATAACTTCACATTAAAATGTGCTGCAAGTGTTTAGCAACAGTAACGTTTGTGTAATGTAACTCGTTCCTCAGAGCCAAACTTCTGGAGAGCGAGGCCGTGAACGAGAACCTCAGGAAGAACCTGTCCCGGGCCTCCACTCGTTCCTCGCTGTACGGCGGCCCCGCCCTCCTCGCTCCAGGGAAGGAGGCCAGGGACGTCATCGAGATGGCCAAGAAAGACCTGGAGAAACTCAAGAAGAAGGAGAAAAAGAAGAAAAAGAGGTACGTGTTCAAGTTGGCACACAGTTGTGAAGCTCTAGTCCGTTCCTGGAAGTACGTAAGAATAACAGCCGCTTTGCCAGGAAGTAGAAATTGGAGAGCTGTTAATGTGCAGCCAGAGTGTCGCCTCTTGGCGTGTTGTAATTATCTGCTGATTCCCTACATTAGCAGTTTACACCCTGTTGTTTCTTTAATGGAATGTGTGCTGCATTCAGTCGCCACTTCTCCAACACGCTGGAGGCCATTGATCGCTTATCCTTTTGCTGCATCTGTCTTGTATATTTTTATTTCTATACATGCTTGGGATCTGCAAGTTACAAAGAACTGCCTTTCTTTACGTCTCCATAACCAAAATCCATCATTTGAGCTGCTGTTTTTGGGTTTTTGTCACTCACCTCTTGCTGATCTCTCTCGCCCTCTCTCTCTGTCTCTCTCTTATAAACATCCTTCGTTTTCCCCCAAATTCTGTGGCCTGTCTGCTCTCTTTACCTCCGCCGTCCTCACCCTCCCCACCTCCATCCTTCTCACCGAAGACTGAGGCAGTACGAAGAGAATCACCATCATGAGCTTGAGGACGCCAGGTTTGCCGCCTCCCATCAACAAATGGGGTTCAAATACTCAATCTGAAACTGGCAATGGAATTTGTGCCCTTCCCTTGAAGTGATTTTAGCTGATTTTACCCAAGTCTTCCTTCTTTTCCAAATTCGCGAAGCGACTAACTTTTTCTGCACCTACAGGCGGTTCACGGTCCCGCAAAGGGAGCAGGGAACTTAACCAGCTGTTTCCTCGCCCTCTTTTTCCCTTTTCACTGCACACTGCAGGGTGTTGATCAGATCACGTTTTGTGATACCAAAACCATTGAAAACGTATGAAATTTGGAGCTGGAGTTGATAAATATCACACATTTTGCTGTAGCGTGTGGCATTTGGTCAGCAATCTTTGCAGTGTGCGGCGGCTCCTAATGTAATGTGGATGGTAGTTACTGATCGTTTAATCTCTTCGTCTCTCCCACTGTATCCTCCATGTTTGTGAAATCACAATGAAATCACTCATTAATCAAGCCTATAATCATTTGCATGTGTCATTCATCTGTATTTGTTGTGATTTTACTTCCCGTTAGTCTGAATTTGACTGTAGCATTTCCTTCTTAGACAGAGAGCTAACACTCTTTCCCTCCTTTAGTGTTGTCAAAGAGGAGCTGCCGGACAATGATCAGGAAAGAGGAAACGAGGAGGCAGAGGTGGTAGGTGGCTGGATTAAATAACTTAAACTGTAAATATAATATGTAAATGTCACATATTACTCAGCGTTTGTTACCATTTTGCCAGGAGGGCAGCGACCACGAAGAGGGCGAGGATGCTGATGGAGAAGAAGAGGACTTTGAGATGGCGGGAGATGAGACATCCGAGGAGTCTGACTCTGAAGAACTGGATGAGAAAGGTACAGCTATCCAGAGGGAAGGAAGTATCAAGATAAGAGCTCATCTTTGTTTCCCCAGACAAAACTGTGCACAGATTGTAAAGAAACCACACCCTGAACTCCATGTTTCTTTTTGGGGGTGTGCAGAAAACGTTCAAGCCGACCTGGCCAACATCACCTGTGAGATCGCCATCAAGCAGAAGCTGATCGATGAGTTGGAGAACAGCCAGCGGCGTCTGCACACTCTCAAACAGCAGTATGAACAGAAGCTGATGATGCTGCAGAACAAGATCAGAGACACGCAGCTGGAGAGGGACAAAGTGCTGCACAACATGGGTAAGATGGAGAAATTAGGATCTGCCTGTTCAAAGAGGATTAAAGAGCAAAGGAAATGAAACCTACTCCATCCACAGGTTCAGTGGAGTCCGGTACGGAGGAAAAGGCCAAACGGATCAAAGCCGAGTACGAGAGGAAGCTGACCTCCATGAACAAAGAGCTGCAGAAGCTCCAGTCTGCCCAAAAGGAGCACGCCCGCCTGCTGAAGAACCAGTCGCAGTACGAGAAGCAGCTCAAGAAACTCCAGCAGGATGTGACCGAGATGAAGAAAACCAAAGTAAAGCTCCTTCTTTTCATTTTGGGATAAGCAGCACTTTTCACACTTGTCTTGTAGCTGCGCTGCTACACTTGCTGTGTTATGCTTGTCCACCAGGTGGCACTGATGCGCCAGATGAAGGAGCAGCAGGAGAGGAACAGGGCCACAGAGTGCAGGAGGAACAGAGAGATAGCCTCGCTGAAAAAAGACCAGCGCAGAGCTGAGGTAAGAGGCACAGAAACACTCATGTCTTATAAAGTTGCTTTTGGATCATAAAGACAAAACTAAAATCAAGCTTGTCTCACAGCACCAGGTGAGGCAGCTCGAGGCCCAGAAGAGACAGCAGGAGCTGATCCTCCGTCGGAAGAATGAAGAGGTAAAACGCAGTTGAGAGAGGCAATGATGACTATGTTACATGTGGCTTTGTTATACCTGTTCTTTGTGTCAGGTGACCGCTCTTAGGCGCCAGGTGAGGCCCGTGTCCGGAAAGGTGAGCAGGAAAGTGAGCCTACCTGAACCTCCTCAGGAACCATCTCATAGAGCAGTCCCAGGACGGCTGCAGTCCTCTAGTGCAAGCTCTTCCAACGGAGCCAGGTAAACCGTGTTAGCGCATTTACAGCGTGAGTGTGCATGTCAGCTGAGTGAGACGTCTGAAAGAATGCCTTCTTCTTTAGGAGTTCCCCAGTGCGGATGGGAAGTATCTACCTCAACAGATCAGCCAGGGCCAAGTGGCAGTCACTGGAGAGACGCATCAATGACATCATCATGCAGAGGATGACCATCTCTAACATGGAGACAGATATGAACCGACTACTGAAGGTAATGTTTAACGGTGGTCGTGAGCCCACATCAGCTGGTCGATACAGTATTACAGTTTTTTTCAATACTCAGCAAATGTAAAATGGTAAAAATCGCAATAACATGAAGTATTGAGAAGTATTGTGATAATATCCAGTTTGCTGAACTCACATAGGCCCCACTACTTAAGCTGCTTTAGCCTGCACACAGTCGTTGCCCATCTGCAAGCTGCTTTGCAACCCACTTCCACCCCAGCTGTCATGCTGTTTCTGTTGTCACTGATGAATGCTACAGGAGTTTTACTGCTATTCTCCTACTTTAGATCCAAATTACTGCAGAGAAAGAGATGTTTGTGTGTAGTGGCACCAACTAAAATGTTTTTAAGATGCTTCTTTGTCCTCCTGTCCTTCTAACCTCTGTTCTCGCCTTTTCTCCAGCAACGTGAGGAGCTGACTAGACGACGTGAGCGAGTGTCTAGGAAAAGAGAAAAAACGGCAGTAGATGGCGCGGACGCCGACCGCTCCCTGGCGTCTCTGAACGAGGAGCTGGAGTCCCTGAGCGCCAACATCGACTACATCAACGACAGCATCGCCGACTGCCAGGCCAACATCATGCAGATGGAGGAGGCCAAGGTGAGAGAATAGCAGCAATCGGCCACGCGTGATCCCAGTGTTTACTCGAGTCTGTTTGTAATGCTTCATAAAAGAAGGGCAGTATGATGTTCACACACTCGCACACAGCTCATAATGATGCAAACACTATCATCGCTGCCTCATTAGCGAGAATGGGCTTGCATGGGGCTGTCACCCTTGGGCAATCAATTTGGGAAATAATTGCAGTTCTGCACCGCTGACAGTCCCAGAGCATTTTGGGCTTCACTTTGACAAACAAGCATCAGGCGCCTATTTGTCAAAACAACAATGACTCAATAAAACAACAACCCACCGGCAGCACAGCCCATTAATGCAGCCAAAGCAGCCTAATGATGGCAGCTGATCAGCCGTGTATACATGTAAGTTTTTGTTTCCACGTATAACGTTTACACTCTGAGTTTTGTACCTCACATTCATGCCATCAGCCACTCACGATGCTCTTTAAGCTGCTGCACAAATTATTGAGTTTAAAGTGTGCAATTTAGGAATTAGAGAGCCGCGGCTCCTGAAAACCTCTGATTTGCTGCCGCTTGGGTTAAACTGTGCAATTATTTATCAATAGTAAGCCTGGGGTCACTAATGAGATAGCACTGAGAGCGGTGGTATGTAATGCTGTGTTGGCTGAAATGTGCATTGCTGGAAATCTCTGCAGGCTTAGAATTGGGTTGCTAACTGATGGTTAGTGTCAGACTAGTGATTCATTAAATTGCATCCCAGCCGTGGGTAAAAGTTTTATAGCAGCTAACAATGTTTGCTCTCATAATCCAGTCAGTTTGAGATGTTTTTCAGTTTTAATTGTCCTGTTAAAAAAAGAAGTACAACTCTAATCAAATGCACTTCAATGCACCTCTATAAAAGCAGATGTTTTGGCAATTTGGAGGTCTGGGAATGTCCGCTGTGTTTTAACACAGTGCCCCCCCCCAATATTGCCAGGAGTAGACGTTCCAGAAAATTATCCCCAAATTCAGACTATGCAATCCTCAACAAAGACCTACACCAGAGAGTTGCTGCAGATTTTGCATCTGAACAAACTGCAAGACTTCCGGAACAGTGTCGTTTAGACGCAGACGAGACCAAAGTGGAGATATTTCGCTGTAAAGCACAGCGTCACAATTGGAGAAAACCAGACCAAGCACTTTTGGTGGCAGAGTAATGATTAGGGCTTGATTTGCAGCTCAGGACCCGGGCACCTTGTGGCCATTGAGTCGACCATGAACTCCTCTGTATACCAAAGTGCTCTAGAGTCAGAAGTGAGGCCAACTGGGTCATAGAACAGGATGATGATCCCAAGAACATCAGGAAATCTCTCACAGAATTGCTGTATATAAAACTTGTTTGTGTTAGCAGTGCTGATAGCTGGTGTTAGCTATGGAAGAAGGTTGCTGTCCTCATTTGAAATCAAATAACACTGTGTGGAAATAAGTTGTCAAGTTCCTCGCAGTAATGTTTTATGAAATGTATCATCGCTGTGGGCTGCAGGAGGAAGGAGACACCGTGGATGCTGCTGCTGTCATCAGTTCCTGTAACCTATCTGAGTCCCGCTTCCTACTTGACCATTTCATGACTATGGCCATTAATAAGGTACCAACAGATGACTCACACCAGACATGTCAAATAAATATTACAAAATATCACAATGTTTATTTTTTATGATACCAACCTTTCTCTAAGTAGAGGTGCTTTATGAATTTAATTGCATAGCGATTATTTGCAGTCGTCGTGGTAACTCGTTTGCAGCTTGCCTGTGTATCCCGAGCCCGTTTTCTTCGTAACCATGGCTCCTTTATGAGATTGAATCTAATGAGACCTTTAATGGAACAACATGATTGAATTAAGTCTCCATTAGATTAGATAAGATTAGATTTGGCGAAACCTAATTGGTCCAGTGAGGAAATGCAGTCAGCCCAGCGGCAAAAGGAAGAAGACTGAGAGCACAAACGAAGAAGCGGAAGTAATTACTGCTTCACACTAAACTGAAAGAGGCCGAGCCTTTATTATGTTTGTTTCCTGCGCTGAACAGATGCGGAGGTCGACCTCCGTTATACGAGTACAAACAATTAAAAAGAGCTCTGTGATAATCTCTCTG
Organism: Perissodus microlepis; assembly: GCF_051167445.1. Lineage (NCBI taxonomy): Eukaryota > Metazoa > Chordata > Actinopteri > Cichliformes > Cichlidae > Perissodus > Perissodus microlepis. The sequence goes on from NC_140477.1 coordinate 4,349,040, forward strand.
CTGTGCCGGGACTCAGGGTCTGCAGGCGGCTCAAAAGGACTCCCAGCTGAAGGTGATGGAGGGCAGGCTGAAGCAGACGGAGATCAACAGCGCCACACAGAACCAGTTGCTCTTCCACATGCTCAAGGAGAAAGCTGAGATCAACCCGGAGCTCGACGCCTTGCTGGGCAGTGCTTTGCAAGGTAGTGGGCGCCGACAGATCGACTCGGGTCCGAGCCCGTCGGGCGCAATCACCTTTTTTCAGTCATCTTTTTAACCGTGTGCGGCTACTTTTTTACTTTACAGGCTTCCTCAGCTTGTCCAAAAGAGATGTGAAGAATTTGTCACTATGACGCATCAAATTGTCACTGAAGCCGGTAAAATAACGAGTAGCCTTTTTCCTCATCTTTGGGTTTTGATTTTTGATTTCTGTTTGTTTCTTTCTGTGGTGTTGCTGTGAGCTCAGAGTTAGGTTACCTGTCTCCAGGTGAGTGACAAAAATACACAGCAGTACGTTAGTGCGTGAGAGAGCAAAGCACGTGCACACTACACGATTTCCATTAAATGTTGCTCCCAAACTGTGAACTGTTTTCAGTCTGATTTTTTTGTGCAATTAGTTTCCAAATTAGAAAGAAAAAAATCTACATTTGAAAAAAATGATGGAATCTTGCCGTGTGCATCACGTGCATCGCAGTCCTGATAAAAACTAACCCGGCTGTCGTAACTGTGCCAGTAATATGCATGACGTGTCACCCCACCTGCTAGCCAGTCCCACTTCATGAGGATGAGCTGCGATTATGTGGAAGCAGCAGTTTGCGTGTCAGCCTTCCTGTGTTTGTCTTCTCTTGCGTTTTCCTCCATTTCCTTCTCTCCCAGATCACCCTTTATCTAAAACTACACTAAACGACCCCCCGACCTCGTTTATGAACCGCTGCAGCAACATTCTGAACAGTCCCTGACATCTAAAATGTGCCATCAAGGAAGTCACACATGCTTTCCACACTCACAAAGACACATTTTTCTTTGTTTTTCCCTTTTTTAAAATGTGTCTTTATTTGTGTCTGTCATTATTGCAGAGAACGGAGATGACAGCAGTAGTGATGAATCCACCCCCAGTCCAGCCACAGAGGGCAGGTAAATATATACACCTGCACAGGTTATCAATTCAAAAGCACTTTATAGGTTCACAGTGTTAGAAGAAGAAAAAAGTCATTCATGATTTCATGCATCATGATCGCAGAAGTCCCCTTTTGATGAGCATTATCGCCCCTTGCTGTCTTTGCGATTTAAACGAGTGATGCCTGGATCTGTGAAATCCCACGTTCATTGCATGCTAACAACTTTGTGTCACTAACTACTTTGTTGCTTGTACAGAAACCGGATATAGACAAAGCAAATACTAGTTATTGACGAGGCCTGTTTTTGTTTGTACCATTGTAGCTCACGTAGCTGAGCAGGCAACTTTTTCCTGCATGTTATTGTGTGCTGCCGTTAGCCTCTGTTAGCTGCCGTTAGCCTCTGTTAGCTGCTGTTAGCCGCTGTTAGCTGGCATTTGTGAAACCTTCGTTGAAGTGGCTCTAACATTATCAGACTCAGATACTTAGCGAATAAGCTGTAATATGAGCCAACTGTCACATGTGTGAAAGCAATCAAACTGTTTATCAGAGAGAAAGTGTGATTTTTTTAGAACCCTTGAAAGCCTAAAATTAGCTCTCATAATATTGAGGGGTGAGCTGGATGTCTAATCTGCTGAGCGTGTTTATGCACACGCGTGTGCATTAGAGCCCTGGCTTCAGTTCTGGAGATAAATTTGAGGTGAGGAGGAAGAGGATCACTTTCTATCCAGACGCCAGTTGTGTTTTCTCTTTCCTTTTTTTTCCCACTTCTTTGGTGAAGAAGAGCGTTCTCAGACAAAACATAGGGATGATGCTGCATATCTCGAGTCTGAAAGTGCAGGTGCAACTTAAATGCTAATATCATAAAATTGGTAAACATTGTACTGCCTAACACTGCTAACCTAACATGTACTGGGAATAACTGGTTGAAAATTCTTTGTTTCAGCACACTGGCATCAGATTTAATGAAGATGTGTGGTGAATCCAGACCAAGAAGCAAGGTACTGTACTCTGCCGGGCAATGTGCCGCATACTGTTTAAGCCCATGTGTTTTACGTTTAACAGTTAAAAAATGTTTTTAAATTTAAAACTGAATTTACTTTATCATATTTGATCCATATTTTTCCAATTCCCCTCCTGTTTTACTTCATCCAAAGTTAAGCAGAAGTTCCACAATACTTTGTTGAATTTAGGATAATTACTAGCTGCTTAGTGAGTTGTGAGTCCGGTGATCCATGTTCCAAACTATTCTGGTCCCCCAGGCTCGAAGGCGAACCACCACACAGATGGAATTGCTTTATGCCAGCAGTGGAGATTTGTCCTGTGAATCCCCCACTGGAGACTTTTCAGCCCCTCTGCTGCCCCTCGCTGAGCGCCTGGAAGGACCGGCAGACATGCACGGTCAAGCGGTTGGTCAAACCGCTGACCGTGAGCAAACTGTTTCCCCATCTGCGCTGTCTGCCAGGCCAGCTGCCATGTAAGTAGTAAAAGCAACATTTCTCTGCAGGGCACAAAAATATCAAAGTTCTCTTCTGAAATGCCAGATATTTCCGGTGCTCATCATTCAGCATTCTGAAATATTGAAGACTGTTTGTGTGATATCTTGCTACTAAAATGTTACGTGTTATTACTCCAGAAGAACAAAACCCCTTGTGAAATCTTTACCATCTGTAGTTCCAGATCCAGATCACCTACAGGAGCTGAGAGGAAACAACTGGAGCGCTCGCCGCTCAGCCGCAGGAAGATGCACGAGAAAGGAGGCGTGGCGTCGCAGATCCCAGGACCTGTACATGCAGCTCCAGTTAGCACAGCGGAAACTAAAACCAAAGCCAGTGACTACAAATCCCTGTAAGTGTGAACTTCCTTTAATCAGAAGAACAGGTTTGTTTGTAGTTTTAGCCATGTGTCAGTCAGGCCGCAGCTGGATAATTACAACAGAGCCATTCATGAACCCCTGATGAGCCATAATTTCATTTAGGTGATTACTAAAATGAGATGAACCCAGCAGCCTGAACTTCACTGCTTTACTGAGCAATTTGTTGCAAAAGGCAAATGTTAGCATGCTAATATGCCCTTTAAGTTTAACTCTATTTATTTAAGTTTTAAATAACCATCAGATATTAAACATCAGGTATTATATTAGAGTTATATCAGTGCTAATTATTATTTTGTTTCAGGCTGGAGGACTCACCTGCGTTTGAAGGCCACAGGTAATTCATACCTCTTTAATATGTTTAATTAAATATCAAATGTAAGCTAAAATCAGAGGGAATAGTTAACTCTGTACTTCCTTTCCCTTTCATTCTGTCACTGCTTTAACCACTTTAATCTGTCAGCTACAGTATGCCACTACAAGGCTTTGCTGGTGCAGAAAGCTGATTAGTGAAAGTCTAAAATGTTGTGTCATGTTTGTAGGGGTGTCATCAACCCTGTAACAAGCCCCAAGAACAGTCGGGGGGGCAAACTTCAGTGTGTTTATGTAGCTGAGGGTCACACCAAGCCTGTTCTCTGTGTAGACGCCACTGATGACCTGCTGTTTACAGGGTCTAAAGGTAAAAACTGCACCGGCTTTCAAACAGCCACCATGAGAAGACTGTTTTCTATGATTTCTTTCCTTTTTGTTTCTTAATCTGACCTGTGCTCGTGTGTCTTCTTAGACCGGACATGTAAGGTCTGGAACTTGGTGACAGGTCAGGAGATCATGTCTTTGGCTGATCATCCCAGCAGTGTCGTCTCAGTCAGGTACCAGAATACTAGAATTCATTATTAACGTTGATTTTTGAATGTAATCTTTGGATCGATTACTTCCTCTTGCTATTTGTTGCTGTTATTATAGGTACACTTCCAGCCTTGTCTTCACCGTTTCCACTGCTTACATAAAAGTTTGGGACATACGAGACTCTGCCAAGTGTATCCGCACACTCACGTAAGTTCACGCGCCCCTCCGTCCAGCATATGTCATTACGTTTTATCACCATCTTATTGTTTTGCATTTTTATTATGTGTGTAAGGTCGTCGGGACAGGTGGGCTCAGGAGACACCTGTTCTTCTGCTCGGAGTTTATCCATCCCACCTGGAGAGAGTCAGATCAATCAGATTACTCTCAACCACACTGGCTCTTTCCTGTATGCTGCTGCTGGCAATGCTGTCCGCATGTGGGACCTCCGCAAGTGAGTTACAGTAACATCGATAGGAGTTTTAGCTATAAGCAGTTTCATAGGAGGTATTTATTTTGGTAATGATTTCTTAATTTGACTCCTCTTTCTTTAGATTTGCATCTACGGGGAAGCTAACCGGCCATCTGGGGCCTGTTATGTGTCTGACAGTCGAAAAGTTGGGCAGCGGGCAAGACCTGGTGCTCACCGGCTCCAAAGACCATCATATTAAAGTAGGAAGCTACACAAAAATGTAGCCATATATGTGTTGTAGCAGCGTCCTATATATATATAGATAGATAATCTCAATAGGATTTTCAACTCAAATCAGTTGAATTATATTCTGTTTTTAAATAAAACCAAATTACAACAGTTCCTTCAAGGCACTTTATATTGTAAAGTAAAGACCCTAGGAAAAAAAAAACAAAATAAGATGATCCTCTGTGAGGAAGCATGCACAATGTAGAAATACAGATGAAAAAGATGAATGAAGAGGAAACACCTAGTGCATCATGGGAAGCCCAAGAAGCCTAGGGCTATCCATGGGACATGCTCATGCGGCAAGCAAAATGAGTACTCCGGTCCTTTTCCCTCCAGCCATCATTTGAATCTCTTCAAGTTTAACGGTGCACTAATCAGCATTTAGTTATAGCTGCTGGATAGATTATGGCCCAGTGGCATGTTAGCACACCTCTTTAAACCTCTCCAGCCGCCGCCTTGCAGGCCAAATCACACCAACAGTCCAAGCTCCTCCTGGCAGCGGTGTAAAGTGAGTGATTCTCTACAACAGTGGTTCCCAAAGTGGATGGGCACGCCCCCTGTGGGGCGCAGAGGCATTGCAGGGGGAGTGCAAGAATGCTTGGACATTGCTAGCTTAATAGACAGGTTTTTGACAGGGCTCCCACACAAATACAAAGCAGAGGATGAAGCATCACCAAATATGCTTCCAAACCAACTTTCTTCCAAGCCAAAGTCTAAAAACTATGATGATATCTTGCCTTCTGCTTCACCTGCACAACGGTGGTGCTAAGGTAGGCATCCCCGGCAGAATTTGCTTCCCCCTGCGTCGCGCTAGGCTGTCCAAATCATGGACAAACAGTATCCCACATTCTTGATTTTTATTTCACAAACACTTCTTATAATGAATAACTACTCCTGAAAATTTGAAGATGTTAGCTCTTTAAACAGTAAAGTTACAGTCGAATGTGAATAATATCAGGCTGATCCTGCCACAGAATGTTTTTAAACCCATTCTGCACAGAGAGGTGTTTTTTTGAAAAATGTATTGATACCAATGTTGAATATTCTTACACAATTTTTAAAAAAAAAACTAAACGTAAAATAATTACACCATAAAGATGGTTTGTTTTTCTGTTATTTAAAAGAGGTAGTAGTTTATTTTAATTTGTTTAATTGTTTACAAAAGATTTGAAGTTTGTGTGAGGTTGGAGGATGTGTTTGTGTGTGGGGGGGACCACTGCTCTACAAGATGCACATGGTGTCACCGAACGAAAAGTTTTTTCCTGCAGTACTACCAACTGTCCGGAATTGCCCGTTACAATGGGGTAATATTTTGCTTGCCAGGGTAGTGAGGGTTGCATAACCAACAGCATAACTAAGGGAGGATTGAGGATCACCTGATCCAGCCCTAACTATACTTCCAGGGAGCAATGAACAGAGTCGTCAAACTTTATGATAACCACCATATATATAAAGAACAAATGTGCTTGTTTTTCAGATGTTTGAGGTGACAGAGGGCGCTCAGGGTAGTATCACCTCCTGCCATACGTTTGACCCCGTCCATCAGGACAGCGTGGAGTCTCTCACTGTGCATGGAGACTTTTTCTACAGCAGCTCCAGAGACTATTATATTAAAAAGTGGGACTTGGCCAGTAAGAAACTGTTACAGGTATTGTGCATCAAAGATTTTTCCCAAGATTAAAAAGTTTATATCAGTGACTTAAACTTGTAAATCTGATAAACTCTACCCTAACTGTTGGCTGTTATTGCATCTACTAGTCGGTCAATGCCAAGGCAGACTGGGTTAGTGCTCTGGGCGTGGTGCCAGGCTCCCCGGTTCTGCTCAGTGGATGCAGAGGAGGGCTGCTGCGCCTTTGGCACACTGACTCGCTAGCACCCCTCGGTGAGGTCCAAGGACACGACAGTCCGATCAACGGCCTGGCTACTAACAGCAGCCAACTGTTCACTGCCTCTGAGTAAGTCTCCTAACATAGTTGAACACTAGTCAGTAGTATTGAACTACGATCCTGCCATGTTAAAATTACAAATTTTGATTATTATCATAAACTTTACCTTCGTGTTTTCGACAGTGACCGAACTGTGAAGATTTGGGAAGCCAAAGCATCTCTGGAGGATGGATTTTAATGACTGCTGGATTTAATGACACAGGATTGCTCACTGGCCATCAGTCAGTCAACATGAATTATTTGCAAAGTTTCTATAACATCTTCGACTTGAGAAATTACTGACTGGGAAACCCAGAGAGGGTCCCAAATCAATAGTTATGGCAGGATAGGCCCACAATAACCTTAAAACATCCCTGATGCTTCACTTGGAATAGTTTCAGGGAAATCATTCTTTCCAGCTGTGTAGCATTACTGACATTTTAGGTCAAAACATCATCCGTGAACCTCTCAAGCTCCTATAATCATAGAACTGCTGCAGTGGCCAGCTCATTTCATAGCTGTGACTGTAATAGAGTGAAAAGAAAAGTATGGATTTATTGATCCAGGAGTTTGTGGTGTATTCAACATTCCCTGTCAGTTCAGCGCAAGACAACATGGATACTGTCTATGCATATTATTAATTTTTGCCAGAGCTACTAAGAAAAAGGAAAACAGATTAAATTATTTGCTTCATTGCACCAATTTTTCTTCATCAAAACCAAGACTGCTGAAAACGTCTGTGTCCCAAGACAAGACACAGAAATATTTAAACTCCAGCAATAACTGTCTTTTTGTTCACGTGATGGGTGGTTTATTGTGTCTTTCTGGCATTGTTGTGCTGGTCTCTTTATGTATGCATGTGTTCTCAGTTACCAAGGACCAACTGAAGCTGCATATGGTCTTAATATTGAGCTGTTACTGCCAAACCCATCAGATTAAAGTAGAGGCCTCAAAATAAGGCATACACCATGCTCCTTTAACACGGTTCTTATACAGTTTAAATTTACCCAGGCTTAGTCAGGAATAAGCTTTTAAAAAAATAAATAAAATAAAGTGACAATGTTGTATCTCTAACAAACTGCAGGTATCATAGCTGAATAGCACTATTCCTACATTACATATTGCCTTAAAAAGCAGAGAGTACTATCTGCTGAAACATTACCTTTGAAAAAGACTACTTTGTCATTAGACATAACAGCGAAAGACATTTTAAAACCCATAATAATTCAAAGTGTAATGTAATATTTTTAAATAACTATATAAATCTATAATTGTATAAATCTGAACAACATAAAATAAAGTTAACTTTCCTAGCTTAAAAGGCTAGTACCTGCTAGGCTAGTTAGCTTTTAGCTAGTTTAGCTGATACTTTTCACGGTGACCAGAAAACATATCCTGCCCTGTCTTTCTGTAACGAGACAGCTGAATTATGAAACTACTTGAACATTAAATTATATTTGAAATTTCAAAAACAGACGGAAAAATATGCTAGCTAGCTAGCAGCAAATCTATTATTTATTGCATTTGCCCCCACATTTATTCTGCGTGTGGCAAAACACTTAATAAATGTTAGATTGTGATCATTTCTGTGTATGGTAGCACATTGCAACAGGTTTTTACAAAAAGAACTCCTCTGAGTAGGATAACCATTTAAGAACAGGTAATAATGAACATTTGTTCACATTTCCAACTCAACAGCTTTTTCTGATTATAGTCGGCCATCAGCTCGGTTTCTCAATCCTCTGGTTGATGCTTTTTTATAAAGCATCTCTTGGTCTTTTACTTTGTACTTCCCGTTATTTTTACATCTTTATGGTAATCCACTGAGCGTAATTCTCTGCCCATCTTCGATAGTTGTACGACACTTGCACAGCTGAAGCACTGCTCTGGCAGCAATTGCTTTTATGAAACATTCTGATTTACAGTCAGTGATTGTAAATCATTCATCTTGATAGACTCAAGCACCTTGTAATTCCCAAGTCATGTAATACGGTATGAGTTACAGTCTTGTGAAAGCATTTCTTCTTCAAGTGTGTATATGTGCATGTTTTTCCAACCAAATTGTGTGGCAGTTTCTTGTATATTACTGTTTATCTCTGCTGTTTTAGTACTTGTAAACTGCACGTGTGCTGCAGTTAAGCATTTGAAAAGAACATTCAGTCTGTTAAATGTGTAAAAATGCTATGACTATTTATTTATTTTTTCTCAGATTTTTCTGTTGTGTCTTATCCACTGAAAGTTTTTGAACTCTTTCCATCTGATGCCTCTGTTATCTTGCTGTTGTAGACGACTGACTCCATATGCAGAGGTATTATCAGTGCCTGTAATTAATCCTGAACTGTATGCAGTGACTGAGCAATCACTACCTGATAAATGTTGGATATCCCTCATTAAAAAGGTTAGGTAAACATTTGCTCCTGAATTACTCTATCACAAGTATCCGTTAAGTAAATTTGCTGCTCTTACTGGGATACACGAGGTAGAAGTTGTTAGCAAAGGTAAAGTCAGTGGGACTCAGGTAATTGCACTGAAAAATCTTTTTATTTTGTGAGTTGAATTGACTTTCCCTGTCTCACAAGAAAGAGCTTAAATCGAGTACAGAAATCAGTTTTCAGTCCCATTGACTAAATAATCCCCTAGAAACCAGATGAGCTGTAAGTGTTATCCCTCTAATTGTAATGTTATATTTTGAAATGTGACTGTAAATTTCTTCTTGTGTAAATACGCCGTTTCATTCCTGCTGATTCTCTTGTGTACAATTTTTAAGTGATTAAGATCGGTTGCAGCGTGGAAATAAATTTTAATATTTAAAAAAGTTTTGTTTGTTTTTTTTAAGCTTCATGTCTGTCTTGTTTTTTTTCTTTAACTCATGTATTAATATGTTTTGACCACATGGTGGTAGTACTGTATAATGACACCTGAGTGATTGAGTCGGTAAACACAGAGACTGTGCTTCATTTGATGTGCATACAAATGAGGCTTTCTTTCTGTATTATTTTAATCATTTCTGTCATGACTAATTACAATTTCAGGCAATACCCACATCCAAACTCCACAAAAAGAAAACCGCAAATAAATAAATGAACCATTGGATGATGGAATAATTTGTCCTATGGCTCTATGAATAATTATGACTTTAAATATGTGTAGAATCTTAAACACTGTGTGTCCTCAACATGCGATATATACATTGTGCAGTATCTTCCTCTCTGTACCCATTGAGTGATTATTTGTCTGCCAGCTTATTTCAATTGCCTTTTAATTATAACTCCAGGCAGCAGCACTGTCTGAAGTGTACTGCTAAAGACAAAGCAGGAGGCAAAAAAGATTAAAAAATAATAATGTAAAGAGTGATAGAAGGATCAATCTCCAAAAGTTGATTCTGTTCATCTGGACGTAGCTTTTTTGTAGGACAAACGTTTCGTCACTCATCCAAGTGATTTCTTCAGTCTCAGCTGACTGCAGGTTTCCCCAATCTTATAAACAGAAGAAGGATCGATATTCAATGTTCAGAGGTAGTGAGAGCAGCAGAGTGTTAACTGGCCTCATGGCAGAGGAACAGTGTCTGACACTTTCTTGTATGTACTGTGTTGAACTTTAATTCTGTTCCACTTTATACTAATATGCCTCATAAGTGCAATCAGATGACATAACACCCACACAATGCCACTTTCAACCTCATTAACTCAGCACAACTTATTTCCTTTCTCTGCTTTTATTTTGACAGGGAATTGATTATGTTTCATTTGAGGTTCTCCTATAAAATCGCACTTCACAAACTGATTAGTGGATGATTGATCTCACTTAACTACATAACATTTGCAACTTGTAATTAATTTAACTTGTATGTCTGTAAGTTATGAATTTGCGATAAGCCACCGCATGCAGCAGAAGCATGCATGTAGCTACATAATATTCTGACAGATACTGTAATGTCGGGTATGACACGTTCTTGTGGATGCTCCAGCACATTTGGGGTTGAGGTGGCATGGAAGACAGGTCAGCGCTTTTAATGGGGAATTCACACGGAAAGGATTCACGCATCACGCGGCACTTTATGACTGAGTGTTTGTAGAAAAATATCACACTTTAAAGGAAGTAAAACATAACCAGACTGCAATGTCTGCAACGTCCTAGAATGATAACATGTGTGTCAGCTACCACAGACAAGACAGTATTACTGCTGCTGTTTCAAAAGACTAGTTTTTGAAAAACAACGTGACAGTTTTTATACCTGACACCGGCTCTGTCCTACCAGCTCCTCTGGAATTTACGGAATTTAATAAGAGCCGAGTTACTGTCGCATAAAGTACAACCCTGATGATCAGGTTTCACCAGAAATCAATTACAATCTGTCGGGCTGAAGGTGTGGACTGGGAATTCCACTTTCAGTTTAATTGCGACGTAATGTATGATGAGTTCAGATAACATATCCTCCTCTAATCTGCTCAGTGAACGCACTGATTGGTGATGTGTGGACCTTAAGCAGATGCTCTTGTTTCACAGTTAATTCTGTCTGAGTAATGGGATTTCTGCAGCTGCATGTGCTCTGCATTTATCCAGGGATTACAATCAATACCAGTTCATTTTTGTCTGTGAAATGGTCCTGGGCAAGGGGGGAGATTTCGCTTTTTCTCTTCGTGGCTTGCCCTCTTCAACACTGGTCAAGAAATTAAATTAAAACAAGCAGTGGAATACCAGAGGGAGACCAGAGGCAGTTCTCTGTTTTTATCTTTGGATGATTTCCTGAAATAAATGTGGGTGTGATTGGTAAGAAGAATGTAGATTAGTATGCGGCGTGGAAAAAAAAACGAACACCTAAAGCACCTAATGTGCTTTTCATTTCTTTTAAAGCCATATGAAAACAAATCTAAAGACTGAATCAGCAGGACAAGATGAGGGGCGAGGAAACCCACCACTTGGTAGTTAAAGACGTTTTTCTCAGCAGCAATGAGGATCTGGAGGACACGGTAAATAACCACCATTGGTTCCATTTTCCACAGAGTGAATCCTCCACCGGCGCCCCTGTTTTATGACCAGAACTGATGAGCCACTGCTGCCTCCTCTCCTAATGCGAGTACAGAAATCACCCTATCTCAGTGGATCTCAGTTATGATGCAAAATAGACCGGAAAGAACAACATTTTTAATACGTCTATAAAGTGTTTTAGCACGAAATTAGAGAGCGGTGGCTTAAAAGCTTTGACACCGTGAGCCACTTGGAGAATAGAGAGGTTGGAAACTAGGCGAGTGATCGTGAATAAAAAGAGGGCAACAGTGAGAATTGAGAATGTAAAGTGCTTGTTGACAGAATGGACTTAGACTCTGAATTGAATCATCTACTTTAGATCTCTTTGTATGAGTGCAGATCACTATGAATTATGTAAATGTCAGTGACTATTAAACCCAGAGAATTCTCCAGTTGAACCCTGTACAGCGAAGAGTCAATTAGCACATCATAACCACATAGGATGTTTCACAGGGGCAACATTCCTGAGCTGAAAGAGAAACATAGATGAGCATTATCTCTTATTTACTGTAAAATGTACTCTAATACTTGAGAGCCAAGTTGCTGAGGGGGCATCACTGAAGCTAATACATACATTATGTCAAAAAATTGCAGGTGACAGACGAGGTTGACGAGTGAGGGTTTGATCTCACAGTGAAACTGGGGACAGCACATGCTAGCATGACACTAATTAGGTGACAAAATCTGGGGAAAGTAAAAGAAAACTCGAGAATGTGTATAAAAAATACCTTTATGTTGCTGGGGGTAATGATGAAATGCTTTTTTATCGCTTAAAAAATGATATTGGTTCATCACTACCTAACACGCATTGGTTAGCGACTTGTGATTGGCGAGGCTTTATACATCAAGCAAAGTACGCCATGAACACCATGGTTAGTATTGCTAACTTCCCCATTCAGGTGAAGAGGCTTTTAACTCACAGGTTTAAGTGTTACTAAACACTAGACTTATAACACTGGAGTTATAGGACCGTCACACTGACTGGCAGGTGTATACAATACAAGTGAGTGTAGCTGGCAGTTTGTAACCTAGTCAGCTAAGCTTTATCTTTGCTAATTCAAGTCATGGAACAGGAAAGCTAAACCATACTTAGCTGTACTAAGAGCTTGTCTTACGTCATGTTTGTGAAATTCTAGTAATTCATTTTAGTTACTTTTTACTACTACTACTTTTATATTATTTTGTGCTAATTAGCAAGCATGGGTGTCCATGTGACGGGCTCATGCATATTGTAGATGCAGCTTGCTAGCTTGCTAGTTTTACCTGATAACCATTGTGCTTCACAGTTTCATCCAAATGTGAACGCTTCTGACTCCACTTTTTAAAAAAAAAGAAAAAAAGAAGAGAGTAAATAAACATGGGCAAAAAAGTGACTTTCACGCAACCTCTGTTAAGGTTCTCAGTCATCCAGGTCATTGTAGTCTAAGGAGCTTAGAAAGAAAAGCGTCTGAATTTCTTTAAGTTGCTTGAAGACGTTTCACCTCTCATCCGGGAAACTTCTTCAGTTCTAAGGTCAAATGGTGCAGTGTCCCAGATTTTAGCACTATTGGAGTGTTCCCCAAGAGGGACATCATTTTGGACAAAGAGAAAAGATGGTTTGAAAGAGGAGTGAAAGAAGCCATCTATGTCCACTGTGAACGACCATCTTTGAACAGAGGCGGTGGTTTACGACACCAACTGTCTGCCATCTATAATCCAGTTTTGAGATCCTTCCCAGACACCTTAACGCCCACTCACATCCTGGGCCTTTTGACCTCAGGAAATCACATTATAGGGTGGGGCTAGGTTTCACAGCGGGTTCACCCGAAACCCTGGCTGATTGTGACCTACACCTGTTTTCACACCTTGGCTCGTGTGATTAGGTAGTGGATTAATAGGGGGTCCATATCCCTCTTGGGGAAACACTCCCATAGGGCTTAAATCTGGGACTCTCCACCTTTTGACCCTAGAACTGAAGAAGCTTCTCGGATGAGAGGTGAAACGTCTTCAAGCAACTTAAAGAAGTCCAGACGCAAATTTTCTATTTGTTAAAGTTATAAAGATTTAAAACACTATTAAAACACTTTAAAACACTATTAAACGCTATTAAAACACTAGCTATTGGGTAGATTTTTTTAGAAATGGAAACGTGGGCTAGTATAAAAAAGAAATATCTTTTCTTCTGTTAATTACAATGATTTCTACTCAAGGGAAAAAGAAAAATACTGAAACACTAATGCTTCTATGAACACCAGTGGTTACTGTACAGTATGTAGGTGGGTGCTTTAATAGAGATGCATTGGTTAGCGTCTTCTTCCTGTGCCTGTGTGGGTTTTCTCAGGATGCTGCAGCTTTCTCCCACAGTCCATGTTAGGTTAATTGGTGATTATAAATTGGCTGCAGGTGTGAGTGGTTGCGTGTGTGCGTCTGTTAGTTTGTGATGGATGGTGAGCACATTGACCCGTCCAGTATGTACCTTACCTCTTGCACACTGCCAGTGGAGCTAGGCTTCAGTAACCCTGTGACCCTCGATGAGACGAGTACGTGGAATGGATAGCTGGTAACACAGTTGTGTGTAATAATTACTATATGTGGGGGATTTATTGGTTACAATTGGCTTCATGTTTTATGCATGCGCAGGGACTCAGCTGCTCAATTATGATTAATGGATATCATCATTCTGACAGCATGGACCCAAAAGTTTTTTGTGTATCCGTGCATGTGTGTGTGCTTTTGTCTAACTGAGACAGTGTTGCTTCCTGTGGTGCTCATTCTTGTGGTGATGATGTGATGTTTGCGCCTACATTGAGCTTCTGTCTTTCTTTCTGTGCCACCTGCAAATACTGTATGTTTGTGCCTGTGTATTAATTTTTGCCCTTGCACTTTTGTGTGTGTGTGTGTGCCCGTGTGTGTGTGTGTGTGTGTGTGTGTGTGTGTGTGTGTGTGTGCCTGCCCGTGTGTGTGTGTGTGCCTGCCCGTGCGTGTGTGCCTGTGTGCGTGTGTGTGTCTGTGTGCCTGTGTGTGTGTGTGTGTGTGTGTGTGCGTGCGTGTGTGTGTGTGCGTGCGTGCGCGCACCCATCCACCGCACTGCCCACATGGACACAGGGCAGGGGTATGATGTTTGCCCCAAGGTGCTGTAATAGTTTTCACCATCATGCTGCACATTCAACTCAGGGCGTGTCAGTGCCTCTGTGTGTGTGTGTGTGTGTGTGTGTGTGTGTGTGTGTGTGTGTGTGTGTAAGACAGCTATATTTAGAGAGGTAGCCAGTAAACACACTGACTAATACCAAGATGCGTCATTTTAAAATCTTCTGACTCCATCATCCCAACACGATGCTTTCACAAACACACACTCATGTGATATATACCACAAGTAGACACTTTTTTTTAAACATGCATTGCACTCGGCCTTGTGACATTCCTTACATTATCTTATTATTATTATGTCCTTGCTGCCTTGTTTACTAGCACACACGTGTTTCCTGATAAGCTCTTACAAACTCACACACATATACACGCCTCCAGAGAAACATTCAAAGTACTGTAGAGCTACTTTTGGAATCGCACACTCATCACACAGTGTCCTCATATTGCGACTCTCCTCCTTATCCCTTCACATTCATCACGCTGTCATTCTATTCTCTGCTAGCGGAGGGTCTCCCTTTCAGTTAATTAAATCCGATGCTTATCCTCCTAGCGTGGAGAAAGGGGTAGAGAGAGTGAGACAGTTATTAATGTTTCTTCACAATCACTAATAATAATAACACTAACAATCTCCTCACAGGCTACAGAGACTAGAAGAGTGTGTGTCTAGACACACGGACAGACATGAAGGCTGGATTATCCACAGGGAACAAAACAGCCAACGAATCTGTGGGGACTCAAACCACCAGGGACAAAAAAGGGGGGGATTGGAGTTTTGGTCCTATCCAGTGATTTGCTATTGCACTTACAGCAAATACTGTAGTTAACTGACTTCAAGCTTGAAGTTGCAGATGCCCTTTAGTCTGTATCTCAGCTAAAAATCCCAACACGTACTGTTTATAATGCAGGCTTAATGCTTGTTTTTCCTGGCATAATAAAACTTATGTTTGATATAATGCTGAAAGAAATCACATAGCAAATCATAATTAGTATTGTTGTCATCTTTGAGCCCATTTCACACAACCATGATAATATAGGAGCATAAAAATGGACCAGGTCAAAAAACAACAATCTTTAAATTTGTCTGAATATTCAGAAATTGGATTTAGAATGTAAAAAAATATTAAAAGAAATAAAAACGAAATAATAAAATGAAAATAATTATCTGGTTTAATTGGATATTAAACATTTGGCACATTTATTCATTGGCATTAGGTATGCTTTTCTATGTTTTTATAACCAAGCTTGTGTCAATATATTGCTATACTGACTTCATTTATGGACTCCGTCATGATAATTTAGTCATTTTACAATAGGTTGCTCATTTTTGTGACGGACAGGGACAAATCCAAGGTTTGGCTGCAGACTGATATCTGGCTATTACAAACAATTTATGTTGAAGCCTGTCAGAGAGCTTGGCACATACCAGAGTTACGTCAAACAACTATTACATATCTGGGAGAACATTTTTGTATAAACCTTTTTCCATGGTCATTGTTCCCACATATCTATATTTTAAGAGCACCACCACCTACTGAAATGATTTTGTGAGGTCTGTCTATAATTAAAATTTTACTTAAGCAGCAGCCATTACAGTTTTTTGTTCTAATTAATTGAGGACTACATGATGCAAAAGCCACGTGATGTACTTAAAATGGCAGTCTTGCCTAGACAAGGAAATGATAAGAGAGAAAAAATAGCAGTGACCAGCTGACAGGCACAAGGGAAAGCAATAAAATAAGAAGATATTAGCTTAATTGCCACCAATGAATGGTATGAAAAAAATGAATGTAACTACTGGGATTGTTAGTGAAGTTTGGTTTTGAAGCTTTAAAGTGAGCATTGTATTGTGTGTGCAACATCCTCAGCTTGTGTTTAATAAATACAAACAAATTTTCCATCATGTTGCAATCAGGCTGAGTCACTATGCAACTAGTTGCATGGTTGGATGGTTGGATTATGTATACTCCAGCTGTATACTGCCAATAGTAGTTACTCATTTGCCTTTACATGCATATGAACTTGAAATAGCATCCCATTCTCAATCCAAAGGGTGCACCTTGAAACCTTCTGGGATGGCTTTCTTCAAGGTTTAGGAGCATGTTTATGGATATTTTTTACTTTTCTTCCAGAAGCACATTTGTGAGGTCAGACACTGATGTTGGACATGAAGGCCTGGGTGGCAGTCTTCGCTCTAATTCATCCCAAAGGTGTTTTATCAGGTTGCGGTCAGGACTCTGTGCAGGCCAGTCAAGTTCTTCCACACCAACCCCGCTCATCCATGTCTTAATGGACCTTGAATTTGTGCACTGGTGTCCAGTCCTTGTGGAACAGAAAGGGGGCATCCTCAAACTATTCGAACAAAGTTGGGAGCATGAAATTGTCCAAAATGTCTTGGTATGCTGAAGCATTAAGAGTTCCTTTCACTGGAACTAAGATGTTGATCCCAGCTCCTGAAAAACAACCCCAGACTTGTCCACTGGATTGCCAGATGGAGAATCGCGATTTGTCACTGTAGAGAACACATCCCCACTGCTCTAGACTCCGGTTGTGGCATGATTTACACCTCTGCATCTGACGCTTTGCATTGCACTTGGTGATGTAAGGCTTGGATGCAGTTTCTTGGCCATGGGATCCCATTCTATGAATATCTCTGGGGACTATTGATAAGCTAATCTGAAGGCCACATGAAGTTTGGAGGTCTCTGCGGAAAGTTGGTGACCTACGTATACTATTAGGGATTTTATGTGGCCTCCCACTTTGTCACTGAGCTTCTCTCGCTCCCCATTGCTTCCACTTTGTTATAATACTAATAGTTAAATGCAAGGACATTTATTGACTGGACTTGTTGTACAGTCCATGCTGTGCAAAGCTGGAATTCACTGAACTTCTGATTGTGACCCATTTTTTCACAAATGTTTGTAGAAGCAGTCTTGATTTTATATATCTGCAGCCATGAAAGTGATTGAAATGTCTGAACTCAGTGATTTAGATGGTTGAATCAGTTCTTTTGGCATTATAGTGTATATAAAAGCAAGGTTGCCCAGTGCTTATGTCATTATAGATTCAATTGGTGCCTGGAGTTCTGGATCTTCTACAATCATCTAGTTGCAATCAGCAACTCTGCCAGTATTTGTGCCAGAATTTCTGAATGTGTATTTCTTTGAGATTGTAGCTGAATTCTGAATATAAGTACTTAATATGGATTTCTGTTTAATTTGAATTTCGTGACCCTGATATGGATAAGCAGCAGAGGATGGATCGATTGTGAATTTCTGTTTGTGTAGATGGTAACAGATTTGCAACAGCCAACAACAGATTTGTTATTTCTGACAATTTATCACAGTTAATTGCCATATTATCATGAACAGATTGCATGTATTGACACTTTGACCCCCTTCAGTCTGGTAACTGGTAAGCAGACTGGTCTGTCTTATTATCATTTTACTGCCATCTTAGTGCACCAGAGCTGATTTGAAGATGGCAGCTGACTGCAAGTGGTTGCAGATCTAGTCCCCTTCTTTTTCAGGTGGTGCCAAAGACTCCAACCACTGTGTGACTGTAGTAAAAGATGCCAACCCCATTTGTAGGTAACAGCCTCACCCGGTATGTATATATATTAAAAAAAGGGGGAAGAAGAAGTTGAGTGATATTTTTATCTTGTGAGAAGAATTCATGTATGGACAAGCCTTTTCACAAGCCTGAGCTAAA
Organism: Perissodus microlepis; assembly: GCF_051167445.1. Classification (NCBI taxonomy): domain Eukaryota; kingdom Metazoa; phylum Chordata; class Actinopteri; order Cichliformes; family Cichlidae; genus Perissodus; species Perissodus microlepis. Next base: position 4,367,337 of record NC_140477.1, read on the forward strand.
CGATATTAATGACATGACCTAGGGCTGATGGGTGATGGTGAAGTGGGGAATGTTTTGCCCTAGGCCCCTTAAGAGGTTAATGCGGCCATGGAAGACGTGGCTAGGGGTGTTTCAGCTAAAAGCCTACATTGAACTGAACTGAATTAAACTGAATTCAAGTAGAGTGAATAAGAGTATTGAGACAGGGCCAGGAGAAATATGTGTGTGTGTGCACATACACACACATGCACAGGAAATACTTTTCATGACACATTTATTGTTTTTGCGTAATTGGCGATTGTATCATTGTCAGCATTTCCATGCCTGTAAATGTGAGGCTGCTGAAATTCAATGACCTAAACAGAAGTCAGCAGAACTGAACAGGAGTGAGACACAGACAGAAAGACACCGACGGGAAGCGTGTGGCAGAATGAAAATAAAAGAAAAAGAGGGAAGGGCGATAGAAAGAGAGGAATACACACAGAGAGGCGAGAGTAGTGTGACATCACATCTTCCAGCCCCTCTCTCTCTGGCACCTTTGCTCCAGTTCTCGCCGAGGAGGCGCAAACACAGTTTCTCGCTATCCTCCTTCAGCGCTCGTAAAAAGGGGCAGGACCGCAGTAAAAGGGGAAAAGGAGGAAAAACATTGACAGGATGAACAACAGTTTCCTAAGCATGGCGTCGATAGTAGATTTCGACCCGCTCAACCCTTCTGTTCCTGCCACCAAAGTTGAAATCACGGTGTCCTGCAGGTAGGGGAATGTGTGTGTGTGTGTGTGTGTGTGTGTGTGTATGTGTGTGTGTTTTACCTGGTTTTAAGTCTGACAGGGAGACGAGGGAGAAAAAAACACCGAGCTGGAAGTCACCTGGGCTTCAACTCCGAGCAAGTTTGCGTTTAGTTTCAGTTCGGCGGATTTTACAGCACCTGCAAGGAAAACGTCGCATCTGCTCTTCAGTTTATGGCGTGAAGAAATTACATTAACTTTGTGTTAGCGAAATCATTCACTTTTGCGTCACTTAGTGTCAAAACTAGTTATGACTGCTAATGAAAAAGGACAACGCAAACACGGGGCTGTTAGAGATTAAGTTAATGAAATATGGCAACCTCGCTGTGGTTAGCAAAGAGTCATTTATGAAGATGTGCCAACTTTGCAGTATTAGCTAAATTTATAGAGCCTATTAAGTGTGACAAGCCACGTACGAAACCAACCTGACTCCGTATATCGACATAACATGGTAATACCAGAGAAAACGGGACAACCGCTCAGAAGCTTGAAGTATAAACGTGTTATTTGATACCAAAGATATATTAGGCAGTAACACCTTAGAAGGTGTTATTGCTTATTATATTGGGATTTTCTTGCTGCCTCGCTGTCTGCCCGGTTGTTTGGTGTTGTTATCGCAGTTTGTGACAGCTGACAGTTGCTGCTGCTCGGTCACCTGTCAAACGAGGACATTATTTTGGCACAGCTAAAGCAGTTTTTGTCATTTCAGCCTGCTCATAAACATTTAGATCCAGACATCTTAGACATTTCACCCAACGGGCTGTGTGCCTCACGGGTCAGACACATGCTCTCCAGAGCCCCAGTGTGAGGCAGGCAGTGACGGCCGTCAAATGAAATAGACACTGTCAGTGATGTCCTCTGTCATGACTTGATAGATCCGTAAATGTTTAGACTAGGACAGCCTGATACAAGCGGTAAAGCTCTGGTGCAGATGAATGTCATCACTGGTGCAGCATCTGTTGGTGTTGGAGGTTCAAGATTTTCCTCTGATAAAATGAGGTTTGTGTAGTTTGCAATATGTAAATCCGCAATTATTCAGATGTTTAACGGAAATGTTCTTTGAAAAGGAGAAGTTCTTCCAGAAATTAAAAAAACAGGTTCACAGGTTCAACACCGAGGATGAAGGAAGTGAAGCCACTTTTGAAAATGCTGTTGTGTAACTCTTCATAGTCAGAGCATTGTTGTGGCTTTTCCAAACAAACACAAAAAAGAGGTGTGGCTGTCAGAGTGTCTGTCGCTGTGTTGATCCTGTGATAGACTGGAACACCCTACCCACAGAACGTGTACCTTGGGTCACATTACAATAAGTTGAAATTTTCCGAAGAAGCAGTGTTAAAAGTGTTAACAATCTTAATAATTATTTACAGTAATTTGCTCAGTAATAAAGTTCAAATTTTGGTCAGTTATTGATTTTTATTGGAATTTCAACTTGCTACATTTTACTCAGACTGTGATCAACCAAAGACAGTTGACTAAAATCATACCGGCACAACATCCAGTGTATTGGTGGTGGCCGATTCTGAGATTGGCAAAATATCCCAAAAGATGTATGTTGGTTTACTATTTCTGGAAGCTATACCTTGTTGGGAGTTGAGCAGTAAGATTTTTATTATGTTTACTAAAATTTTCGCCCATCTGGTTTAACAAAATACAGCCTCACTGGAGATTTTGACATGGTGTAAATTAATTTTGAGCATATGCATTATGATTGGATGTAGCCATCGTGCGATCACTCTTTTTTTTTTCCATCTTGGTGTTTTGAAGTCCGACTAGGCAAGAAAAAATTGGAAATGACTGTGAAACCAGATGCTCATTGCCTAATTGTGATTGGCTTACGGTTATAGAGCAAGATGGGTTGCCCCCTGCTGACCATTTTAAAGAATGTAGGTTTACGTACATATTCTTTAAATACCTGAAAACTGTGTTTGGAGCTCTGAGTGAAAGTTAAGTAATCCAGCAATCCCACAGGAGTGAGATTGTAGGGGTGTTTTTCACAGGTTGTCTGTTCTCTATCATATCGAGGCTATCGTTCCACTCCATTACATATTCTTTATGTATGGAATGAAGAGATGGTCTCTCACTCAGAAAACCCAGGTTACAATGTAACCACACGTTCCACCCGCTGCTAAAAATAATGGACTATTCTTTGGAGGCTGTTGGTGTAGGGCTACCTCATTTTCCAATTGTCAAACCAATTAGAATTTTGTTGGATCATAGCATACTAACCAAATAAGTTGACCATAGCACCGTGACACTACATCACTATATTTGAGCACTGTTTCCACAGATATTACTTTTTTGTTTTTTTCCAAATGTTTACAAGTTGTTGTGATGCTGCTGGTAGAAGTGCTGCCCAAGTGCCTCAGACACTGTAGCTACTGTATTTCCAGAAGGTTTCATCTCCTTAGTAACAGAGGGATAATGTCATCTACCAGCTGTATATATGAACATGTTTTGTCAGAGTTTGCAAATGTCTGAGTCACCCAGCTCCACAGCCCCAGGGGGCGGGGGGTGTTTTAGTGGCTATCCTCCCACCTCTGACCAAAGGGAGGGCAGGAATGCTACAGTTACATGTTTCTGTGAGCTTAAACCATATACATTGTGTGTTGTTTAATAGTTTTTGTCAGTGGACCCGGTGGGCAGTGTTGAATATTGCCATGGTTACTACTTTTAGGTTCCCCTCTGTGCGTGTAGGGTGGTGTTAGAGTGAGACAATGGCTTAAGAGAGAACAATGCGAGTGAGTGGTCATGATGTCAGATAGTGTGGATTGCAGTGTGTTAAACATGGTTGCAAGTCTTGGGTTTGGTGTTTTTTAATGGCAGTGAGTGCAAAAACCACCAATTAATGATGAATTAATTTGAATTCCTTTCATTGCAAATTCTTGAAAAGCTTTAGATGCCCATTCTAGTTTTCTGCAGTCATCGTTTTCAGCACTCATGTTTAATTGCTGCTCAAACTAACGCAAACGTCTGGGAGACACTCGTTGAGTCATGAACGACCTGCTGCAATGAGATGACGCAAGAGAGAAGTCAAGAAAAGAAGATGAGACTGGCTCATATAATTGCTGTATAGTCAGTCTTGACATAACCATTGCAAAAATATTGATACACTCTCTTCACTTGCAATCCTGACTAATTCAGATAATGCTCCCAGTCTATGGGGACAGGAAATAAGACCACGGCTCGGAGTCAGCAGTGTGCTGAAGACATTTGGCTGATCGATGGGAGAGCCCGAGGTATCAGCTAGAATCAGTACGCTACCAACTCTGCCTACTGTGTTGCACAAAAGCACACAAGCATGCCAGTCTGTCCGCACATACTGTATACTGATGAATGGCCTCAAGTCCAGATATTCTGTTACAGTTATCGATCTGACCAGCACACACCTGTTTGTTTGTTTTTTAGCACACAAACCCAGACATAAGCTTATGACATTCTAAAGTGTTTTGAAAAAGTCTTTGCTTGTAAAGCTTGTCCCAGCCTTATAATGTCGAGAAATGTGCAGTGAGTCAATAGAGTGCTGTTGAGTACAGACGACTTGCTTTCTATTTAACTGTAGGGTCAGTGTTTTAGTTTGTTTGCACGAGTATATGGGTTGGGAAATGTGCTAAAATGTTCCATCCAGCCATGATGATTACTGGTAATTTAGCAGCACTATACTAGCGATTGCTGATATAATATCCAAAGAGCTATGTGTGAGGAGATGAACTGCATACGCCCACTTGCTAAATATCACCTAGGTGGGATATATTTAGTTTTAAACTGGATAAAAACCAAAGAATGTGAATGATGCAATCAGATAACAAATGCAGCGCTTGCAGTCTCTAAATCAACAGAGTTAAAGCATCCTAATAAATTATTAGGGTGTATAACGTGATTGTGATTAAAGAAATCAAAAACACAAAGCAGCACACCACTGGTAGACCTAGCATGGTCTCTGGATTAGCAGACGTTCTGGTGAGACTTACACTTTGATGCTTCAACAGTACTTAACTTCAACCACACAGTGGCAGGTTTCCAAGCCACTGCATACAAGATGTGTACAAATCACAGCTCTCGCTCAACCATGCGGTCTGACCCAGCAGTGGACTTGAGGACAAAGTGGACAGCAACAAAAATAATGAAATTCCTTCTCACAAAAACAATAATATCAACAACTAGCTGATCACTAATAGCCATATATATTGGTCCAGTAGTCCAACCCAGTATATGTTATCTTATTCTTCAGTTTATGCTAAAAAGGTGTCTTAAACTGCAAACATTGTAACTTATGACTGTAACAGTTATCTGCTTCTGTCCTGCTTACTTGTATAGTTATGCAGAGGACAAATGCATCACTTACACTAATCACTGTTGGCAAAACATTGGCAGTGCACCTTCATGATATATATATATATATATATATATATATATGTATTGTTTCATGGATGATAGTTGCATCTGAATGAATCTTAACATACTGTTTGCCATGCCTATACAGGTTGTCTTCATTTGAATAGGGACTGTTTTGAAATGTGAAAAGAGGCCAAATTTGAAAATAAGGTCATATTTGTATAGGCCCGAAGGCTGGGACACATGACTGCTGTGATCCTAATGGATTCACTGAAAAAATGTGTCATTGTATCTACTTTAAACCACAAGTAGTCCTGCAGCTTTTGGTATTTCTCTGTAAGAACGGGAAGGCTAATCCCATGATGCAATGTAATGTTTGTCCACACTGAGCATTCACAATAACTGCTGTGCTCTCAGTACATTAGTAGAAATATTGAAATGTGTTGTTGTTTATCAAAGAACAAAATGTAAATTCAGTTAATGTTAGAGGCAGAGCCCACACTGAGTTCAGATGTAACCTTTACCGTGTGTCCATTGCTTAAGTGCTGTTAGGAACTGGTAGCATGTTGTTACCTATTGCTTAAGCAGCAATGGGAGAATGGAGGCGTCCCACATAGAGCGCATATAGCCTCAAATCAGCTGGTAGTGGAGAGGCGAGGTAATAATTTACCTGCCATGCTGTGCAAGAGGTCAGTTGTATTCTGTTAGCTAGGGGAAACCTTGACTTTTCTCTTATTTTTAGAGGTCTCATTTAGCAGCAGAGTTGTCAGTATATGCTGACAAGTGTATACCGACAGTTTGAAACTGCAGAAAGACGGCCACCAAGATCAAACTGCATCACCTTCCTTGGTTTTTCATTAAACTTACTTAAAAAGCTCCTTCTGTTGCCAACATGGCTGATGCAACAGCACCTGAATAACTATGCTGATTGAATATTGTTTATATATACACACAAAATCTTGTGCTGACAGCTTTATCACTACTTCATATGCATAGACTTGATGCAGAATGAAATGGCTTTGCAAACTCGGTTCTGCTTAGTCAGAGTGTTACAATGTTAGGACAATGTGTATATGAAAGGACAGTAAAGCAGCGGTAAAAGAGCAGCCTACTGCAGGCGTATGCTGAAATACTGTTTTGATGTTTGACAATCTTGCATTAGCGCTACCACTTTTATCTGGCACTTCTCTGGCTGGAATGAATGCTATGAAAAGATAAGCTAGTCTTTTTGTTAGTCGTATAGTAGGAGTGTTAAATGGTGTTTGTAATTTGATATACTGCTCGTTAGATTACTTTTACATTACTCTGTAAAGAGGCCTGAGATACATTGTTGCAGAATTACCAGTTTACCAGTTTGCATTACCACACAAAAACACAAATTCCTATAATAATGAGGACACATGAGGTGTTTATTTCAGTGCAGTACAAACACAAAGCCACCGGAGTCTGAAACCAGCCCAAAGAACACTTCCCAGCATCGCCATAGTGATTCTGCTGTAGAAACAGGTATAGGAAAAAGTGAAGACTACAGTGCTAGAAGTGAGCTTTAACATCATTGTCAGCTCTTCACTACTGGCTTAGTGTCAGCATGCTCTCTGTGCCGTTGCTTGTATTGTGTCACTGTCACTTTGTTACCAGCAGTTGTGCAGTTTGCATTTTACCGTCACATTAAGCAATAAATATAAAAGTAAGGTCCACATTTCCATTCCTCAGAAGTTGTAGACCGCCTCACCATTTTCCTTCTCCAGGTTTAATCCTTTTCTATCATGAAACATATAGGTTACTCTGTTGCTAAGCCTTGTGGCTCTTTTTTAAGTTTTCAATGATGATTTAGGACAACCCAAATAGTTTATTGAACTTTCACCAAGATTGAAAAAGATGAATATTGTGTTCCAGTCTGCAGTAATCTTTCCCCAAGGCAAGGAAAACGGATTGATTTCGGTCTCCTTATTAGCACATTGTGTTGTCAGTGTTGGGAAGGTTACTTTTAAAATGTATTCCACTACAGATTACAGATTACATGCCCCAACATGTATTTTGTAACGTATTTCGTTACGTTACTCAATGAGAGTAACGTATTCTGAATACTTTGGATTACTTAATATATTATCATGCTTTTTACAACTACATGAATGTACTATTGCTGTGATTTATTACTGTTACTGAAGGTCCGCGGCTCCATAGTAAAGGGACTTCTGGCTAATACGTCGGTTCCGTGTTGGGTTTGTAGCCGAAAAATAGCTTTACTTTGTTGTCTGGGTCAAGTTTGAGACAGAGAGAGGCGTTGAAAGGCTGCTCCAACAGAACTTATTGTTTCAGAGGAAAACACGAACACAGTGTACAGTCGAGTCTTAATAGCTTACTTGCAACTGGGCTCGTCAGGCACTCTTCTTGGCTGCAGTGGTTATTATTATATTTACATGCTTCCAGCTCCCGTTTCTGCTCGATGACAGCTCATACTTTTCCACTCTCCTTTTTCTCCCTCCTCGCGCTCACAGACACATAACGGGTATGGTATGGTAGTCCATTCTCCCTGCAGCACGGACTACACTGCCCATGAGGCTACTTTCTTTAGGGCTATGCCTGTAGCATTCTGTCTATTAGCTTAGCACAACAACAACAACAACACCCAGGAAACACACAGTCGCAGAGAGAGAGAGAGAGAGAGAGCGCGTCATCCTGTAACCATGGCAACCGTAACGCTGCCGCCTGGAACAACAGAAGCTGTCAAACCAAACCCAAACAGTCCTGACCCGCCACAATATGAAACAGGAAAATACCTCCATGTAATCCATTTATTTCAACAAAGTAACTGCATTCTAAATACCACCTTTTTAAACGGTAACTGTAACGGAATACAGTTACTCATATTTTGTATTTTAAATACGTAACGGCGGTACATGTATTCCGTTACTCCCCAACACTGTGTGTTATTGATCACAAAGCGTTTGCGAGAGGGCAAATAACACGAAACAAGGCTTTGACACGGAGCGAAGAGTGAATTAATTGAATCACAAGCAAGCAGAGGGAAGACACTTGGAGTTATTGGGACACTGCCAAGAAAAGGATGAAAAGTAGGTTGGGAGAATGTAGGTTGGATCACACAAGAAAGAGTTTGCAAAGTTGAGCCATCATGAACGCATTCTTGGTCATCAACACCCTCCCAGAGAAAGGATGACTAATGTTAAGATGTAAACTCATGTGTTCCTCTGTTGTGGATTCCTGGCAGTGACGTCTGAAAATTGTTATCGTTCATGATGAGAATGTTATCACCAAAGATTTTAGTGTGAAGGTATTTGTTGAGATAAAGTGTAGCTAAAATGCCTGAAGACACATGCTTTGGATTGCATGCGGCGCCTTTAAAGCCCCTCTTAAAGTCCTGAAGATTTTTTGACCGGTCATAACAGGAAGTGCACAGGTGGATTCAGGTATATATATTTTTTTAAATGTCTCCATCGCTTTTACTATCATTAGTTATACCTGTGCTTCTCTTGCTGTTGTGGACAAAGGTGGGTTGCTGTTTCTCTTGCTGCAGGAAAATATTTTACCACCCGGCTTAATATTTTGCTCCGAGCGCTACTCGTGAACCACTTACCAGCCTTTAACATCACAAGTCACGACCCTCTTGGCTATCTATTTTCAGGGTGCTCACACCCACTCCTTCTATGGGAAGTGATTGCGTTGACCTTTTTGGCCCCATAGAGCTCGCATAATAGTGCTCTTATTGAAGACGTCGCTGACAACCATCACTTTGAAGGGAAGATGGAATTGCCTGCTGCGCGCTGGTTCAATGCTGGCAAAAAGCACAAAAGACTGTGTGTGTGTAATGACGTAGCAGCCGATCACTTTTTCTCCCCTCGTCTGTTTACATGCGGTTCTCAACAGCAGGGAGCTCAAATGATTTTGGATGAGAACACAGTGGTGGTGGCAATCACTGAGACAAAGCTGTATTGAAGAAACCCTTTCTGTGCTACTGGAAAGTAATGCTTTTGTCTTCTCTGTTGTACCCCGGCTCTGTTTTCTGAGTATTTTCTGAGCTGCTCTCGCAGTGTGTTAATATACATCCGAGAGAGTGTCTCATATGCAAGCTATAGGCCAAAGTGCTTTTCTGTAATCAGGTTTGAGCTTTCAAGTCAGTAAAGATTTATGCACTCTGTGGAAATTACTATCGACCTTGGTTCTTCTGTTGTTTGCTCACTGTGGGTGTTTAGTTTGTGGTTTTGTTTTTTTTTTTTGCTATGCAAGTCGACGGGTGCGTATGCGCAAAGTGCCGCAACATGTGTGTGTCTATTTGTACTGTACACAACATGCAAGCTGCACGCTAATACAATCCCTCTGCACCATCAATCTGGCTGGAAAGCTAAAGGGTGAAGAAATGGCACCGAAATGGCGGTGAAGTCACTGGCAGATGTCAAGGGCTACACACACACACACACACACACACACACACACACACACACACACACACACACTATTTAAAACAGAAAGTAGATATGTACTACTTGACTGTCGCATGCAGAAGTAATAAGTGAAGGGAAAATAAGCGTACATGATGGCCTGACCCTCAAGGTTGGACAGCTGTGGTGTTATTTTAAATGGAGGTGATAAAACATGGACTCAAGGACACACATACCTTTAACACCAGCAACTTGCTGTAAGATTACATTATTTATTCCCGAGTCACTGATGGAGTCGGGAATAAATGATGGAAAGTCACTTTGGAGTTGTGAAAAAGCGAGTTCAGTCAGGATCACTTAAGTGAAAGGAAGATTGTCATTTTAATTTAGTTCAGTTTTATTTATCAGTTTTATTTATTATTATCGCTAAATGACAACAACAGTTTACCTTTATATTGTAAGGTAAACACCCTAAAACAATAGAGTAAAACCCCCCAAATCAACTGATCAAATCAAATCAAATCCTCCTATAACAAGCACTTGGCGTCAGTAGGAAGAAAAAACTCCCTTTTAACAGGAAGGATCGGGGTGGGGCAGCCATCTGCCATGACCCGGTTGCGGTTTAAGGGATTTCATTCTGCAGGAATTTATATTTGTTGTGTTTTCCTAGCAGGGATGTCTAAAATTGTTTTCACCATATTCAGTTGTTTTCTATCATATTTAGTGTCAGGGTATTTATTATGATAAAGCAAAGCTAACATTGTCTCGCTGTGGCTCTGGGATCTCAGTGTCCATCCATGTGCATAACAGATGTAACACTGTTAACATTAGAAGCATGTGAAACGAGAGCTGGGGTTGGGGGTGGGTTCCAAAGTGGCTTGCAGATGAGCTGCAACTGTAGGCAGGTTTATAATAAACAATTTAAATAAACATATTAATGACTATTTTGGTAAGTTGTTTAGCATTTGTATTCATTACTTGATATAGTTTGTTTCTTGGGGATTTACTTAAACTTTAAATAAAGTTTAAATAAAAAATGATAATTAAGAAGTGCTGGGGGCCACAGAGTTTTCTATAGTCTAAGCTATTAAGTACAGACTTAAAGCCCATTTCATAAGTACCAGCACCATTGTCTACCAGTCTACAGCCTGCACCACAAGATGTTTGCTGGGGGAGACGGAGGCAACACAAGGCCTAGGTGGCTGTGGACTTGTGAATGGTCATAAACCAGCAGGGTAGTTGCAGTGGATAAGTGAAGCTAACACCCTGATAAGGCCTCAGTTGAGTGCAACTGAAAGATCTGGAAATGAAATGCAGCCTCAGGCAACACGTTTTACTCCAGATACCTTTTGCTTCTTCTAGATGGAGTTTGCCGATTAGTGCCTCCATTTACTTAAACTGTGAGTTCGCCTTTGCTTGCCCTGCTGGCCCCTTCCTATAAGAGGCAATATGTTCTGCAGCACTGTAAAGGAAAAGGGGTGCACTTGATTTATAAAACCAGATGAACCAGTAGCTGTATTAAAAAAAGAAAGAAAAGAGAACAAAACAGCAATCATTTTATCCATTCAAAATTCAAAACTGGAACTGAGATGAAAATGTTAACATGTACCGAGTTTTTCTTTTTTATATACAGCAGATCACAGTAATCAGCTCATCTGCTGGGACTGTAGCTGAGCTTGACTTTATGGACTCGGCTGACTCTATACTTGATGTTTACACTGTTTCGCATGCTTCTAGCTGTTCTTTAGACATTTTATATCAGATTTTTTTTCATTAAGATGTCATTTTCCTGAAATTATTTAGTGGAGACTGAGTCCCAGTAAGACCTATGCTGTAAGACCTGTTGACCTTCTGGTCGACACAGGCAATAAAAGCACAGACTCAATGGTCCATCAAAGAACAGTAGAGAAGAGCAAAGTCATCCATCAGCTAGATGTACAGAAAAAAAGCCCATATGGAGCCATTCAGCTGAAGGACTCCATATGGGCTGACACCTACATTACACACACTGTATGTGCACACATGCATTTCAAAGTGTTTAACCAGTCGCGCCTGCCCACACACTCTTGCAGGCATTTGTGCTGCCTTGTGCCCCCCCTCCATCAGTCAGACAGCTGATGACATTTTCAGCACACACATATAAAATTCAGTCGCATTTGATGCTCTGACATTTTATTTCCACACCGATGTCAGTCGCCTCCTGTGAGACATAAAGGTAAAATAAAACAAATCACAACATCTCCCGTGGATTCTGCCCGGCCAATTAGATTTTTTTGACATTTTGTGTGTTTGATATCTGGATGGAGAAGTGGCTGTATCAGATTGGGATTTTTTTCCACGCTGTCTCACAAAAACACAACAAGCCAAGCTTTCAGATTGCTATTGCGACCCAGATTTGGACTATTTGACAAGTAAGATTACTTGACATACAGTAGAGCTCCCTCGCAGCTTTATGTACAGCTAGGGGAAGGCAAAGACAGAAGGAGGGGGAGGGAGAGAGAAACTGACTGGCCTAATGAAGTCATCTCCATCCTGGTCACATAGCATAGAGGCTGCTTGAATTCCTCCAGGGATGCTGCCGCTCTCCCTGTCTGTCTCCCTCATGTAGAAGCCCCCAGCTTCAGCCTGCACATCCAAGCATGTCTTCTCTCACATGCACAAGCACAAGTCTGACCCCCCCCCCCCCCCCCCCCCACTGATAGCACTGCAAGCAGGCAGAAGCTAACATGCACACACACGAGAAAGGAAGAAGGTTGGCGCCGCACAAAGAAAGAGAAATGCCTCCATCCTCCTCACTTTCTCACTCTTATGCCCCACACCAGCTCCGGGTAGCCTCTAATTACACACCGCTAATCAGTCGCAAACACACTAACACGTCACACAAGCACAAGGAATTTCTATCTGATTGAGCCTCGGTTATCATCTGCTGTATGATAACACAACACGGCACCGTAAAGATCTAAAACTAATATATATTATCAGACTAAGCACGTCACGCTCGGCGGCTCTCAATTAGATGAAGACATTTGACCTTCGTTCCTTTTTAGCAGTTGCGGTCATACGTTGGCCAGTGACATGTGTTGATGGAGGAAGCTAGCCGAGTTGGACTAAACTGCACTGAAAGCGGTGACAAAGGCGATTAAGGTAAAATGCCACTAGCACAGATGTGTAACTGTGTGCTGTGCGTGAGTGATAGTGGCGTGGCACATTTCGGCACGCGTGTTTGTGTGTGTTGAGATGTTCTCTTGGCTCTCCCAGCCCTTGTCAGGAAGAATTAGGGCAGCCCTCCTAGAGAAGCAGAGAGAGAATACAAGCTGCTGATGCTCTCCTTCAATATGTGTGTGTGTGTGAGGGAGAAACCGTGATGGGGGGGGATTGATTGTGCCAGCATGTGCTTTACTTCACGCTCTGTAACAAATGAAAATTTTTTTGGATAAATCAGTAAAAATGAGGGGTGGGCACAAAGGAGAGCTAGACAAGAAGCAGGTACGTGTAGCTCGGTGCTCAGCGACCTGTTGAGAGCGGTTGAGCATGCCCAGTTGTTTCCTCTCGCTCCACGTGTTTCCAAGAATATTCCTGGTCTGTTGCTAAGCGTGGCCACACACTCGCACACACGCATAAACTCAGTGGGTGATGGAAACCCCATGATTTCTAAACCATTTTAGTGTTTACAGATTCATTTTTAAATAGACTGTTGGGGAGAAAAAAAATTGCAAAGCCTTCCTCTCGGTCAGCAGTCTTGTGATAATAGGAGAATTCACTTCTTGGTACAAGCCCTTAAAGCTCCATTAAGCATTATTTTTGGTATTAACATTTAATGAGAGCACTCCCAGTGAGGTGAAAAGGTTTCCCGCAGCATAAACACTCGAGTCTTTTAGCAGCTCACAGCTCCCGGTGCCTTTTCCGGCTCAGGGTTGGCAGGTCTGCACTTACAGGAAAAAGAAGAATTCTCTCTTCTTTTGGAATCACTTTCTGATTTATTTTTAGCATTTCTATTTGTTAAGTGTTACATTTGATTCCATTTGTGCCAGTGTATATATAATATATATAAATTGCTTTTGCATTTATAAGAAAACTGATGTTAAACCCGTAGAGAACAATTAAGCGTTCGTGGCTCAAGAGTTGGCAGTTTGTCTTGTAATCGGAAGGTTGCCGGTTCGAGCCCCGGCTCTGACAGACTCGGTTGTTGTGTCCTTGGGTAAGATACTTCACCCGTTGCCTACTGGTGGTGGTCAGAGGGCCCGGTGGTGCCAGTGTCCGGCAGCCTCGCCTCTGTCAGTGCGCCCCAGGGCAGCTGTGGCTACTATGTAGCTGCCATCACCAGTGTGTGAATGTGTGTGTGAATGGGTAAATGACTGAATGTAGTGTAAAGCGCTTTGGGGTCCATAGGGGCTAAGTAAAGCGCTATACAAATACAGGCCATTTATTGCTCCTTCTAGCTGTTGGTATGCTTGCTTGAACAGGTCCTGTCTTGCTCAGTTTATTTTTATTGTGAGCCATATTTCAGAGTTTAAGAAATTTTTATTCATCTTTTGTAGTTTTGAGACTTTTTTTTTAGCCAGCCTTCTTCTGAGCAGATGGGCAGGGCATCTGTGCTCACAGCCTGAGCTCTGTGCCTTAGATGCCCTCTATCTCTATGACATAATGCAAGGCCAAGATGTGGAAGAAAACAGTGAAACAGAGCATTTAGAGTAACCTGAAGCCTGACTCAGCTTTTGACTCAGTGGTTACTTGTTGGTTACTGTTCAAAACTAATATGAGTATTAGCCACGGTAACTGTAAATGCATGACAGAGCCAAAGAAAAAGCACGATAGATCTCCTTTAATATGCCAGGATTAGTAGTAATCGTTGTGGAATTTCCTTGTTTTTCCATGCATAGACAACCTAATGTATGTACGCAAGTGTAAAGACTTCCCAAACCCACCTATATTCTTAAGTAGCCATTTTTTGCAATGATTATGCAATCATGATTGAATTGTGTACGGTACTGTTCTCATGTATTTATAGCAGACTCTTTAAGACAAGAACTGTCTAGATTTGCACCCTTACAGTAGTGCTGTCTCAGTATCGCAGACTTGCCTGTGTGTGTTATTAAGCTGATGTACGAAGAGTTGTTAAATCTGAAGTATTAATACAGTAATTGGGTAGTTCCTGTTCATTTGTGCATGTGAGTACAGGTTGTGCATCAGTGAGGCAGTGTACATCGGGAGTAGCTGAACTGGAAAATCACTGGACCATACACAGGATGTCCTGTGTGGTTTTGTGCGTGTCTACATGTGTGTAACTGTAACTAGTTCAGTGAGATGGTGTAGTTTGCACAAAGCCTATTCAGGTCATGGTCAAACCTAGAGAACGACAGAAAGGATAGAGGGAGAGCGTTGGGGAGAAAAGAAGGAGTAAACAGAGCAGGAATGAATGCTCAGGACTCTCAGTGAGAGAACCCCATCTCCCATAAGAACAGGAGACTTGGAAATAAAGAATACTGCAGTAAGGATGAAGAGTAATGATTTAAGGACTGCAGAATAATTCAAGATCTGTAAAAGCTCAGCTGAGGGCAGGCGAGGTTAGAAAAGTGGAGACAGAATAAGACGCGCTTGTGTTCTGCATCTGAGCAGGTGACAATTATTTTTACAGAAAAAACACTGTTTAGTGGGGATATTTGAGACTAGTCAGCCAGACATTTGAAACTTCCCTTACTAATTGACACCATTTTGAATATGATGGCAGCAATGTATCTCTAAAAAGAAGAATGCTTTGCAACTCATTAGGTTAATTTGCAATGGGTAAGTAACATGACGTTGTATGAAAGGGGCATCTTAGAGATTTAGAGTTTTTTTTAGAGTTTTAGAGTTTAGTTTAGTTTAATTTAGAGAAGTAACTAATTTTGGAAAAAGAATTTGCACTAATGTTCCTCAGTGTAAAATTGTGAAAACTTTGAATGTCTTATTATATGTATTACATAATATGATCAAAAGATTATAAAAATCTGGAGAAATCTCTGTTTGCAAGTGGCAAGGCTGAAAATCGTTATTTGATGATCATCATCTTAAGGTCTCAAGTAGCACTGCATTAAAGACAGGCGTGATTGTGTCATGGAAGCCATTGCATGGGCTCAGGAACACTTTGAGAACACAGGTCACCGTGCAGCCACGACTGCACATTAGAATAGAAGCCCTATGTGAACATCCAGAAATGCTGCTCGGCTCAGCCAAAGTTTGTTTAAAATGACTGAGCAAAGTGGAAAACTCATCAGCGGTTAGTCGAATTGGAATTTGAACTTCTGTTTAGAAAATATGGACACTGTGTCCTCCAGACTACAGTGGAGAATAACTACGTCTCTGATGGTACAGGTGAAATGGCAGCTTGTACGTCTATAAAGGCGCCATCAACGCCAAAAGATGCTCCCAACCAGACTCTCTGACTTTCAGAGAAGACCAGTAACTATCGTTTTAACATGGCAACGCCTCACTCCACATAATGGGAAGTTGTAATTAAGGAAGGTGGAAAACAGTACTTATCTAGAAAACCAGTAACACTATTGAGCCAGACCAATGTGTAAACAGTTTCTGCACAGTGGTGTGGATGCTAACCTCAAACGAATGAATCTCAGAAATACAATTCAGTTGAATCACAGCAGGAATATTTGGAGGTGGAGCAGTTAATCTAGCCTCCTCATTTGAAGTGGAGCACTGTTTTAAGTATACTTATATATAGTTTAGGGCATTCGGTATAGCTCAAAGGAGCTGCTTCCTCATTTATACAGCGGGATTTCAGTGTTTTTCCAGGAGTCCCTGTCCTGGAAAAAGACATTCACTCCGCTGTCACATCATGTCATGTAATTGACCGTAAAGTCAACATAATGAGGCTGACATAAGGCACACTCTGCACACGGGTTAAACGATTACTCTGCACTGTAAGGTGTCATGGAAATGTGTGATAACATGGGACTGTTAAAGCAGATGTTTTTTTTAAATACTGGATGGTAGGAAACTGTTAATTGTTATTTTTACATGAAACCACGTTTGAAATGTAGAGTGGAAAAATCTCTTGGTTGAATGTGTTACCAATAACTGACAGCCAAAATGTGCTATGGCACCAACTGCGAGAGGCAGGCGACAACAGCAAAAATAATATTAATCTGAAAAATGATGATGACAACATGACAAAAAGTTCAATATTTTGTCTAAATTTACAGTAGTCTTCATCCAAAATGACATTTAAACTCTAAGTTAATTAGACAATTAGACTGACTGAAGAAAAAAACAAAAACTGCAAGTCAAGCGTAAATACTGATTCACAAGGTTGCTTGGATTTCCTGCTTTTGGCTCCAAAATTGAAAATTTGAAAAGAAAACTTGGGGTGAGATGATGGCATCATTTACAGAAAAAGAAAATCTTAGCCTCAGAGCTCCAGCTTGAGCCACCGCCGCGCCGCCGCTGCGCCGCTGCTCTCTGCACCTCCATGTTCTGTGGCTTTTAAACCCCTCTCCTCTTTTCACACTCTCCCTCTCAACTTTTCTCTCTTTCTCTGTGCCCGTGGTTAAGCCTGGACTGCAAATAGAGTCCAAACGACAGAAATAGAGCAGATTAAGACACAGTCTGAAACACACACAAAAGCTTCCGCTTGCTGCTGCTTTCACAGTTTGGGACGGATAATTAGATGGATTGCTGTTTTTCTTTTTTTCTCAGTATGTAACTCTTTCACTCAACACCTGTGTTTTTCCCAGTGTAGTGCTCTCTCCTCTCCTCTCCTCTCTCTGCCCTCATCGAGTGGGCTAAAAACCCAATTTATTTTTGTAACATTGGACAGGCTTGCAAGGTTCCCAAGGGGTTTTGTTGCTGCGTTGTAGAGGTAACACACTGTCCGGGACGCGGCCTCTGAAGCCGGCACTAGGAATGTGTTTGTTCATTTAAAAATAGGAGGGGGGAGATGAAGAGGGGAAGTGGGAAAAGGACGGAGGGGTGGAAGAAAATAGATCAAAGGGAAGGGGAGGCTGAGACCCGAGAGTGGAGGTGAGAAAAACGAAGGTGGGGAAGGTGAGCGACACGCGTATCTCAGCACCGATGGCATCCCTCCGCTCGTTGAGTCGGGCGCAAAAACAACGCAATACAGCAACTGTCAGTCAACTCAGTCAAGTGGTCCCAATTGGCTCTCGGCAGTTGCCATGGTAACTGTCCCCACACTCCTGCTATCATGCAGCTTTCAACCAGCACCACCCCCGATGAGCAAATTCACAGGAGTGTGTCTCCAGTTTGTGTAGGTAGGAGACAAAGAGCAATAACCCCCCTCTGACCCCACATTGAAGCTTCATCATATAATTAGAGGGCTGTCACATTAGCTGGAGATGCTGCTTCACCCTCTCTCTCTGTGTCTGTCACAGTGACATACCTCTCCTCTCCCCCTGCCTTCCCCCGTGTTTTTTTTTAAAAAGTTATTCCTTTGTGTTTTTACATGCTTAGAGGGAGGCTGAAGTGGGAAATGAGCATTAAAAAATAGTCTTTGCTATCCATCTGGTATATCTGATTTCCCCTTCCTGTTGCAGTGACTGACAGCAGTCACAGGTGATGCATCAGAGGCAGGGCCAGGATGGCAGGGGACTGTACTGCTATCGTTTGCCCCCAGGAGTGAGGAGGCACGGTTCGACAGCAGTCTGGGATCAGCACTGTCATACCTGCCTGTGACTTTTGCTTGTGTTATGTGAGTTGTACTTTGAATCTGTGCAGCAGAGGGTTAGAGCATGAGACTTAAGTTGATGAAAACAACAAACTTTGTTTATATGATTCTTGTTGCATTTTAAGAAACTAAAGTAAACAGAACTGTTTGTTAAAAAGTCAATCTGGTCAAATGTTGTAAGTCGTGACAACATTGCTTCTCCATCAGTCATGTTCTTGCAAAGTAACCAGTCTGTGTGTAAGTCGTGACAACATTGCTCTGTGTAGAGTCTGACCAACCTATCGGTGAGCTGTTATTGCAAGGTATTAGCTATTACAGGGAGTGCAGAAATATTAGGCAAGTTGTATTTTTGAGGAATAATTTTATTATTGAACAACAACCATGTTCTCAATGAACCCAAAAAACTCATTAATATCAAAGCTGAATGTTTTTGGAAGTAGTTTTTAGTTTGTTTTTAGTTTTAGCTATTTTAGGGGGATATCTGTGTGTGCAGGTGACTATTACTGTGCATAATTATTAGGCAACTTAACAAAAAACAAATATATACCCATTTCAATTATTTATTTTTACCAGTGAAACCAATATAACATCTCCACATTCACAAATATACATTTCTGACATTCAAAAACAAAACAAAAACAAATCAGCGACCAATATAGCCACCTTTCTTTGCAAGGACACTCAAAAGCCTGCCATCCATGGATTCTGTCAGTGTTTTGATCTGTTCACCATCAACATTGCGTGCAGCAGCAACCACAGCCTCCCAGACACTGTTCAGAGAGGTGTACTGTTTTCCCTCCTTATAAATCTCACATTTGATGATGGACCATAGGTTCTCAATGGGGTTCAGATCAGGTGAACAAGGAGGCCATGTCATTAGTTTTTCTTCTTTTATACCCTTTCTTGCCAGCCACGCTGTGGAGTACTTGGACGCGTGTGATGGAGCATTGTCCTGCATGAAAATCATGTTTTTCTTGAAGGATGCAGACTTCTTCCTGTACCACTGCTTGAAGAAGGTGTCTTCCAGGAACTGGCAGTAGGACTGGGAGTTGAGCTTGACTCCATCCTCAACCCGAAAAGGCCCCACAAGCTCATCTTTGATGATACCAGCCCAAACCAGTACTCCACCTCCACCTTGCTGGCGTCTGAGTCGGACTGGAGCTCTCTGCCCTTTACCAATCCAGCCACGGGCCCATCCATCTGGCCCATCAAGACTCACTCTCATTTCATCAGTCCATAAAACCTTAGAAAAATCAGTCTTGAGATATTTCTTGGCCCAGTCTTGACGTTTAAGCTTGTGTGTCTTGTTCAGTGGTGGTCGTCTTTCAGCCTTTCTTACCTTGGCCATGTCTCTGAGTATTGCACACCTTGTGCTTTTGGGCACTCCAGTGATGTTGCAGCTCTGAAATATGGCCAAACTGGTGGCAAGTGGCATCTTGGCAGCTGCACGCTTGACTTTTCTCAGTTCATGGGCAGTTATTTTGCGCCTTGGTTTTTCCACACGCTTCTTGCGACCCTGTTGACTATTTTGAATGAAACGCTTGATTGTTCGATGATCACGCTTCAGAAGCTTTGCAATTTTGAGACTGCTGCATCCCTCTGCAAGATATCTCACTATTTTTGACTTTTCTGAGCCCGTCAGGTCCTTCTTTTGACCCATTTTGCCAAAGGAAAGGACGTTGCCTAATAATTATGGACACCTGATATAGGGTGTTGATGTCATTAGACCACACCCCTTCTCATTACAGCGATGCACATCACCTAATATGCTTAATTGGTAGTAGGCTTTCGAGCCTATACAGCTTGGAGTAAGACAACATGCATGAAGAGGATGAAGTGGACAAAATACTCATTTGCCTAATAATTCTGCACTCCCTGTAATTGATCTATCGGTACCTGGATTTGTCATGGCCTGATGAATGAAAAATTGAAAAGGACAGGTGGGATAAACACCCCTGTGGGGGAATATTTTGCCATCCATAGAACTCACTGCAAGCAGAGTCGGGCAGATGGTAATCCAACAAAATCCAGTCCACATAACAATGTGGGGGAAATCTGTTTGTTTCATGTCTAAAAGAAAAATATATCATCGCAAATATTGGAATATTGTATTGTTAAATCAACAAATATTGATAATTGTATTAGTAGTAATAATAAAGTAATAGTAAATAGTAATAGTAAAGTAACCAGTAAAGTAACCAGTCTGCACAGAGACTCTTCTGTAATGTTGCAAAAAAAGTAGAATATTGTAAATGTGATGTGTTTTTCTAACATAACAGAGACATAATTGAACTTACATTATGATGTCACATCATCAGTTTTATTTTAAACATAAATGTAACATATTCACAATGTAAAGTTTTGTAAAGTTAATAATAATGCAAACATTAATCAGAGATCAATACATGATGTTACTAAGACGATGCCCCAAGAGATCACCATAAGGTAAATTTTCTGTATTTTTTTTTTTAACTATTTAGTTAATCGGTTGGACCTTAAAATCTGCAGAGAATTGGTAAAAACTGGTGTTGTCTAGATACTTTGAAGGTCTGCAGTGTGAAGGTTAATGTTGTACACGGGCATATTTTAACCCAAACCACAATAGTTCCTATTCAAACCAAGTAGTTTTGGTGCCTAAACTTAACTAGCTGGCTTGGAATAGGTTGCTTAAATAATGAATGAGTTATCAACAGAGCAGTTCATTATTTATTTTTCTGCTATAGGTTGATTTGTTGTGATTACTAATTTGATACCACTGGGACTGGTGGTTACATGAACTGTAAATTAATAATATCTATGATACTTTTAGTTACATATCAGTGATGCAGATCAGCGTTTTAATTAGTGCAGCGTCCCGGCTGCAGGAAATACATTAGAAAAGAGAAGCTTCTCATTACTTCACTTCTAATCTAGTAATAAACACCCCCCCCCCCCCCCCCCCCCCCCCAAAACAAACCAGTGTTAAAGCGACATCATCTGTTGGCTACTCATTTTTGTTTTGTATTTAATAAGCATTTTTTTCCTGAGCAGATGTTACATGAACCATGAAAAATGACTCGCTTACACTCATCGATTTTTAAATGTAACCTTGATCTTATACCAGTCGGGTCCTCAGTTCATCTGCTTTTCTGAAACCAGTTGTTTCAGCTTTTTTTTTTCCTCTTTCCTGTTAAGGAGAGCTTTCTTTTGATTGGCTGCCTGAACAGCCAGTGGGTGGGGCTTCCATGCATAACAGGGATCTCTGCATTCACAAATGCATTAGCATAACATACATACATGTACAAAAAAATAAGGAAAAGAAACAACAGCTGTAGTCATTTAACCAATTCTGAAGCTATAAATGTTTGATTTTGGTAAAAGGCAGAAATGTAGGCGTCCAACAACACAGTCATTAAACTGGGAGGATCTGTGGTCCTCTGCCTGTACTGGCCATCACCTCAAAGCCACAGAGGTGGCTGCATGGAAAATGGCCAGGTGACCTTTATCAGTTGAAAAGTAAATTTTACAGCTGAAATCTCGATTATTTTAGTAGGGCATGCAGGATTTATAATGCAGCAGTTCTTTTGAGGTAGCGAAAAGATTACTGTTATTTAATAACCGTATTTCCACAAAGAAAAAAAAAATGAATGAACACATGTAGGAGTAACTAAGTTACCAAAGGGTTTAGCATTTCCTTCACTTAAACATTTCTGATTTGTTCTGTGATCTGGAATCAAGAAAATGAGTTCTCCATCACTGAGCAGCAGCAGAATGACTAGGAGCTAGAGCAGATGCCAAAGGTGGTGTTTGGGAAGAATGACACAGAGAGGAAGCTGTAAACATACCCAAAGTGGTAAGCCTCGGGGTACTTTATTGTAGAAATCAATATTTTGAAAAGGGAATGAGAGGTGCGCTTTTTTGCCAGTGGTAGAATTTTATTCCTTTCTTCATAGTGTAGACTGCAAAATATTGCACAACATTTAAATTACAAAAATAAAAGCATCAAAATTCCAAATCGCTGCCACGAGATGAGCGTTTCTGGGAAACTCTGCTAAAAATACAAACACTATTTGAGTCTTTATTCCTGCAGACCTCTCTGTGACTCGGATGGCAGCTTTTCGCTTTCCGCTGTCTGCCTCTGGATAAAAAGAGAGAAGGAGCGAGAGGAAAAAGAGTGAGCCATGACTCATTCACATTATCCTCTGAAGTGGAAATCCTGACAACGTAATCACACATACGAAAACACACACACACACTCACAGAGTATACGCATGCAGGGGGAGCCCAGAAGCTCATTTGGAGTGCCACCATGTGTGATGTGCTTTGAGCAGCAGTCAGTCTGTAGAGCCTCAGATTCAACTCTTGAATATTCTATTCGGACATGTGCCCCTAACTACACCTCCATGGTGACACATTATTGCAGTGGTGAGAGAGTTTTATAGCATAAATGTGTGTGTTCATCATCTGATGCCACGATAAGACTTCTTAGAGGGCTGTTTTGCTTTACCTCGCCACACTTTTGCTTACAGCGAGAGGAGGCTGTGGCCGCACCGACTTATTTTGAAAGAAGAGTTGATTCACCATTCACCATCACCGCCTGTGATTGTGACAGCAGACACGGGATGACATAGCTGTCACTGTGACTGTGGCTTGTTTCTGTTGTTATGATCTTGGCTGTGACACATTTGTTTTTAGTATGTGCAACACTGACTACATGCAGCACTTGTGGGTGCGTGTGCAGTAATGGTCATGCTGCTGCACTTTGAACCCTTGTAGCCAGTCGGGAATACAGTTGTCAGGAAATGGTAACAGATAGAAGTAGAAACTGTAATTCCAGCTAAAGGTACCGTTACAGTGTGCCAATTTAAATGGTTAATGATCACTAAATGCATCAGTTCTCTTCCTGTAGTTTCTGTTGAGTTTTTATGACAGTCACCAACACATCATGAATCAGAAGTAGTATGAATCTCTTTGCAAAAAAGAACCAAGCATCAAACTACAAGGCTGGAAAATGGAACAACTGCAAAAGTGCCAGAAACTGCAGTTCCTCTAATGGCCACTTGAGGAGGGCTCCAAGAGCGAGCACCTCTGTAAGTAAAAATAAATGTTACAGCATTAAAAAGCATTTCTGCACCCCGGTGCCCTCAAGATAATGAAGCTGTCTAATAATGATGTGTACCTTAGTGCCAAAAACTGCAGATGTTCCAACAGCTGCTTGAGGCCCATCTCAGTCCACCTCTCAGAGTCTGTAAAAATGTCCAACTTAATATTAAACAGCATATTAATTGCCTCATACAAAAACATGGGTAGTCACTATAGCCTAGCATAATCTGCCTTCATAAAAAATGTAGGTTGGGGAAATTCTTTAAGTTCTCACCTGTGTGGAGTCGGTTAATCTTTAAAGTTAGGGGCACGACTGCTGCCGATTGCCGGTATGCCACACAGGGGGCTGTAGCCAGTAGTTTAGTAGGCCTTGCGTTTCACACCTTTGGCTGTTATTGTGGTGCTGGTGCCTTTAAGAGCATTAAAATGCAATTAGCTGACAAATAGTAACACTCATTGAACCATCTTGCCATCTTGAATTAGCTAAATCAGAAAAAAGCGAGTCTTTGAATATTCTTTAAACAGTGTTAAAGACTGTGCTAAATGAGCATGAGCAGCTCTGCTGTGAGGCCTCACAGTTACTTCAAAACGAATTGACAAAGGGCAAGGATATAATTGTCACTACTGTGTCCTTATTTATTTATTTGTTTTGTTTCTTTGTTATTTTCTTTTGTTTGTAAGGATATTTATTTCCCAGTGTTCCCTGTGCTTCTCTCTGTTTACCTAAGGGTTCAGAAAACGGATGCACTGCTTGTTTAAAAAAAGAAGTGTGTGCTAATCCTCAAATGAGCTCATTCATTTATCAAATAAATGAGTTGTGCTTGCAGTGGTATAATCAGTGTAATACATGAGCTCAGAAAGGGCAAAGCTGAGTTAGTTGCTTTGTTACGTGATTAAGGGGATTTAGAAATAAAAGAGTAAGAAAAAAAAAACTATAAAATAACAATAAAATACATCAATACTAAGGCAGAATGGATGCTTTTTTTTAATGTTGATTATACTAAATTCTGACCCTACCATGCAAATGTCACAGCAATTGAGAAATTGAGACACATCAAACCAGGCAACAATTCCTCAGTTCTTACCTGACACAAGTAGCATTCTTCTCCTCGTCTCCTCATGAGCTTCAAGGTTCAATATGTTGTGTGAGGTGCTCTTCTGTATGCTGTGGTTGTAATGAATGCTTTTGAGTTACTGTTGGAAGCACTCTGACCTCTGACATCAACGAGTATTTTCTTCGAGAAAACTGACGCTCACTTGATATTTTCTTTTTATCGGACCCTTCTCTGTAAACCCTAGACGTAGTGCTGGACAATATGGGAAAAATATTTATCACGATATGAATTATTTTATATCACGATAACGATATATATCACGATATACCACCTGACCTGTGGTCATCTGGAAAGTACGCAGTCTGTAAACAGCGAGCGCAGAGGGTGCAGTCTTTGTTAATGACATGGATGGTTACGCTCATGTAGGGCTGCGTATCTCTGCTCGTCCATAGGTCAGTCCCCAAGGCATAATGCACGACACTGCAAACATCCTTCTCTACTTTGGCCTGGAATGCGTCATATAAGCGAGGCAACTCGACTTTACTGAAGTGCTTACAACCGGGCATAACGTACCTCGGATCAAGGACTTTGATGAAGTCACGAAAGCTGTCCTTCTCAACTACATAAACAGGGGCCATGCCTTTACAAATGTAACACGAGACGGCTCCTGTGATTTGTTTATGGCGCTGGGACGTTTTCTCATAAGGGCCTTGTGTGAAAGACTGCTGTATCTTCAGCTGGCTACAGTTTTTCTTTTCCCAACTTGCTCCCGTCGTTCCACAACTTGGTTTAGCTCGGATTTTCTGGATTCTTGAGCATTCTTTTTTGTGGACCTTCTGTAGGTGATAGAAGAGATTTGTTGTGTTGCCATCGGGTGCAGGAATAGTTTTATAACATAGCTTGCAAATGGGCGTCTTCTGCTCCGTGTTGGTGCTGTTGAACCCAACATGTAACCAAATCACAGATGTACCCCCTCTTTTCGGTAAAAGTGCTTCTTCTTGGGCTGCCTGTGTAGCTGTCTCTGCCTGTTGCATGTCCGGGCATGAAACTGCAACCTGTCGCACGTCCATCGTTTTGAGTTACCGTAAAGCATGTCGCAAATCCAGGTGCACGTAAAGCAGCACCATGTCGCAAAACCACAAGACGGAGTTTCTTTGCGAAAATATCATTTTTTCATACTTTATTTTCTCTTGCATAAAGTTAAGAGTATGTATAGTGAGAAGACAACACTAATATATTTGCCACAGGCTATTTAATGGTATATTTCATGTAATAATTTCTAAAAATTAGGTTAGAAATGATAGAAATGATAGAAGACAAATGGCATGATAGACACTTTTCTATCATCCACACGATATATATTGTCATATCGCCCAGCACTACCTAGACATGTTTGTTTAGGAAAATCCCAGCAGTTTGTCAAATCCTGAGAGTAGCTGGAGCTGTTTGGCACCAGCAGTCACTGCACATTTAAAGTAGGGCTGTTCGATATAACGATATGTATCGGATGACTATATGAAAACGTCTATCGTTGATTTCATATTACGCTATTGTTTGTTTTGTGGTGTCGCAAAATAAACCATTTACGGCAATATTTTTTCATTGTTTTGATGGTCACTGTATTAGCTATATTTATTTCTTAAACTTCTTTCTTTCTCTTATATTTAAAATAACCACACTACTGATGGATAAGCGACTTTTTTTACAACGACAGTAAACACTGCGTGTTGCTCCGCCGTCCGCTTGTTTATTTTCCACATAAACCTTTCACAATAAAGCGGAAGACCCTGTTGAGATTTTTCAAAATAAACGGAAACGATGACAAACAGAAAGACCAGTCAAAACAAATTGAGGACCTTATTTCTAAACGAGGGGCTACCTCTGTAGCATGGACATGCTTTGGTTATGAAAAGTCTGACATGGACTTTCTACCACCTACGCAAGAGTCACGTAAAAGAGTATGAGAGAGTTTACTAATGAGAAGCAAAAAAGAGCCGTCAGGTGCTCCAAATAAAGCTTAGACTCAAACGTTAGAACAGGCTTTTCCCCGCAGCACGCCGTGTAATAAATACTCACAAAGAAAATGGCAGCCGTTACAACTTATGCTTAAAAATGTATAGTTTCATGCATCGGTTAAAACACTCGACTCCAGGTACACGACGCCAGCTGGAAACACTTCACGCAAGTCGAGCTGCCCGAGATTCACAGAATTTACAGAAAGTGTAAAATTTTTGTGATTTATATCGTTGTCAGGACGATAAATGTCTTCTATCGGGATATGAGATTTTGGTCATATCACACAGCCCTAATTTAAAGTCACTTAAATCACCCTGTTTCTCCATTGTCATGCTGAGTTTGAACTTAGGTTGATCAGATATTTGCATTAATGGGCACTTAAATAGTGCCCATTTAGTTTTTTACTTGCAGTTCATCCAATTTATTTGCTTTAAAATCTTTGGAAATAAATGTACTTGGATTTTATTTACTGTCGACAACACAAACAGGCCTGAGGAGAATTTATATTGCTGCACTATTTGACATTTCTACAAAATTAATCAATGTTGGATTGATTTATAGATTATAGTGCATGTTTTCATTATAACTAAATAGGAGTGAGTTATTCATGTGAAGCCCAGTAAAACACAGAACAACTGCACTTTTTAGTTTGCTTGTTTAAGTTAAAAGTTAATTCATTGCTGTCTTCTAAAATCAGACAATTTCTAAGGTTTTTAAGCAACAGCACCTACCAGCTAGATCAAAACAGTAATGCCTATATAGGTATTTACTTTATTGTAAAAGGGACTATGACCAATACACTTGTTGTGTTATTTGACAGTACAGTCTCATATTTATCATTCTCAATTTTATGTGCTGAGTGATGCAGTTAAAAGCAGCCCATTTAAAATCCATTAAACTGACACTTTAGTTTTTAATCAGCAAGAATACCTTCAGTGATCTAAGAAGAATTCAAAGCACACAATTCATTAGCAAAAATAATTTTTCTGACATGTGAGATCTAGTAATGTTGCTTAGCCTAATTAGTGCAGCTCAGCTGTGAGCGCATTTTTGACAAACTAGATTTAGGCTGGTGTCTAGGCGTGTATCCACAAAGATGCCGCCAAACAGCAGATTTTGTGTTGCTGAAAATATCCCGTGTTGAATGGTGGCATTTGTGGAGACATAAAAATATCTGACTCAAGTTTTTAAATCTTTTTGTAATAGACAGACGTGCTGATCAGAGACACAGAGTTTGTGTTCACCTGCAACAGACCACAGAATATTTTCTTGTTATGTTGAACGGGGGTTAATCATTGTAACCGGAGGTGTTTTGTACCTAAAGGAGTAGCTTCAGTCATTTGCTTTGCTGAAGGATTATGGGTGGACTTGTTCCCGCCCTGTAAACATCTCAGCTGGATTGTTGTGGTCGTGTAGAAATGGTCACTGGGGAGGCCGGTGTAGTCACACCATGGACAGACAACAAAACAAGCAATTAGACATATAATTGATTTGTGTGTCTGTGGATTATGGGAGGAAACTCAAAGAGAAACCTGACCTGAAACCTGTAATTTGACATACTCGAGTTCAAATAACTGCGTCAGAGTGACAACAAATCATTATGTGTGCTGCATTTGCAGTAAATGCTCTGACATAAGTGAGGCTACAATTTTCAAATGAGCGACAGAGTGAGCTGAGAAGCAAACAAGCAAGAAGGACCGCCGGGATACCAAGAGGTTGATGTTGATAGGTTCACATGACAGAAAGACAGAGAGGTGCAAGTACAGAAACAGAGAGAGAAGTGAGCTGAAAGAAACAAAACTGTGACAGCAACGCTGGTACTGGAAAGCAGCTCGAAGCCTTGATACTCTTAAGCCGTCGATGGTTTCAGGGCTTTGTCTTAGAGCCTTTAAACGTCTGCCACAAGCCCTGGGGTTGAAAGGATGATGGGAAACATTATCCATAGCTTTCATGCCCTTTGTGCAGCCGGGGCATGTCACATGGATTAGAGTGATTGGGAAGAAGATTTCTATTCCTGCAGAGCTCTGTACAGGCTGATTTCACCAAAGTGACAAGTTAGTGATCCTGTGTGTCCTGTTCTGCTCTCTGATCTCTTCTTCTCTCCTCTCCAGGTGCGACTATCCTCAGCATCCTCGATCTTATTATTCAGAAATCAGAAGTAATCATAAGCTGTCATGCTGTTTTTATATCATCTCAGCTTTTTTCTTTGTTGGAGGGGGGGAAGCATAAATCCTTCATGGTTGTATTAATGCCCATCTTGGCTGAAACACAAGTTTGGAGGGCTGCACACTACAATGAGTCATCACTGAGAAGATTAGCTCAAACTTGGTGTTTTTGAAGCAAGGAGTGAAGCACCATGAAGACTGAATTCCCATTAAAAGTTTGAACTTCTATTATTAGTTGTATAAACTAGCGGTTGTGTTGTTATTGTGGATTTATTCTCTAACTGTTGATGTAACCATCAAAAGGTTTTCAGGTATTTGACGTGGAGGATAATAATACATAATACAAATGTTTTTTTGGGAAAACTTAGTTCAGTTTCACTAGCCACACCCAGGCCTGATTACTGCCAGAGCTAGCAAATTAAGAAATCACTTAAATAAAGTGTTGCGACTCCCAGAGAACCATGGAGACAGCCGTTATCCACAAAGGAGGAAAATCTGGAACAGTCGTGAAGCTTTAGAGGATCGGCCAGCCTAGGGTACCAAAATTACTCCAAGAGTGCAGGTACAACAACTTATCCAGGAAGTCACAAAAGAACCCAGAACAATATTTAAAGAATTGCAGGCCTCAGTTGTATCAGTTAAGATCAGAGTTCATGATTCAACAATAAGCAAGAGACTTGATCAAAAATGACCATGAGAGTAAAAACCACTGCTGACCAAAGAGAACATAAAGGCTCGCCTCACATCTGCCAAGAAAAAATTTTGATCCTCAAGACCTTTTGAAAAATGTGGAGTCAGTTTGTGGACCGATGAGAATAAGTTTAACTTTTTGGAAGGTTTGTGTCTTGTTAAATCTGACATGAAACTAACACAGCATTTCATAAAAAGTACATCAAAGCATAGGTCAAACATGGTGGTGGTAGTGTGATGATCTGGGGCTGCTTTGCTGCTTCAGGACGACTTGCAGAAAATCCTGAAGGAGTATGGCCGATCATCAGTTCATGCTCTGAAGCTCGTGCGCACTTGGGTTATGCAGCGGGGACAATGATCCAAAGCAGACCAGCAGATCCTCTCAATGTCTCAAAAAGCAAAACGAAGACTTGATCCGATTGAGATGCTTTGGTATAACCATAAACAGGCCATTCATGCTCAGGAACCCTCCAGTGTGGCTGAATTAAAAGAATTCTGCAAAGAAGAGTGGTTCAAAATTTCTCCACAGCTAAGCAAAAGACTCATTGCCAGTCACTGCAAACGGCTGATTGCAGTTCTTGTTATTAGGTTTAGGGAGCAGCTACTTTTCCACACAGTGCAAAGTAACTTTGGATATTGTTTTCCCTTAATAAATAAATTCATCATTCAAAAGCTGCATTTTGTAATTACTTGGGTTATCTTTGTCTGTACTGTATATGTTAACTGTGAATATAAGCAGCATGGTGTCTAATGTGGTTACACAGCACTTTGGATGTTATATTTTTTGTACTCCTGCACCTCATCAGGACGTTTCGCAGGTTTACTGTAAACACAATGTGAAGCCGGGAACATAAATAGTCAGTGTGTTAGCATGGATTCATTTTCCAAGGCAACTGTGTTTCTAATTATTTTCCATATTGTGTCTCCACAGAAACCTGCTGGATAGGGACACCTTCTCCAAATCAGACCCAAGTAAGACGACACCTCTCTGTCGCTCACTAAGAACACGTTTTAGTTCGTTTTTCACTGCGTCAGTGAAATATAAAGAGGAAACAAAGGGGATTCCTTGATGATTTCCATGATGTGTCTGTAAGCTTTTAATTTGATTTGCATAAAGAAAGGAAACAAAAAGAACGGTGTTAGGAATACATGAGAAAAAACTGGGGAAAAATAAGGGCTATGGGAGCGCTGTAAGGAAATGAAATAAGCAATTAATTTGGAGATGAACGAAGCTCATTTCTTTTGCTGTGACTCAATCTGTGTTTGAGTATTTTCTCACTAAATATGTTGTCTTGGCTTGAGGCACGGCTGACTAATACACAAAGCCTGAAAGTTTGAAAGCTTCTCCCTATAGATTCACAGAATGGGCGGCAATTCTCACGCTCCTCTTCCCACAGCTAAAATAAATGTAATAACACTGTCAGGGCTACTGCATAAAGTTGGAGGGCTTCAGCGGTGGCTTGACAAATGTGTCTGCAGACAGTTTAAGCAGGGACTGCATAAAAAAGTACTTGAATATCTTGTTTCTTTTTAAGAAGGCACAGCATATTTACTTCAAACAGCCATACTTCAGTGTCACCTTGCCTGCTGTCCAATATGAAAACAAAGCTCACGCCAAGAAAAAGATATTTAAAACTGATATTCCATTGTTTAGTTATTCTTAATGCTACAAAGAGGACTATCTAGGGATACACCAATCCAAATCTTTACAGTTCTGCAGTACCGACCTGATGCCAGTGTTACACGAATAAGCTGGAAGTTTGACGCTGAAATGTTGCTTTTCTAGTTTTCAAAATAAAATGCAGCAAGAAAATATTTGTTGGCAAGATTTTAAATTACTAGAGATGAAAAAATTCAAAAATTAAAAGACATTTATTCACATTATTTGTTTGCATGAGTCACATGAGGAGTGTGCTTGTATGGGTGAGTGTGCATTGGGAGTGAGGGTAGGGTGACATCGATTTCTCACTAAAATGAAACGGCGATTGTTGTCATATCATAAAAATAAGATATTGCGATGACTATTGTAATGAACCACTAATACACACACACGTAGTCAGCAAGCAAAACAGAGCATGTCAGCACATTCCCACGTGCATGGATGAAAAATGACTCAAGGTGATGGGGATGGCAGTGATGAGTACAGTGATGAAGATGACAGTGATTAGGAGCAGGAAGCATGGGCATTAACCATAAATTTAGTACTGCTTTTATGCTGAGTAGCTCCTGTGATTATGCTGAGCTCACTGACTTTAGCCCCCTGATATGAAGCAGCCTGACAGGAGGAAGGAGCAAGGAGGTGAAGGAGAGAGGGAAAACAGGATGTCAAAGTTCCTGAAAATTGAACAACACCTTGGATATGTCACTCGGTGGTAAAAAAAAAAAATACAGACACAAAATCAACATTTTATGTGTCTGCATGGGTGTTGGATGTGTACATATCCTCATCAAAGAACATCAAAGGCCTCGAGGAATGAAGTATACGATGAGCGAGCTGCGTAATTTGCTTTTTAGAGAACTCTCTTGTTTCGAGAAATTGCATAATCACCCGAAATGATGTCTTTCACAATCTGAAGCCGGCGTATATAATGCACATATTCAGGACTCGTGAATAACACTATTAGACGCTTTGATGTTTTTCTTTTTTTAATATATATTTCTAATTCAAGCATTTATGGCTTATCAGTCATATTCTAATGGATCCATGAAATACCATGACATTTGATTTGTTTTTTGATTTTATTTGCTTGCTGTCTTATGAAGTAAGGCTCTCCTATTCATCCGTTAGTCAGCCAACCTGTCAGATAGTTAAAAGGTGGTTGTAAATACCAATATAATAATATTTATTTAGACTGCTTGCCCGTTTCTTATATATTATACATGATTATAAGGTAGACACTGGCTAAAATGGCTGGGCAGTTGCTAAGTGAGTGTTAGTAAGGAGTTAATGATTAAAACTACTGTTTTTGTGCCTCTTTTTACAGTATGTGTACTCTACACACAAGCCATGGGCAACAGGGAGTGGAGAGAGGTGAGTGTGTCAAACCGGGTTTGAAACATTTCCTTCCATTTTATTAAACTTCTGTCCACTTCACTGCTATCTTTCCATGTACACACTATGGAGAAAACAGTTCTATTTGCATAGTTGCTAGAAATTGGCTGAAATTGGTCAAACAAAACTAAATGATAGGATGAAGTCCTCTTCAACTGACTGTGACAGCCTTTATTTACTAGCTTTCATTTACTATTTGCTGTTATTTGAAAATTAAAGTGTACTCTCTTTAATTTGAACATTTTATGCCTCAGTACATAATAAAAAACATGATCTGATCCTTAGCAGGTTCTAAAATTATTACATACAACCTCAAATGAACAACAACAACACCACAATATATTATACATTGTTGTTATCTGTGTAACACAAGCCAAGTCAGATTCCAAAAGGAAATAAGAATAGTA
This sequence comes from Perissodus microlepis, assembly GCF_051167445.1. Taxonomy (NCBI): domain Eukaryota; kingdom Metazoa; phylum Chordata; class Actinopteri; order Cichliformes; family Cichlidae; genus Perissodus; species Perissodus microlepis. Next base: position 4,399,971 of record NC_140477.1, read on the forward strand.
ATTACAAAGGTAGATAGCAGTCATGTGCTGCTAATCAGCTGATCATCGACAAGCTTAACTGTGTCTAAGAAAACACAACTTTTTGGCAGTTTGCTGGTCTGGAACATTCAGGTATGTGTTGCCACATTTCCAAGGAGGAAGACACGAGCGGAAACAGCTCTTGCTGCCCATCATTCTGGGAAAGGTTATAAGGCCATGTCGGAAATAGTGAGAAAGATTGTTCATTAGTCTTCCCAGGAGTGGATGCCCCAACAATTTCACCACAAGGCCAGTCATGTAATGCTCTGACATCTCAGACTCCACAGCGCTCGGTTAAATTCCATAACAATAAAAGTTACTTTTATCTGTTCCTTTATCACAAGGGGTCACCTTAGCAGGTAGCTCTGTCTGTACACCGGGTGCCCTTCCTAGCACAACCCCTAAAGGAGAATTGCTACTCTGGTTTAAATTAAACCAGCAACCTTTTGCTTATCAAGCAAATGTGCAAACCACTGCTTGCTTTGCAGCCACACAGCATGGTCTCCTTGCAGTCAGCAAGCCAACCATGAACTCTGTACACCAAAGTATTCCACAGTCAGATGTGCAACCATCCGACAGCTAAAACAACAGGACAGTGATTCCAAGCAACGACGGTAAATCCAGAACAGAATTGCTGAAATAGATAAGAATCAGGGTGTTGCACTGAAAGCCTTGCATTAGCAGATACCCACAAACCTCAGTGATCTTAGGCGATGTTTTAAAGAAGAGTGGACCAAAGTTCCTCCATAACGATAAGTCAGAAAATTGTTATCTGAAGTTATTGCTGTTAAACGTGTTTCTACAAGCTATCACATAACGCGGTGTTTTTCACGCACAGCTTCTACATTTCAGTTTTGTTTCTGTTAAATAAATAACGATACTCTATAATCTGCCACATGTTGTTGTTCATCTGAGGATGTTAAACTAAACCAAATCATTTTTTGTCATATCCTGACTCATAAAACCTTGGCATTGAAAAAGGGTTTGCTTTCTTTTTCACAAATATCAGCCTGTTGGTAACACTTTAATTAAGTCAAAGGGTCACGATGAATCATCTGCACAAAATTTCATTTCCAGTAGCAGGTGAGATTTTTCAATTTGGACTCAATTGGTGGCTGGGCCTACGTACGTTACCTATGCCAAAAAAACTAAAACACACCCCAAAATAAAAAGACTAGCTCTATTAAAACCATTCTTATATACACAGTGTGTATATAAGAATGGTTTTATATAAGGTTTGGTTACTTTCAGCTGTGGTTTACAAGTTAGGTGACATTTAACACTTGTTTGGTGTACGCACCCTAGCCTCTACCACTATATTAGTGCAGTATATATTTCAGCAAGACCAGCAGACAAAAGAAGTAAAATAATGTCCTGTAAGTATTTTTAAATACTAAGTAGCTACGGGATATTGTCGAGGAAAGTAGAAAATATTAAAGTGTTGTATACACTCTAAATACAGCTCACAGTACTTATAAAATATTTATGACATGGATGCAATACCAAAGTGTTGCATAATACACAAAGTGCAACAATACAAATGTTTTCAGTCCGGCGTTTGTGGGATTTGAGGTATGTTATGTTAGTGATTCAGTGAGGGAAGAGATTCAATGTGCAAATGTAGTTTCTTTGATTAGGCCTAGGCTAACGATGCTGTGAGATTTAATTGCCTGCTAGTGTACAGTTCAGGTATCTGGAAATGACGCGAAGATTTACAGTGTAAACCGAAAGGCTTGTGATGTAGTAGTGCTCGAGAGTTAGTAGAAATAACCAACAGCCACCACTTTATTAAGAGAACGCATGCACGTTTTATTACGATCGAGCCGCCATCAACAATACGTTTTACAGTAAATATTCATGAATGCAAATCAGGGGGCAATTCTTTCAGCACCAATCATTCGCAGTTATTCATAGATCCGAGTAGCCCGTCATCTGCATGCATTATTACCAGGCTGAGTTAAATGCCAAACCGGAACCCAACTGACCCCATTTGACTTGATACTTCAGCTGCGGTGCATTCATTACACTAAAGCTGTACATAATCTTCTGTAACAAGCCTCTCGCCTAATGTGTCTCCTGAGGAAAAACCTGCAGGTGGATACAATATTTACACGAGTCACTGCAGCGTCATAAAGTGCTGGTAAAAGCTGTGACTTGGGCAAGGTTAGAGCTTTTAAGTGTGGCGAGTTGCAGAAATGTATACTCACATATTATAGATTGTAAACTTGTAGACTGTAAAAAGTTGAATGATTTCCAAACTGTTTGTCTCCTAATCTTTTTTTTTTTTTCTTCTTTTTTTTGGTCCAGTTTGGCAGAACAGAGGTGATTGACAACACGCTAAACCCAGACTTTGTTCGGAAATTCATTCTGGACTACTTCTTTGAGGAGCGACAGAACCTCCGGTTTGACCTGTAAGTAACATCTACACGTGCATGTGTGTGTTTCTGCATCACTGTGACATGACTAGTTCCTAAACTTGCATTTAAGACTCTGGATATAGATTATGTTATAGTTCACTGAATATCGATTTGGCTTTCATGAAAGCTTTGAGAGGTATTGAAATGAAAGATTCTAAGTGGTAAATGTGGCTGTTTTTACCATAGTGACAAAGATGATTGTTATTTCCATCTCTATGGTTCTGAGGCTTCTCCACCCCTCCATGCTTAAGCAAAGAAAGTAGGAGGTCGGAGCAGCAGCAACACCTCCTGTGAAAGGTGGGTGGGTGTTGCACCAGAAGCCTCCCTGTGATTGCTTTGGTTCCTAGCAGATTACCACGGTTGCCCATAGTTTGCAGTCTTTATATACTGTATCTAATGCATGGATTTAGACTGTCTTGTCTCATATATTACTAGTACACAGCTCTGATTCTCTTCTGCTGGTGATGTCCTGATGGCTGAGTCATGTGTTATGAGCACAGCTGTCTCATACTTCTTTCCATGGAGGCAAAAGATTCTATCTGTAGGGTCTTAGATTAGGTGAGGGGATTCTCCATCTCATGTGGCTCTCAGGTCACATTTGTTACTGAATTATGGGGCTTTCAGTGGCTTTATTATTTATATTCTAATCTATAAAGCAGGGAGCCATGGCGACAGCACCACCGGGATCTCAAAGTTCTCCTGTGAAGAGGAGCTAGACACACAAAGACGTCAAATGTGACTTTGTAACCCAAACAAATGTGGTCTCTATTTCATATCTGCTCTTGACTACGACTGCACGTTAAGCCAGGAGTAATGTGTTGAGCTCATATGTACAGGAGGTGTGTCACAGGGTCTTGTGGTGGAGAGACAAAACCCAAATTGATGCGTGCAATTTGTGTGTGCATTGCCACATGCGTGACCATGGTGACAATGTGTGTCTGGGTGCATGTGTTTGTGAGTTTGTGTGAAGTTTAGCAGGTAGCCATAACAACCAGGGTTTCGGGGGGATGGTGGGTGTGATATAGGAATAGACAGATTTAACCTTTCATATCTAGTCCGGCTGCTCCACTTGTGTTCCACACCATGTTACAGCCCGGTGTACTTTCATGTGTACACAAACAAGTTACTTTCTGTGTTTTACTGACTTTGTGGGGCTCAGTTATTGAACTGTTATTTGCTTATGAGTGTTGTAGTATTTCAGATGAAATGAAGATGAGCTGAATGATGGGAGAGACTCCGATGATCCAAAGTTTACTACTCTTATTACTGCGCGAGCATATATAATAGAAACTGGGTCAGTGGTGTTTACCGCTTATGTCACTGCAACCCAAGCTTCCTAAGCAAATTATCTTTAAGCTAAATTTATGCCCTATTGGCTCTATGTAGACTTTTTTAGTGTCTTCCCCGCCTGTCTTCTGTTGCTCTCTTACATTAGAGGTGTGCAGGTTTTGGATTAGCACTTATTGTATTTGCAATATCAGGAGAGCAAGTTTAAATCTATTGGAAGAATGACATCTCATAGAAAGATGGGGACATGTAAGGACATCTGTGTGTTTGCGTGTTGCGTCTATGTCTGCTCATTGGTTATGTGATTATAAATGAATGAATGCATAACTCTGTGTCTCTTGAGTGGTTTTCTGAATGGAACTGGACATCTGAGGGAAAAAACAAACAGGCTTTTTGTGGGTCTGCGAGTAGGTTATGTGCCATTTTCAGTATCATTCAGCGTGTGCATCCGTGTGTGAGACTCCTATGTGTGCCGCTTTTGGTGAATGTGTCTATCATAGACTGTATATAAAATATAGCCACCGTGATGGCTCCCATTGAGTGAAAGTCATGCCTTGAAGTCTCGAGGGTCTTCACTGTCGCCGCCTTGATGTGATTTGGTTTTGGTCTGAGGGACACTGCAGTCTTACACCAAGAAACAATCTTTGGGAACAAAGAAATTTGAGTAATGTGAAATCTTTTCCCAAAAAGACTTTTATATAATGAGATGTTCCAACTACAGAAGTTGACCTCAGCTGGCCATTAGAAATAGTACAGGTTTAAACCTCAAAAGCTACAATGTCTACAGTATCCGGATGTGTGCGTGCAGCCTTGCTGCTTCTCTCATCAACGACTGTATGTCGCTGGTCCTGCTGGCCTGCAAAGGGTAACGCTGTCTGAGATGATACCAGATTGAAGAATGTTTACTCCCTCAGGCTTATGGGAGTGAGATCTCTATGAAAACAAAACAGTTACGGAGCAGAGGTTATGAAATACTACAGTATGTCCTCTCACTATGAATTATGATAGTGCATTGTGTTCCACAGGGCTCCTTGTGAAGAACAGTGCACTGATATATGTCTTTAATTTTACACTTCCCTAAGATAAGCGGCATATACCGATATCATTCTAAACAGCTAAAAAGATAAAAACATAAAGCACGTCACATGTCCCACTGAGTTGAAATGGGACATGGGACATTTTAAATATTGGTTATGCCTTGGATTTGGATTAAAAGAGAATCCTGCCACACACAGTATATACTGTACATCACCTTTAACATCCATGTGAGGTAACAAAATTGCCTAGCATTTCTCCCCCACTGTATTACCCAGCAGAGGCCAATCCATATTTAGTGGTGGGTGAAATGACCTGAGCTGTGAAATGACCTCAGATTGCTGAGTGAATGGGTCGCTTGATTGCCTCCCATTCTTCAGAGCTGGAGGGGCTATTTCTGGAGAAGTTTGTCTCGCTGCAAATATTGTGTGTTTAAGAGGTTGCCAGGTGAAACTGAGGATTGAGAGTTGTGAGTACTGTTCAGACGTGTGTGACAGTAATGAAAAGAGATGAAAACAAACGAGGACAGACTTCTTCACCTAGCAAGTCAGTAGTTCACCGTTTCTGTTTCAGTCGTTCACATGTATGGCCTCGCAGATATACGTGTGACTGCCAATTAGTCCATTTAGTGTCATTTTAATAGAGGATGACTGTGATCCTGCAATGTTGGGCAGTGAATTCCCAGAGCCTCCGCTGAGATTCTGCGTGACAAGATGCTTAACCCCATTACTGATTTACCCTCTCTCTAATCCCTTTTGTGTTCCCAGCCGAGCTCCTGTCACCCTCCATCACTCTCTAATGCATTCACAGTGTGTTTTTGTTTTTTTCTGCAGGTATGATGTCGATTCGAAGAGTGCCAACCTGTCGAAACACGTGAGTGCTTGTGTATTGTTTTGTGTTTTTGTGAACGTAAATGCTGACCATGTCATTACCTGTCATTAGACTCTTCCCAACCACATAAGAGTACTCCGGTCATTAGTCTGCTGACTTGTGGTTTGTTCAGGCCACACTTGAATAAATAATAAATAAAGGCAAATGTGTGTCAGTGCGGGCAGCACGGTGGCAAGGTGGTTAGCACTGTTGCCGTACAGCACGAAGGTCCTGAGTTCAATTCCACCATCAGGCTGGGGTCCTTCTGTGTGGAGTTTGCATGTTCTCCCCGTGTTTGCATGGGCTCTCTCCGGGTACTCTGGCTTCCTCCCACCGTCCAAAGACATGCAGCTTGTGGGGATAGGTTAATTGGATAATCCAAATTGCCACTAGGTGTGAATGTGAGTGCGAATGGTTGTCTGTCTCTGTGTGTTAGCCCTGCGACAGACTGGCGACCTGTCCAGGGTGTACCCCGCCTCTCGCCCCACGACAGCTGGGATAGGCTCCAGCGCCCCCCGCAACCCTGAAAAGGATAAGCGGAAGCGAATGGATGGATGGTGTGTCAGTGCAAATCGAATGTATTTAGAATTCATGAATTTGCCAGCTAGAGTTGTATGATTCAATTTCAACTTCGTTTGGTCTGAATATATCTTTATGCCGAACAAATGTAGCCCTTATGTTAGGTACAGCTTGCTCGGACATGGAGCTTTAATTCTTAGTGGCATAAATTAAACAATTCCTCACAGATTTTATTCCATATTGACATAACAGCATCACACTGTTGCTGCAGATCCATAATGCAAATCTCCCATTTCACCACATCCCCAAGGTGCTCTATTGGATTGAGATCTGATGACTGTAGAGGCCATTTGAGTACAATGTACTTTTTGTAATGTTCAATAAACCAGTTTGAGGTAATCTGAGCTTTGTGATATGGTGTGTTATCCTGCTGGTAGCAGCCATCAGAAAATTGGTACGCTGTGGTTATAAGTGTTGCTGGATGGCCAAGGTCAGCAACGGTACTCAGTCTATGGAGTTGAAATGGTGCTCGGTAAATACTAAGGGGTTCAGAGGGTGCCAGAAAAATATCCCCCACACCATTATATCACCAGCACAGGATGAACTGTTTATACAGGGCAGGATGGAGCCATGCTTTCATGTTGTTTATGCCAGATTTTGAGCCTGCCATGTAAAACTCACAACAGATAACAAGACTCATCAGACCAGGCAATGTTTTAAGCTTCTATTGCCCAAATTTGGTGAGCCTATGCAAACCCCAGTGATGGTTGTGTGGGGAAATCCCAGTAGAACAGCAGTTTCTGAAACACTCACATCTGGAACCAACTACTGTGCAACTTTTAAAGTCACTTAAATCACCTGTATTCCCCCTTCATATGCTTACTTTGACCATGTATACACATCTAAATGCATTGAATTTCTGCTGATTACATCTTTGCCTTAACTAGCAGTTGAACAGGTGTGCCCAGGAAAGTGACAGTTGAATGCATAACACAAAAACAGCAAAGGTTTTAAGAGATGGCTGTCTACATGGACCAAAGTCTATAAATAAGAATATAAGGTGACAAGAGAATTGGCATTAAAAATCGTAATATTCAGATGTGTGTGTGCACATTTTTTTTCTGTCGTAGGTTTCTTCCTGTTAAAAGGGAGTTTTTCCTTCCCACTGTCACCAAAGTGCTTGCTCATAGGGGGTCATATGATTGTTGCGTTTTTCTCTGTATGTATTATTGTGGGGTCTACCTTAAAATATAAAGCGCCTTGAGGTGACTTATTGTGATTTAGTGCTATATAAATAAAATTGAATTGAATTGATGCAGCATGCTCATTTGCAGAATCTGTATATTCTTTCATATCTGCTCTTTTTAGTCTCTTTTAAAAATATGTGCACCCCGGTTTTCCTTGGTCTTCCTGTTGTTAACTGTCTTTTCTCTACATGAGTGATATTATCAGTCTGCACTTTAACAAGTGATTTAGGAAACAGCTGTTTACATAATTTTCGTTTCAATAAAAAGAGGAGCTGAGGATGACAGAGTGGATATCATTTTTACACAGCTGTCTTTTCTCCTTTTTCACTCAGTGTCCATAACACACGTTGCTGTGTTTGTCACACTTGCATGTTTCAGAACAGATTCGATGAAGCACATTTGGGTTATGCTGCAAGACAATGATCCAAAATAGACCAAGTCCACCTCTGAATGACTCAAAGGAGTAAATGAACTGGTTCTTAAATAGCACTTTTCTACTCTACCTGAGTACTCAAAGTGCTTTATACACCTTAGCTCCTTCATCCATTTATACAAGCACTTTTTTTCTATGCTTAAGTGCTTTCTAACATTCACGCTCCTATGGTTCCATCGGTGAGTGGCTTGGAGTTCAGTATCTTGCCCAAGGATATTTGGCATGCAGATGGAGCAGCCAGGGATTGAACCACCAACCTTCTGATCAGTGGGTGACCTGTTCTAACCCTTGAGTTCCCCCCTCAAACTCTCCAACTGGACTGAACAGAAGAGTAGACCACAATTTCTCCAACTCACTGACAGTTAACGCTTGATTGCATTCCTTGCTGGGGTGGGTGGCACAACCTGTTATCAGGTTTAGGGCGTAATTAGTCTTTCACATATGGCCAGGTAAGTTGGAATTGTTTTCTTCTCATAATAAATGAAATAATAATTTAAAAAAAAACAATTTCGTATTTTTTTTTTTATTATCCTTTTCTGATATTTAAATTTGTTTGATGATCTGAAACATTTAAGTGTGACAAACATGAAAAAAAAATCTAAGAAATCAAGAAGGGGGGGGATAGTTTTTAACTGAACTTTATATTAGGAACTCGTCAGTCCAGTAATGTAGAATAGTTGAGCATTTTAAAAGTAGATCTCATGTTGTAAAGTTTATAAAAGGTTATCCAAAGTCTTTACTTCGATTTAACCAAGTATTTGTTTTCTCCAACTGTAACCAAGCAGCAGGTGAAAGCAGACCACAGTCTTACACACTCTGAACGACTCTTTTGTTTCAGACTGTACTTTTTGGAAAGTGTGTTTGCTTTTCAACCTTCACTCACTTGACTTTTGTGTCAACGTTTACCTCTGAGCACAGCTGCAAACAGCCAATGTTGCTTTTCCCCAAGGTGAAACACTGGAGCCATTAGTTCTTATCATTGCATGGCGTTTAGTATCCAGCTCAACAAGTCTGCCTGCGTAGCATATTACAGACACATACCCTTTATGGTGATGTGAAAAAACAAAAGAAGAAGAAATAATGGTAGCATTTTTGTACACTTCAAATGGAGCATTGTGTACTAAACTCCATCTAAATGCCAACGCGTCCTCTGTTCTATTTGATTAAGAATAACAAATGCCTGAGGACACGTGGACTGCTTTCTCCCTCTAGCAACACTGTTTGCCAAAATGATCAATTTTCTTCTTTTATGGTATTTCTTCAGCCCAGTTATAAGCTAATACAAGTAAATATAATAGCTGTAATTGGAACCTTTGTGGAGGCATTGTACCCAGGCTTATATTTCACCTTCACTAAGGCCCCATGCACCTGTTGACTGCTGTGCGTTATCATTATGTGGCTTCCGGCTAAATAGGCGCAAATGGAAGTACAACAGTCACACTGATTTTAATGCAGAGCCACAGTAATCGTGTTTTATGTTTTGACCTTTAAAAACCCCCCCAAAACCATATACTTTACCTTATCACTTACTGTTTTGCTGAACATCGTTTCTAAAATTGATTGCTCACATTTATAAAGACTGCAAATGTACTGCTGGCATTTATATGACAAGTGTATGAAATAAAAGGAGATAAATTGGGTGCTACAGTGCAAAACACAGTCTCCAATGTAGGTTTAGTCTCTTAATATTTCCCTTCAGGATATTTCTTTTCTTATTTTATTGGGTTTGATGTCTCTCTGGATGCAATCATTTCCTCTTGTGATGCCCCTAGCTGTTTCTTTTTTCTTTTCCTCTCCATATGACATTCTCTCACCTTTTTATCCCCTTTCATTGCCATACCCTTGTTCTCTCACTCTTCTCTTTTCCCTCCGTGCTCTGGATTTGCTCCCCCTTGGCTCACTCGTTTGAAATCAATAATCTCATACAGGCAGAGACAGCAGCCTTGGTGCGGGTCCTATGGGGGAAGCCGGGGAGTTAACCCATTAGATGGTGTTTAAACATTGGGCGCTGTAGGCTGCGGACTCAGCTGGTACCTGGGTGAGAACTAGTGTGGCATATAGAAGGAAAAGTAGAAAGAGTAAGGATGAAAATAAAACACTCAATGTTGGTGTGTCCAGTACGGTTTTTATCCATATATCTGGGTAGTTCCATATGACATTAACCGAATTTGAAACATGTTCCCCGAAAAATAGGGTGTCTTTTGTACAGTAAGTGCAGTATATTCACATCGTTTGCTTTTTGATTGGCTTTTTTAAATGTAAGAGGTAGCTACTAAAAATTTCAGGGCTAAAAGAAATATATTTAATTTAGGCTTTGGTTTAAAAATCATAACAAATAGCCAGGTTTCAGATGTTTAATTGTTTCAGTAGTAAAACTGCACTAGTACCACATCTGCAATGTGCAGTAGCAGAAACAAGAACTGGTACTCTTCATTGTTGTAATCTGCTTTTACATTTACAATAAATAGTTTAAATATAAACTGCAGGTAAAGAATTTCAAGCTTCACATCACCAGATGGAAAAGCATATGAACAGTGTCCTTCTTTTAAACAAGATCTTTTAGCTGTGATTCCTTCTTTGTCAGGACAGAGGCAGATTTCTCTGTGCAATGATCCATCAGCAAAACATCCCCTTCTCATTTGTTTTGAGCTGTTTTTTTGAGTTTAGTAATTGCTAATTATTATCTAACATAGTATTTTACTTACTTACTGCCTGAAATTAGCTATTATGGTATGTTTCCTCTTTCCTATGTTTTTTTTATATAAACATGCGTTGTTTTTTATTGTAAAACCACCGATTGTGTATTGATAAGAAATCAAGAAACATGAAAGCCCACAATGACAGTTGAGCCTATAAGTCAACAGAGTTTCAAGCCTAAAACTTTTAAACATCAGGAAACTTCCAGAATTAAATAGCTAATAGCGAATTCCCTCTAGTTATCTTCCAAAACTGCAGGTGATAAAACTGGTCATAACACAGTCTTGTCAAATTGTATATATGAGCTTTAGAAAGCTATGAGATACCCCCCAAAAATGATTATAATCCTTTTGAAGATGTAGATTTAGATTCATCTGCTCACATTCCCTCGTTCTTTGGATCTCATAAAATAGTTCATTTCTTTCTGTAAAAGTGCTGAAAGGGGCTACACCCACACAGCTATTTTTCTCATTAAATATTTTTCTAGCTCATGCTGTTATATATTTAGCCATTAGTTGCATATAGCCAGTTCTCAGATGGACCTCATGTAGGCAGCAGCCACAGTTGCTAGGTAATTTGTGGATTTACGGGTTCACCTCTACATGGTGGATGGAAATTATTATCATCATTATTATTTTTGGTCTAATTTCGGCACACGTTTCCACCAAAACAAATATGTTCATAGCAGACTGACACTGTGTGGCTGCAGGAATGTAATTGTGATGAGATAGATGGGAAGAGATAAAGCTGAGAGGCTAATCAATGGACCAAAGAGAATCCGATATGCTAGTGGTGCTTGGAGCTGCTCTGGTCAAATATTAGAGATACTATCTAACAAAGACAAATGATCTAACCCCCAGTTAAAGACCCATGAAGAAGGCATGTTTCTATAATCCATATTTAAATATATTTATATGGGAGAAATTAGGGTTTTATGGGTGTTATGTTTTCTGAAGGCTGGTCATTTTTGACACTGAAAAGCAACTTATCATTGTTTTAAATCCATGAGGTTTCTAGGATGCTGCAGGTGCACTCACGTCTCTGGCTCTCTCAGCATCAGCTCTAAAGCTTCAATATGTGAAGGCAGTTTAATTTCCCAAGGAAGTGGAGGAGCACACTGGGGCAGGTGTGAGGGCTGGTGGGAGGAAGGCTCAGTTTCTTCTTGCTAATATGATCTATCAAAGGTGAAGGTAGTGGTATTTGAAAAGACTTGGGCCTTTGGGGGTGGACTCTGTATTGATCAGCAGGTCAGGTTTGTGAGTAATGCAATGTCTGATTGACAAAAAACATGTGTCAGCTCACTTCTTTCTCCTTGACTCTGCAGGACTTTCTCGGACAAGCCCACTGTACTCTGGGAGAGATAGTCGGATCGTTGGGCAGTCGCTTGGAAAAACCTCTTGGGTGAGTAGGAGCTCAGATAGCTGTAGCAGAAAAAGGTGTGCAGACATCTCAATGAGTATCTGATCAAAAGTCGCATGAACTGCAGGGGCACTAGCAGAGTTATATCCACAGTCTGCAAATTTTAGTCAGGCCTGATGATAGTGGCATCAGCCCAGATTCACAAAAACACCATAAAGATGTTTTTATCAGAGAGAAATGGAGAAATTACATATTTAGCTTGAAATTTTGACTCTTCAAACTAGATGAGCGAGAGCAAATCTTTGTGTCTCTTCACATTATATTTCCCTGGGCTAATTTGCTAATTTTTTTAAATACATTGTTGATTATTGACAGCCACAGTGGCTAATTGATTACCGCTGTCACATTAACAAATAAACCTGCATTGTTTTTATTCGTCCTCGTGTTATCGTTATTGTATTTGTAAGCAGCTAATTCAGTCTTGTTGTGGTTCTTTATCACTCTTGTCCACAATGCTGCTCTAGTGGCCTCCTCTTATTTGCATATTTTCTCTCTCATGAGAAAGCCCACTTGGCTTTCTCTCAATTGTGTCTCTTTAATCCAATTAGCTTGTTCATTTGAAGCCTCGATGAGCCTTTAGATCTGCAAAGAGCGTTGTTAAGGGGAGAAATAACAGGGAACATTGTCAAGAACCTGGCAACCTGTGTGTGTGTGTGTGCGTGTGTGTGTGTGTGTGCTTACTCCATATCTTCTCTTCACGTCAAAGCAAAACTGTCATCCTGTTGAGTAGGAATCGCCATGGTGATTGCAGAGGCAGGTTTCCCATGGAGAGGGCACGTCTTTGGAGTGGTCCACACATATAGTTCAGTTGTATTTCTCTTGATTATTTACATTTGCACGCACACAAAAATGTTTGCTTGGCTATATTTCTATATAAAATAATCTTACCTCAGAAGAAACTCTTAACCCTCAAACAATCTTATGAAGGGGTTTAAGAAACTAGCTGCAATAAAAGTTCTAATTTTTCTCAAATGTCCTTGTGGCATGAATGACGGACCTGACCAGGGGGCCCACCTCATCACCAGCGACGGTGACGAGCTGGGTCCGGGGGCCGACCGCGGGTCCAGCGGTGGACGTGACGAGCTGGGGTTCACAGGCGGCTTGGCAGGCAGCCATACAGCCACACAGGACCACACAGCATCTTGACCTCTGGCGGAACTGAGGCAGGTCAAGACAGCGTACTGGCCTCTGGTGAGGACGCCTCTGGACTGGACGGCATGGCGACCTCCGAGTCAGGCAGAACAGTTCCTCCCCGCACGCTGTCCACCAGCTCTGGCAGAACAGTTCCTCCTGCACTCCGATCCCAGACTCTTTCTGGGCAGGTCGCTTCGGGGTGCGGACCTCCGGCTTGTTATGAGCAGGTCCAGACGGCATACCGACCTCCGACTCAGCCTGGGCAGGTCCCTCCCGCGCGCTGACCTCCATGAACACGTGGGGGTCGGCCAGGAACCGAATCAAGCTGCCAGATTCATTATCAGCTGCATCCCACGCTCGGACCGGTCCTGCAGCTGTTCCGCCTGGCCACTTGCTCCCTCTGCATGGCTGTGAACTCGCCCACCATTCGGGCCAGCGCCTCCACTACTGGCCCAGTTGTGGTTCCGCCATGCCATCTCCTGGGTTTCGGCACCACTGTGGCATGAATGACAGACCCGACCACATAGTTCACACGTTTAACACTTTTTATTCCGGTTGCTGTTCTCCAACAGATGGCCGCAGCTTTTCAGCTGTGTCCCACACACAACAACAACAACCCCAACCTCAGGTCCCAGCACGTTCTATACAGGGGAGGCGTGATGAGCTGATGGAGCTCCGGTGTGTCAGCCTCCCCTGCAGCTGCGCCACGAATGGATGTGTATATTGGAAAATATTCAGCGCCTGTTCTTTTGTAAACATTCTGTTAAAACCGGTTGAGGAATAGAGATGTTACTCCTCCTTCTTTGTTTTGCTACTCGAGTACATCAAATGCAAAGTGTTCCTTGGTTATCACAAAAGGAGTTTGTGGAAGAAAAGTTAAATTATGGGCTGTGAATTGAGTTCTTTCTTTGATATTCAGGGATGTGTAAAATGTGGAGGTTGGTTGCTTTAGGTCCTGAAGACGTTCACTCTCCGTATGTTGTGCCACGCTTCTGCAAATATATGCAGATGAGAAAAAAGGCAAAACAATCACCGCTGAATGAAATAGGTTTGTTACATTCACATGTGCGACCTATATCGACCATTTATAAGAGGTCAAGAGTGATTTGGTGCAGAATGAGGAAAACTGTCAACTTTCATTAAAAATGAAGGGGCAGGACACACAGCTGTTCTCTGGCTCTGGAGGTTGTGTCTGTATTTATATATGTGCGTGGGTGTAAGCGACAGTCAGGCATACACCTGCAGCCTGACATGACAGGCGGAGGAGGTGGGGGTGGGGCTTAACAATTTTAACATATTGCATTGTTCAGTGTAACTCCAGTGAGCATTTAGGAGTGTGCGCACGTGGGTGTGTGAGAGAGACACTTAGAGTAACCAGCAACAAGAAGCAAAACGCATCATCAAGTGCAGCAATGGTGAGGCACATGGTTAACGTAGCATTCAGCTAACTTAGCACTATCCACCCGCCATATTGCAAACAGCTGAAACAGATGAACTGTGTAGGTGCAGCTTCTGTTTGTGTGCAAACAGACACATTTGGAAGTTTAGTACACGTTTACAGTATCAAGAGAGGATAATATATCTATAAAGAGAGCTCCAAACCTTAATTAATAATGAATACATTTAATCAGTGACCATAAGTGGACAACATGCCTTTTTTCCTCCTTCTTTAGAGTTTCCCTAACTCAACGTATATGTGCTAGAGGTTATCATAAAATATAATTGCTATAATAATAATGATTGTAGCTTTACACTAGAACCATCAGGAGGGGTCACTTTAACAGCAGTAATGGCAAAAGCGTAATTTCTTGAATAAGTCACGATCATTTTCATCTATTTCTTCTAATTTTAAGAGCAGACAAAACAAGTATTTAATATTATTATTTAGGGGTTTTATTATTTAGATCTTAAAGTTAAAATGCACATTTGAGTAAACTAATAAAGCGTACAAAAAAAGCTGATAACAACTGTTTCCTTGCCTAAGATTTCATAACAATATGAAAAGCAAAAATGAATTTGGGGTAACGTGTGGTATTAGACGGTATAAAACGCGCTCACTGTGAAACAGATTGAACAGCTGATTGCCTACATTTTAAAGCTGACCTCACTGCTGGCTACAAAAACATAAGAAACACATTTTAAATAATTAATGTAAAAGTAGATCAAAGTTTATCACCTCTGCCTCTCACCCACGTCCACTCTGCTCCGCCTCAGTCAGTTTCTGATTATTGGACAACCTACCCTAACTAATGAGCCTCCCGCTCCTAACAAACCTCATTTCCTGGTTCTTAGACCTCGTGTGCCCTTCTCCTTACAATATGATACACTTTGACATGAGTGCTCTGACTTAAATTTCATTACCAGGTCACATGTAAACAAACTGATGCATACTGGGGTAAATTGTCCAAAGATATTATGCAGCACTGTCTCTCCTTGCTCCAAATTCATGCCGTAAACACTTCAAGAGATGCCGATTATTAGAAAAATGTTACCTCTAATTTCAATAGAACAAAAGCAGTTTAATGGAAAAGCTTGACATTTCCAAAAAGATTCTAATTTGCTTTCTTGCCAGGGGCCTCTGGAGAATATTTACACAACTCTCGTATTTGCATTACAGCAAATTTGAAGCTACAGCCACTAGACAGTACATGCTGCCGTACCAGTGAAATGTGATAGAAGTATTTTTATGGAAGCAGTTTATGCTTTTTTGAAGAACATTTTAATCTATGAGTATTAAATGCTGCTAGTATTTCTTTCTTTCTTTATGTATTTTACTTTAGCACTTGCAGAATTTACCAGGTGTAGCAGAACTTCTTGGCACACTGTGCTCGATAGACAGCAAAGATTGTTGTGGCATCCAGAAGGAATGCGGGTCTCCCATCACCATGTGTGATTCTGCAGTTAACGCTTTGTCCTTCTGCTTCCTGGGAACCATCATCATCCAGGACCTTGAGTCGTCAGTAGTCTCAGCAAAAGCCCAGCAGAGACTGAAGAAGTTCAACCTGCCAAAGTCAATAATGGTGCACTTTTACACCCCCGTAATTGAGTCTATGCTCACATCCTGTGCCACCATGTGGTACCCTGCTTTAACTGCGAAGCAAAGGGCAGACTGCAGACCATCATCCTCTCTGCTGAGAGGGTTATCAGCTGCTGCCTGTTCTCTCTACAGGACCTGCACACCTCCAAGACACTGAGCAGGAAACATTATGGCTGATCTCTCCCACCTCGGACATCGTGTTTTTGAAATATATCCTGCCGCCCATCTTGGCCAAAACCTCTCACCACAAAAACACTTTGTTCCCAGGTGCAGCTCTGGCCTTATTAATGATGCCCGAGGCCTCTGCTGGCACAGACTCTATCCGACCTATGGCCAGTCTGTGAACACTCATCTTAGATTGTTACATTAATACAATGTCTGTATTCTTAATTGTTGCACTTACACATTAATGCTCTATTAGTGCTGAGGACATTTCCAGTCGGCGTCTCGCACTTTATTTTTAAAACTCTACATCTCTTTTGTATTTTCTAATCTGTTTGTTATAGTTATTGCATTTTGACATTTTTGTTTTTAATTCACTTTAGTGTCACAGTTTCCACAGTGGATTTTCTTATTTCACTTTAGTTTTTATTGTTTGAACATGTTTGTTGTTTATTTTTTTATCACTTTCACTGTTTCATTTTGTGTCTTTTTCATTATTATTGTATGAAGGAAATATGATATAAAAACCCAGTAGGTGTCATGTGACGTTATGTGGTAGGCAGGTTTAGGACCCAAAGGATGGAGGGCAGGGGATTCATGAGTACGACACAAAATGAGCATTTATTGCTTGTTGGTCTCAAATAACAAATTCCTTTTTTATTTGTTTTTTGTTTTTCTTTTTTTTTGTTTCTTTGGGGGGGGGTCTCAAAGTAATTCCAAAGTAATCCAATAGGAAACAGAATTAGGGAGGAAACACATCCCAGGAAACACTGAGGCACACACAGTACCATAGAATGAGGCACAACGCAACAACGAACAGAAGAAAACTGAGGACTTAAACACCCACATGAAATAAGGACAGATGGAGACACCTGGGGGACAGAATCCAACTAACAAACCAAGGATAGCAAAACTCAACAAACACACATGGGACAAAAGACTATCAAAATAAGAAAAGAAACAAACACACACACAAACAAGACAGAGACCCAGACAGCCATAGGGACAGACTGGAGAAACAAACAGGGACCACTGAAGGGAACAATAAACATAGCTGGAATGGGAAACGATGGGAAATGACTAAACTAGTGACAGATCCACATATATGATCTTAACAAGGAAACAGAAATGGGACAGATGCAGAGGATGACGACTGAATATCACATAACCGAGAAGAACCAGAAAACAAAAAGATTACTAAGGAACAACATGAAGTAACAAAACCTGGAATCACAAGCAGACCATTACTTAGAGAATACAGGGGAAACATGATCATTATAACGAGGAATGAAACAAAACCCAATAAACCAGAATTGAACCCAGAGCAGAGAAACTAAAACCAGAATCACTAGATGACCACAAAACTGACACAAAGGGACTAGAGACCAGTGTTGGTCAAGTTACTTGAAAATAGTAATTAGTTACCAGTTACATAGTAAAGCAATAGACCTGTCAGCCCAATTCTATTTGTTGCCACTATGCATCATACAAAAGTGAATCAAATGAACTAAATGAGAAACAAAACTTTAGAATATCAGTTTATAGAAAAACCAGGAAATACATAAAGTAACAAAAAAACTCAAAACACTGGGACTTTATAAACCCAGGGAACCTAACAATATCTGCATTTCTCTAAATGTCAAACTCTTTCATAATATGGCAAAGATATTATAGGTCATGTCAGGCTTATTTGGACTTAGAAGTTTGATTCGATTTACTTAAAATTTAATTTTCTTTATATTAAACAGGAGTTATACGTTGAAGCCGGTAAATCCCTCAATAGCTTTTTCTGACCTTTAACTCCATAAATTAATGAGTCTGTTAGTCTTATTGTTGGATAAAATTAGCATGAGACCACCCCTGATTTCATAAATATCATGACTTTATTACTAACACCATTTTCATTTGAAGCACTGATCCTGTTGCTTCCTGAATATTTTTGAATAATCAACAAGTCAGTTTTCTCACTTTGTACTTTTTTTCTTCCCCTTTGCTCTTTTCTTTCCAGAACTCTCTATTTCTGTCTTGCTCACGCACTTGCTTATGCTCTTTTTGACACTTTTGTTCCCTCAAACAAGATCTCGGTGTTCATTGTAAGTGGGAAGAGGGTCACAGAGAAGCCCCGATGAACTATGGAAGAGCCAAGTAGTCTACAATTTTAAATACAAGTGAACCAAGACATGCACACACACACTCAGAGGCTGATAGCTGTGAATACAAGCCTGATTGTAAGCATTTGTAAGAAAGGACAAAAGAAAGTGTATCTGCCTTTGGTGTCACATGGATTTGATGTCAGTGTGCCTTTTGTTAAGCAGAATTATAGTTATGAGCTTTCTTTTCAATGAAAGTGCGTGCGCGACTGTGTTTCTTTGCGTGTCGGGGCATGACCAAGAATAGGCAGATCCTGATGTTTTTATAATGACAACTGATGTCTCATTCAGATAGTCCACCTTCGTCGGGAATATAATGAAAATGCGTGCATGTGCGTGCGTGTGCGTTACACCGTACAGCCCAGAAGTGGCCCAGTCTTAATTAGCTGTCTCTTGCCAGACACTGATTGCATATCCGTGTGTCTTGATTAGAGGATTCACAGCGTTTCCTCACACACAGACGCACTCACACGCATGCAGGAAGACGCAGAAGAAGAGATGCTCCTGACGTGCTTTTCAGCTTAGGTGTTTTTGATAAACTAAAAAAGAGGAACGTGGTTTGGAGCACGATGATGAGCTCAGAGATGTGTATTCATTTAAACACAGACTGTTTTGTGTTGCTTTACTTGATTTCAGGAAACACGAGCATCAGTATACGCTGTCGTTTCACCCATATTGTGCTAATTTGTCATTTTCATACATATCGTCCCGGAGGAGTTTGAGCTTCCAACTCTATATCACATCTGTCACACACGTGTGTCTGTGCATGTATGCATTTGTATGTAAGGCACAACTGTGGAATACATTATCCATCTATTGTAACTATGCAATCCTTTCGATTGCCACCTGCGCATTATTTTATTTCTGTCAGAATAATGATTGCAGCTTTCTGAAAAATAGTGGAGCGAGAGCAGGCATTTAGGAAAATAACGAGCATGGGAATCCAATTCGATGTCCCGCCGGAGGGGACCTAGCTCGGAAGAGTTGTCATAGCGACACCGATCCTGGGCACTTATCATAGAGGGTGTCTATGTGAGTGTCTCATGTGTATTGTTGCCGTGAGACGACACGATGGAGAGTAAGAGGATACCAACAAGTTAAATGGGCTGTATGGACAGTGATCGAGAGTTTTACAACTTTGTGTTGTGTTTTCCTTTTTCTGTTACACCATCGTTCCACCTCGCGTGTGCTCAGTTATGCTGAATCCCAAAACCAATAACATGAAACTGGTAGGTGATGAAGTGTTTGTATGTTGTTCCTCATCTGGAAAAATTATGAATACACACAAACTTTCACCGCTATGTAAGAATCACCTTGTGTTTGTTCAACCGCTGTTAAGGCATCTTTACATTCAGAAGCTACAGGTGTGGGAAAAAAATTCAACCACCTGTTTAGTGATCAGCCTGGCGATCACATAGAGTCAGTCATTACTTTTAGTGGGAAATCACTTTTTCCACACAGGCCTTTGTAGGTTTGCATTTTTCCCCCTTGATAATAAATGCCCTGATGATGTAGAAACTGCATTTGTGGTTTGCTTGTTTAATATTTGTTTGATGATCTGAAACATTTAAGTGTTACAAACACGCGAAAAAAAAAAAGGAAATCAGGAAGCGGGCAAACACTTTTGCACACCACTAGTGGTCACCAGTGATCACTTATGTACATTAAATCAAATAATCATGTAAATAACTGCTCAGGCCGAGTGTTTTATTACATTTATATACTGTATACCTGTATACCAGCCCTGTAGTTGAGCAAAACGTATTTACAACAACGTATGCATAAACCTAACGTACACGTAATGTTGCGACTGGTTTTAAAATCTGCGACTACACATAATATATGTACATATATGATTTGCAAGGATTTGAGCGCTATAAAAATGAATCCCAAGTGCTATATGTATATATGTTGATAATCAGGGACACTTGCATTTTATAGTAGTTACATTACTATAATCATTGTAGTAAGATGTACTACAATGTACAGTTATTGTGTAGTGCTAGTTTAACACTTTATAGATACAGGCATGTTTTAAAGTTACATCTGTAGCTAAGCTGTGAGTATTTGTATATCAAATCCTGCTTTTCCTCTTTGCAAAGTACTAATGTGTCATTATGAAATAGCCTAAAATAATGGGACTTGTGTACTGAAGCTGAATCATTATTTAAAGCCAGCAAATGATTTAACAGAGGTGCTGATGAAGGTTGATGATGCTCTATTTTGTAGTTGACTGGAACCCACACAGCTCAACATTTTTAATTAGCTTAGCTCTTCTTTTATGTCCAATTTGCCAACAACCCCCTGCTCTGCTTTTATTGTTTCATGCTGCCACTGTCGAACCGTAGCACAAAGAGCAGGAAGTCTATGTAAATGAAGTAATTACTTTGGATATCTGGAACTTGAGAGCTGTTAAATGTTTTTCTGAAACTACTGAAAATTAGATTAAGGGGTGCAAAGTCAAGTGGAAATATGGAAATGCAGTGTTGTTGGCTGTGTTGTTCGTTAGGTGCGAGTAAGCTGTAAGTCATTGAAAACCTTCTCAGGTCTGTGAGTGGGAACACTGTGGGTCTTTCCGTGGCTTCTGATTTGCTGAAATCAGAGTGTCTCAAGTCCTCTTTAGGTATCATTGGTGCTATTTGTTCATGTGTACTTGAGCAGACATTCATAATTGCAGTCAGCCATTCAGATATCAGTCATATACAAGAGGATGTTAACAATCCAAAGACACTACTTTGTACATGTTCCACATCATCGCTCATGCGGAAAGAAAGCAGTAAAGCGTGTGAATCATACTTAAAATTCGCGAGATCACTTCTGCTGAAGGCTTTACTGGGATTTTAAGCAGGCTGTTCTTTTAAATCAGTATTGCTTTATTGATTTTTTTTCCCCTGTTGCTCTAATCCTTCCTGATCACTCCATCTCTATGCTAATGTCATCTGTAAAGATGTGTTTTTCCCCAGCTTTTCCTTATTGGAATTCTTGTGTTTGGACTACATACAAGCTTATTTAGATTGTGTTTAGTGTTTCATCATACGGCTGCTAGGCTACAATTTAGCATTTTTAAACTCCCCCTAAGAATCACTGCCGGTGCCCAAGCAGCCAAAGAGACTGTAGTGGCAAACATTATTAAATTTGTTGCATTTGGATGAATCAGGGCTTTATTTTTATCATTCTGTCTGCCTTATCCTCGTTGTTACAGTCCTCTCAGTCTTGTGTAGATCCACCTCTGTGTGCTGCCTGGATAAAAAGATGAAAAACTACATATTAATTTTACATTTCTTTTTCTTTTTTACGCTTTATAGTCTCTGAAACAACCATATGGATCTGAGGTTGCAGGATCTGATAAATCCATTTCTAAAACGTTTTACTCTCGGCCCGTTATGCACGAGACCAGAGTGAAATAGAGAAGGACTATTTGAATTACATTCACACAGAGGTCCTAGACCCCAGTTCTGAGCTGACTTAATGACTGTGAGAGTCTTTCCCAGCGAGGTGAGTGTCTCATAGCGGAGCTCATCATATTCCTCTTTGTCAGAAATGTAGGTTCTTTCAAAATCTGTGTCAAATTATGTCATCCTGCGCTTTCTCACATGCACACAGAACGTGCTTTTACTACATCAGCGAGGGAGAACAGAAGATTTCTCTGCTGCAATCCTCATGATTAAGAATTTATCCATAATATTATTATTAGTTTTTCCGTGAAGCCCTCAAACCTACTGAGAGTTTTAGCATCTTACAGACCATAATTTTCCTCTCATCTCGCTCATTTCCAGGTGCAGCAAAGCTTTCAAATGCTGATAATCTAACACTACATTTCCAGGGTCGTCAAACAGCTAACACTCAAAGTTATCGACAAGCTGCCTGACATAATAAGCAGTCCAGAGCAAGTAACCACAAATCCATGAGGAGCTGGGTGGGTGTCCACAGAGCTAAAGGAGAGTAAATGATTGACTTGCATTTGCCAGGATCAGAAAGAAAACTCTACATAAATGGGAGTTGTGCTCTGTTTGCTAATGCATCGGTTACGTTGGCTTGATTAGGTGGTAATATGTTGTTTATGTTGCATGTGTCGCCTTTTCTCAGCCCACATTTTGTTACATATTTAAATAAATGTAGGTGTAGTTCAACTTTTTCAGTGCCACAGAACACTGAAAGTTTTTGGTCATGCTCGTGTGTGTGTGTGTGTGTGTGCAGTGGGACTGTTTAAAGAGCATATTTGTTTAGGAGGAGGAGGTACAGTAAATGGTGACTTCACCTTGAAAACCTTGATGTTTATGCAGAGAAAGCGCTTACACGTAAAACACCCACACCGACATGCATCACCTATTCTCACCTTCCAGTCTTTGCTACAGCTTCTGTGCCCTTCCCAGGAGCAGAAGCTGATTCATGTGTGGACTCGCACACAAACAGCACAGAAACACAAACACCTTTTTGCTAACAGTATATCTTGGAAATGAGGTAATAAAACATGCGAGTGATGTTTTTCCTCCCAGCTCTGCTTGTAAATCTAAAATTCCTGATTTTCTGGAATACATCATAGGAATATCAGCAAATTTGAGAGGTGACAATCACGGATATTAAACAGCTTTGTCTGCTTAATCAAATTTAATCACTCGCTTCTATGATTTGCTACTTTATTGTGCTTTAGGGCCTTTATGTGTCCGAATGATCCCATGAGCTATGTTGTCAGTGGAATTTGCCCCTTGTATAGTGAACCAGTGCAAACTGGTCCTGGGTGATTGCAACTGCAAAGACTACAATGATGACACGTTACCCTGTCATCATTGTAGTGGGCATTGTCTGTGGGCATCTGAGTAGAATAGTAAAATATCAAAATATTCAGTAGAATATCTTCCTGAGATCTCCCAGGTGAGGGTCTTCGAGCATGTCTTGCTGGGAGGCTGCAAAGCAGACCCAGGGCACGCTAAGGGTTCGACTACTTACGTCATGACCCAGATAGGTAGATAGATGGAAATATTGGTAACAATATAAAACATAAGGCGTGTTTCATGGAAACTTGTAGCAACAATACGTAGTGTGTAATCAACTGCGATGAGAGAAAAACATCTCAACACTGGCTGGGTTCATTTTCAGAAAAGAAGCTTTCCGTCTGTCCGTCAAGCAAACAAACCTGACACACACAGAAATACGACTGACCGTGTGCCTGTGCAGGACGGGAGTGGTTTCAGACACACATGGAAGTCCCCTCCCTGCTGTGAGAAGGTCACAGTCCCGCCTGAACCCTTATGCGGGATGTCTAGAAACCAGTGCCACTGTTATCAAACAAGCTAAATGTTTTCACTGACTGCTCTTCGGCTGTATAGACTGCTCTGATGGTAATGGACTGGTTCTTATATAGCGCTTTTCTACTCTTCTGAGCACTCAAAGCGCTTTACACAACTTGTGCATTCACCCATTCACACAAGCACATTGTTCTAAGTGCTGTAACATTCACACTCTGATGGATGCATCGGAGAGAAATTTGGGGTTGCCCAAGGATATTTGGGCAGCAGACTAGGGGTAGCCAGGAATCGAACCACCAACCTTCCGATCAGTAGATGACCTGCTCTACCGCCTGAGCTACAGCCACCCTGATGGCAGCTCGAGTAAGAAAACGTGAGCCGTCTTCCTGTATTTTTCAACTTGTCATTTGACCCTGAAGTGTAGGCGGAAGAATACATGTGGACAAAATACTGTGGTGATGACAAATACGCTGTTGGTGACTGTAATCTCATGTTTTGCTGTATTGTATCATAAACAGAGGCATTCCAGGGAAGAAATGCGGGACCATTATTGTGAAAGCTGAGGAGCTGAACAACTGCAGGGTGAGAAAGTGACTTCTACCTCTGTTTGCTAAATGCTGCATGTATCCGTTTTCTCTGCATGTTTCACTTTGTACAAGTGCTTAAGGCACTATGGAAAGTTAAAGTTACCAATCCAACTTTTACCTTTTTCCACATAATACTAATACTTGACTTTTGCCATCTGCCGAGATTGAATAATTTACACTGGCACAGTCTGATATCCCCGTGTCGGTGTTGTTCCTGAATCATCATAATTAATGTTGGTCCAGGTTTGACACCGTAAGTGACCAGTCACCTTGCTGTGATCTCGTGGTTTAGCACCATGGACACACAAAAACCAATCCCCTGTAACATTAACCCCTCCCCTCCTTTTTTATCCACATCAGCAGGTTTTTTCCATGCTGCAAAACTATGACGTCACAACAATGTGAAAGGAAGCATTCCTTCAAATGTGTGACCCGGTGCTCTTTGTTTCCTTCATAGTATGCTAGCTCTGCTGCTAGCAGAATAAGCTAAATGGATTATGACGGTTATTCGATTCAGCCTTATGAGTCACGATTGGATGGATTACAGGTCCAAAAATTGTAATGATGCTTCCCCAGTTACAGCAGCTGTTTGAATGTCGGTCTTAATTTTGAATGAAAAATGGCGTACCTCTTTTTAGTGTTGGCAAGAAGCTGAACTGGCTCGAGCTCCCTTTGAACCTTTGAATATCTGTTTCATGCAGTTCCCGAGCCCACAAAATAGAGAACCGAGGTTAGCAGATTCAATAAAACACAACTGTAGATGATAAGTAATACAGTTTTTGGATCAGTCTATCATCATGTAAGATCTTTTTATTTTTCTTTACAGTTACTTTGTGCTATCATAGTCATATTGAGAGGAAACCCATATTATAAACGATGCTGCAATCAGAAAATTCAGCCTTCCACCCTGACTTAATATATTCCTTTCACTCTCTCCTCATTAGGAATCAGTGATGATGCAGTTCTGTGGAAACAAGTTGGACAAAAAGGATTTCTTTGGCAAATCCGACCCCTTCCTGGTCTTCTACAGGAGCAACGAGGACGGCACGTGAGTTCCCGTCTCTTCATTGCTTCGCGCCCCCTTTGCTCCCTCTCCCCTTCCGGGTCTGGTTTAATCCTTCCCTGCATCCAAAGGAAATTGCTTTCATTGATTTGCCTCAGATCAAAAGCCATCCTGCCTGTTTAAGCATTTATGTGAGTGACATGTGGAGACGCTAACATGAGCAACGTGCGCACAGATGTATGTGAGTGTATCTGGAAGCAATAGGATAAGGATTTTGTGTGTGTGTGTGTATGTGCGCGCACATCCGTTTTGTGTTTTCAATCCAGAGCACCCCATGAACACTCCTCTCCATCCTGCAGTGTGTTACAAGTCAGATAAAGCCTTCTGCTCTGAGGGTGGGAGATACCAAGTCCACTTTCTAGCTGAGGGACTAATGAAATTAGCTTTTTTTCCCTCTGTCTGTGTGTTTGAGTATCAGGAAAGTACTGCAGCGTGCACACTCTTCCACTCAAAGTGGCAGGAAGTTAGCTGGATGTCTCTTTAATTGAATATTCTTGTTTTTATTCCTGCTTATGTTTATTTCTTAAATCCATCTTTTCCTTTCTCCTGCTGCTGTTTCTGTGCTCTGCCTTGCCCTGGTGGAGCTAGAGATGCTCGAAAGCACAATAAGAATGAATAAAATTATGTTATATTGTTTTGTTTTTGTTTTGTTTTGGGGTTTCTGAGCAACAAACTTGGAAACTCCAACAGTCATCCCTGTGCTATATTTCACTAACATGTACGAAATACATGTGACGTCCAGTTAGTGCAAAATCTTGGAGATAGAGATGCCCCGTCTGACAGGGTAAATTGGGACAGTCAGTTACAATGGGGCTGATCTATACATCTCAGTTCTGTGCTCGCCTGCATTTATTATGCCACACTTTTGCAGCAGCGCCCCAGCTGCTAGAGGGAGAGCTACCGTAGCATGGAGGAAGCTAAGAACAGTGTGGAGGGACTCGGTGGCTGCAACGCCAGCAGCTTTTCTTAGTGTTTCTGCAAACTAACTGCAAACCTCCTCCTTCTCCGTTTTTCTGCCTCTTGCTTGCTCTCAACATAACAGGTCATCCACTCGATTAATGTTATCCTCACTTCACCTGTGTCTTGTCAGCTCCACTTCACATGTGAGATGTGTGCAGGTGAGCTCAAAGTGAGCCCGAGAGCAAAAAAAGGAAAAAGTAGCATGACCGTAAATGACAGCACTATCTGGTAACCTGCAATGACTCTCCCGCTGAGCTGAAATGACACCAGTGTAAATAAATTAGCAGAATAATGGAAATCAATCTTCTTGTTATCCATTTTCTTTATCTTGGTACTTCCGTCATATATGTAGTAAGGAATAGAGCTTATTGGTCTAGCAGTGATAGCAGCAGTAAACCAAAGCCAGGAAATAGTATCGGAACTACTCGGACAAACACCATTAAGCTGTTTTGGCTTTACAGTGTTGCACTTTCCTCACTGCCTCTCCTCCTTGTTGTCTCTGCAGGTTTACCATCTGCCATAAAACAGAGGTGGTGAAGAATACACTGAACCCTGTTTGGCAGGCTTTTAAAATCCCCGTTCGTGCTCTTTGCAACGGTGATTATGACAGGTATGTCTGTTTTTTTAGACAGCAGCTATTATGGCAGGTTAAGTACAATGCAGCGACCAAGACGGCCATCTGAATCATCCAGGGGAGTTCTTTTCAGTATGAAAGGCACTCAAAAATGCCATTTTCAGTAATACATGCACCTCTGATGATTTCAGTGTCTGATGGCCTCTTCAGGCTGCGTAGCGCTAAAACATTACATGGGTGTCTGTGCCTTACTTTCTCTCCCATCTGCTTATTTTAGAACAATATTATCTATAGGGGTTAATTAGCGTCAATTATTGTGTCACTTTTTTATTAGGGTTCATTTTAAATCACAGAAGCTGCCCATCATAGAGCGTTTTCATTATGATTAATTTGTGAGGTCTCTTATAATGGTAAGCCATGTTTTGGAAATAATCCTGAAATTGATGTAAATAAATGTGACAGTGAAAATATATTTACTGTATTTTGTAAGGAAATTAGCATTTGTTAAATTGAGTACAGTGCGAATGAATAATGCATGATACTGTTTGCAGCTGCCAAGCTTAAATATTACATTTGTCAGTTTCAGCAGGAGGGAAAAGTTGATGAGTGTAGATGCATGATTTAGTTTTCCTCTGGAAAAGTGTTTGACTGTCATGTTTTATAGTAAGATTACTTCATCAAAGTCGGTACATGTTTATACATTTGAAAGCAGCGTAGCGGTTTGACTTCTAAATGAAGCCTGTGACTGATGTGTCATCCAAATGATGCTTTTAGAAATATGCTTCATAGTCGCTTTGGAAGAAAGAACATATTATTTTCTGGTGGTCGGGTTTATATTTAGTTTAGTGGGGTCAATGCACAAGAAACAGACTGCTAGAAATGGTTTTGTCATACCAGGATTAAGTGAAGCAAAGATCCAGAAAGCAGCATTTCTTCATTGTCTGCCCCCAGCATTTATTTTGCACAATTCAGTCCCCATACACACTCACACACACTATATGTTACAAAATATCTGATCTTATTGTTTTTTCCATTGATTTAGAAACTGATGTTTGTTTTCTCTTTAGATTTCTTTGCAAAAAAACTGGCGATGAAACAGTTTAACTAGTTAAGCATCCCAGTACCGGGGGCAAAAGGGACGAGATCGCATTTAATCGGTTAAACACAAGGTCAGAAATATAAGTCTCGACATGTGTAGCATCCACAGAAACATCTGAATCTCAGCTAGAATCTCATATAAACCATTTCTACAACCACCAGAAAAAGCAAAGACACCAAACAGTTACGTGATTTTCTGGAGTTAAATGTGAACCAAAGCCTATTTTCAAAGGTGTTATATGCTAGAAAATACTTTTAAAAATTAGGCGATGGAAATTAAAATTGTTCTATGTTTGAGTCACAGTACCTTTGACATAGTAACGTCTGCAGTAATATTTACACCTCTGATGAAATTCCACAGGTATTAGCTTTATTTTGATACCAAGATTGTATACACGGAGTTCGTACTTGCAGAGAAATACTCTATTTATTTTGGGCATTTCATTTTCGAGCAGGAAGCTCAAAAAACCCCGGGGGCCTAACAGGTTAAAGATGAGCTTATTTGAACAAATGGCAAGAATACTTATTCGACCGGAGGCAAAAGTGTATGAGTCCACTCCTTAAGATATCTACATATTTTGGTTAGATGTTTGTTAAAATTTCAGGCAAGCAATGACATTGCTCATGTTGATGTAATCTGTTTGAATCAAAGCAACTCTGCAGGGAAGGGACAGCTTTAAGCATCTAATGTAATGTCTTGTTCCTGTCACACAGGCCTAGAGAACTGCTCGCAAGTATCTGGCAACCAGTGGTCACCAGAGGAAAATGTGTATTTCCTGATCAGTCGGTGAATAATTGCTGGCAGCCGCTAAAGCCACAGGATGCAGGCTTAGAGAAATGTCAGTGATCTGCTGATAAACACTGATTTTAGGGAAAAGTGTGCATTGCTGGAGGTTGCTGTCAGCGGCTAGTGTGAAATTGGTCACAAAGTGGTTTACAGTGATGCATGGAAAACTTTCAGGGGATTACTTTGATTGCATTTGGAGTCACCAGGTGAATCATCAGTGCAATGAAAGCTTTAAAACTGTAATAGTAAGGCAAAGCTTTTGCTTTGAAGGTAAAATGTCTCATTTTCTGCTTTGCTTCAGATTTTGTAACTATCACTTTGCTGACGGTGTCTTCTATATAAAGCTTGGGTGACTGTGGCAATTTGTAAGCAACTAAAGCAACAACAGGGATCCTCACAGCAATCACCCTGTTGGTGACAGCCAGCAACTACTCACCCACCAGTTGGAGATACATTTTTCTCTAGAGGACTAGCGGGTCTCAAGGCCTCTGAATCTTTAAAGAAGCAGTTTTAAGTCCTCTTCTTAAAAGGCTACCCAGCATTTAATTCAGCTTTCTTTTAAGAAATTGTGAACTTTGCCAAAGATGAGCATGTTAGGGAAATCTTTCTCACCAAACTCATGCACGGCCAAGAGGAGAAAAACTGAAACTGAGCATTTACAGCACCCTGAACTACTAATATCCATCCATCCATTCGCTTCCGCTTATCCTTTTCAGGGTCACAGGGGGCGCTGGAACCTGTCCTAACTGTCATAGGGCGAGAGGCGGGGTACACCCTGGATGGGCCGCCAGTCTGTCGCAGGGAGAGACAGACAACCATTCGCACTCACATTCACTCCCAAATGCACAACTATGGGCAATTTAGATTGATCAATTAACCTACCCCCACTAACTGCATGTCTTTGGACTGTGGGAGGAAGCCAGAGTACCCAGGGAGAACCCACGCAAACACGGGGAGAACATGCAAACTCCACACAGAAAGACCCCGACCGTGTCACCGTGCTGCCCACTAATATCTACACCATATTAGTAGTAAATATATGACAGAATATAAGGAGGAACATTATAGGTCCCCTTTAAAAGTTTTACAATTTAGGCATAAAGACAAAGCTGACACATTTTTGCATAATATCCTCGAATATCTTAAAGAAACATCGCTACGTGTAATTATTTGTTGTGCAACATCTGTTTTACTTTACATCTCAGCAGAAGTCCAAGACCAAGTGAGAAAGCAGATTAAAGCAGATAAATGTGTGTGCCTCTCTTATGACAGCCATGTGAGTCCCGTCTCCTGTGTTGACAGCAGCTGTGTGGGAAAAGGGCACACAACAGGGTTTAACATAGCTAAACTAACAGACAGCAGCATCGATCTGAAGTTTGGTCCAGTAAGCTTACTGGATGAGGTGAGACACAGCGTGCCTTATCAATAGAAGAGTCAGGAAGCTCAGTGGACTCGCACACAGAAACACAGACACGCAGGAGTTGAGTGTGTGTTTCTACAGTCTGGGAAAAGAGATAACGGGGAGCTCAGGCTGGCAAACAATAGGGAACTGTGTCTGTCTATACAAAGATGCTGTGGTCGGCCTGCAATCACTTGCTCACTCTCACTCAAGCACACACACAAACATGTACATTGAGGCTGTGAAGTTTCTCATCACATCATCAAAGCTCACCGTGACAGGATGTTTCCTGCTGAGCTGTGGCACAACACCGACTTAATAAGACACCCGCCTATATAAACACATGAAAATACATTTATGCCAGACAGATCAGCACGTACTTGTACCTCTCCAGGAGACAACGTTACGCCAGCCAGGAAACACACTCATCATCAGAGTGCTCATCATTATCAGACAGCCCATTCCCACTCCTTATCTTTACAGCTTTCTTTCCTTTAATGTCCATCTGTCTCACTAAGCAGCTCTAAGGCCCATTAATGATGGTTTGCATTTCCACTCTTTCTCATACTGGGAGATAAAAAGGATGGAAAAAGTGCAGTTTTGGCTTTGATTTCCAATTAGATACTGCAAGTTTAGAAAGTGGTACAGCATGCGTGCTCCCAAACTGCTTTTCACTGTGAAAACAACAGCCTTAATCGACTGGGATTGTATGAGTACTCATTCTCTCCAGCAGAGTGTTTTTTGCTTCCTCTGTTTTAATTTGCTGTTTGTTCTATGCCCCACCACACACACACACACACACACACACACACACACACACCCTCCATGTGTCACTCCCTTTTGTCAGGCAGAAATAACCCTCATATTGCAGATATTAGTTGATGGCATGATAGCGCAGCATTATCTGCCTCCTGCAGACTGTTCTGTTTTTATTTATTTTTCTCCCAGTTTCCTCATAAGCTACAATAGGATGCAGAAAATAGATGTATTTGGAGATGAGGTGTACAGTGACAGGCAAACAGTGTGTTGGAATAAAGATAAGCTGCAGAATGGATCTGCTTCCACTAAAAGCTCCATGACATAGATGAAAGAAATTGACATTCTTCTGGTCTCGGTGTACTTCATCATTTTGCAACATTGGGTCTTACTTTTTAAATATGTTGCATGGTGCAAATAAGCATTTTAATGCCTCCAGGAGTATAAAATTTAGCTGCACACCAGCAGAAAAAACAAGCGAGTTGTTTTGTTAACCTGATTCTAATCTGCGCCTCTCCTAACAGAACAATCAAGATCGAGGTGTACGACTGGGACAGAGACGGCAGGTAAATACTTACAGTGTTAGAGTAATAAGTCATCTGTCATGTAAGCTTTTACATTACAGGCTCCAGAAGCTCACTTCACTCAGCTCACGTAAGGTGTAAATACTCTACAGCTAAAATAATAAATGCTGGCATTCCTGTGCTGCTGCTATTGCTTTTAAAATCAGATTTACAGACATGTATTTTTGCTGTTTATATTGCATGAACATTTTCAAATGGTACAAACTTCAAGGCCTGTTGGACTGAATTTTTTTTCAGGGATATGTAGTTGTGTAATGCTACAATTGTCACGTGTGGAGTGTGAGTGAGGTGGACCCAAGAGCAGACACAGGCGAGGAGATGGGACTGAACTTTAGACAAAAAGCGAGCCTTTTGTAACCACAGAGACATGAAACATGACAGGTAGACACACAAAACAGGGAGACTTAGAACAGGGGAGAAGACACAAAAGGATCCACAAACAAACGACTAGAACAGCAACGTAGGCATTGTAGAAATTAGTTAGATAAACTAAACTGAAACTAGAACACAAATGAATAACAAAATACGATAAAACTCAAACACTGGGTCACACGACCCTCTACCATGACAACAATCATACTAGAGACAACAGTGGTTGGAGACTACGAGATGACCACATTTATTGTTACATTTTGCAGTGAACGTCAATCCTTTTTCCTTTGAAATCGTTGCTTTGAAAATAGCAACAGGTCTGCAGCCACTCGCAGCCAGTTACTATTTTCAAAGTGATAAAATGCGATAAAATGGCAATAAGTTGGAGTCTGCTATCTTTTGCTTTCTGTTAATTATTGTTGTTAATTATTTGCAAACATTTGCCAGTCGGTCTGAGAGTGACTGCAGACAGTCTAAGTTGGATGTCCCTAATGTTAAGATGAGTTATGAACACATTTCCACCTCCATAAAGTTGTTATGAGAGGGGAAAATGATGGTGGCCCTGAGAGGCCAAACGGACTGCAACTTAAAACACTGGCAATAAGAAAAACGCTGCAAAAGCCCACAAAACACAACGGAAATAGGAAAAAACACAGTTCCAAAAGCACAAGGGAAGTGTTTCTGGGGAGACAATAACCCGACGGACCAGTTGCAGGAACCAAAATATGCTAAGAATTGCGCTGGGAGACACTTAAAAGAAGTGGAGGATCTATCGGTTTTATGAGGAAAGAAAAGATGAAAGGTAAGCGTGTTAGCCTAACTATTAGCCTAAAAATCCGTTATCAGTAATAAATGAATCATGATAAAACACGACTACCATATTTTGGTTCTTGCAACTGGTCCGTCGGGTTATTGTCTCCCCAGAAACACTTCCCTTGTGCTTTTTCCTATTTCTGTTTTCTTTCTTCCTATTTCCGTTGTGTTTTGTGTGCTTTTGCAGCATTTTTCTTATTGCTGGTATTTTCTTAAGTTGCAGTCCGTTTGGCCTCTCAGGGCAACCGTAGAAAATAGCTATAGAGACCAAAACTTTTTGATTCCTTCTCAAGCTGCAAGCTTGTTTATTTCTTCTGTTAAGCTGAGCATTTTAATATGGTTGCCTAAGGTGATTAACTGGGCTCAGATTAGCTTAATTGGTGTAAAGGTGGGGTACAAATCAATATCTAACAAGCAGTTGATCAGGAACAAGACAGTAAAGTAATAACTGTTAAAGCTCTGCATTTTTACATTTTTCAGGATAGTTTTCCAGAACTGCTGAGTGTGACTGTAAGGCTTTCAGGGCTTATTGTACAGATATTAATCTGATATGCGCTGATAACCTCAGCACTAGCAATCACTGATAAACAGACAGCAGTGCCTCTCCTTATTACTTCGTGTCTTGATTGCATTAACATTCAACATGTCAGCTTCCTGCACCCAGTTAATCCCTAAGTCACACATAATTAACAGAAGTCTATGTTTTCAGTAGGTAAGAAAGCTGAGTACACGATCGTCAGCGATTGACTGCTTAATGATGAGTCTGGATTCTGGCTGCTGGCATTCAGACAGAAAGAAAACAGCAACATTTGTCAAGCTGTAGTTTAACAGGGAGTTATTTCTCTATTCTTTGTACTTTGGAATCTATTCAGTGTCACTCCTAATCTGAGCCATAGTGTGTTGGTGTATCTTTTTCAGTGGGGAAGAAATGCTGGCAGTGATTTTTGTCCATGAAAGTGTTTTAATCCTGCTTTAATCCTCCGTAACAACAAACCTCCTAATTGTTGCTCTGAGGTGTATATGATGTTGTTTTTTTTCTGGAATTCTTATCATTTCATGTTGATTTAAAAACTTCAAACATAAAATGGAATCTTGTTAAATCACAAGATGACAACTTCTTTTGCCTTTTTCTTTTCTTTTTTAGGTTTTTTTTTGGCTTTTTAATGATCTCTGGATTAGAAACTAGAAAAATTACATTAAAATTAATTGACAAGATTGAAGTTTTTCTGAAGCTCTCTTTCTTGTCTCCTTTCTTCTTCATTTCTGTTTGTAGTCATGACTTTATTGGAGAATTTAGCACCAGCTACAGAGAACTATCCAGAGGACAGAGCCAGTTCAACGTCTATGAGGTGAGTTTTTCCTGCATGTATAGGAATGTTAGTGTATTTAAATTCAAAGCTGAAGCTCCTATGGAGACCAGTGTACGGGTTTTACAGTGTGTTTTGGTTTTTTTTTGTCTGGAACCTTTCTGCTGAAGTTTAACCTGTGTGTGATGTCATGATACCAAAAATGTAATTAGTTCCAATCCAAGGACATTTACAGCATTCTCAATGCATTACACTGAACTTTAAATAATGTAAACAGTAAAAAAGAGAAACAACTGTACAGAACAGAAAGTGTCAACGTTATATTTTGGTAACAGGAATGGCTACCAAGTATCCTACTAATGGTTCTACAAGATATAACATTAGTTACACTATGTTAGCTTAAGCATTTATATAATCTTAGCCATTGCTAAAATTTTAGTCTAGTGAACATGAATGATTTCACAATAATAATGCCAGCTGTCTCAAACACAGGATATTGAAGGTTAACCTCCTGAGACCTGAACTCTTTCATGGCATGCATTTTTAATTTATCTTTGCTATTTGGGCTGATTGGTACCTGATGAATGTAAAAACAAAGAATTATCTTTTCACCAGATTTTGCTCTACAAAGGCCTGATATCCACATATGAGGACATTTGTTCTAAATTTTGATAGAACAGTAGCAGTATAATGTCCTGGTAAGTGGATATCAGGCCCTTGTAGAGCAAAATTTTGTATTGTGGTCTAGACAACCCAAAATGTGATGTTCACCTATGTGGACGTCAGGTCCTAGGAGGTTAAAACAAGCTGAATCTTCCTTTGAGCAGATCTAGTTACCAGACTTTTAAGTGACAATTTTGTAAGGATAGACTAAAGCAGTCGTAGGTGTACACAGTCCCCATCAGTTCCAGAGGAACTGTAGCCTCAGTCAATACACTGAAAGAGTACAATTGTGTTTTCTGAATTTGGCTTTCACTGAAGTCAAAATGTATCGTAAGTGTTAGGGAAAAATGAAGAAGGGACTGACTCCAAGCCAGTTTTAATAAAGCCAGTAATTTGAAGCTACAGATTTTCACAGATACAGTTGATGTTGTTGCTGATAGCATGAACTTTGCAGTAGATGGTATATATCGCCTTAAGTTCAGCATTATATCTATCACTATATTTGTGCTGTTGCAAAAAATGATGACATTGAGATGAGAGGGTGAAGTGCTAATTTACGAGCTAATGCTAGCTATCATGGTTAGCAAGGTGCACAGATACTGTTTAATTAGTGCAAACATTCAAATAAAAAAGCAAAATTTCACTCACCAAAGTTGAAAATGCAAGTTTTGTTGGTTGGTTCAATTATAATAGAGCAAATGGCTTTATAAGTAAGTAAGTAAAAACAAGGCGCTTTGACTTGAGGCGTTAAGAACTAATAGCAGATCAAAACAGTTTGCATCGAGTTTCTGTTTGTCTAACTGTAAGGGCAATCTTCATTTTACTGCATACACAATATGAAGGATTAGGAACTGCAAATGTTACTGACATTTATGATATATAGTCAGTTACAAAGCTAGTGTAAAATTCAAGAAAGAGCAGAAAGATAGAGTAGACCAGGAGCTGAATCTTCTAGTGAGTTTTACAGTTTACATTAACTTACGTGCTTTATAAACCCACTGTTAAAAGCCTTTTCTTTGTAAACACATATCAAAGTTCATCCTGTAGTCATAAAGCTAATAGCCTACACCTAAACAAGGTAACCTCTGACCATAATTTACTGTTGGATGCTGCCAAACACAAAAGTTTCTATTACAACTGCAGCCTTTCATCCTGAGTAATACTGAGAGGCAATTCAACAGCAAATATCGAAAAATATCTTTGCAATAAAATAGGAGGATTGAGATTGTTTGGTACTCACATAAAAAGTACTGAACCATATGGCCACATATATTATGTGGAGAAATAATTGGGGAAATTACTTGTTTGAAAAATTTGAAAAGTGTAAATAATAATAATAAAATAATAATATCTCCTGGCAGAGTGAACCAAAACTAAGCTGAAACTCCTTTCCATTCTGCCTGGCTGTCTGTGACACACACACACACACACACACACACACACACACACACGATCTCTGACAGTTATGATGGATCGCTGGCTTGTCTTCTCCCAGGAAGAGTCAACATTTCTTGATTAACAGGGCACCACACAGAGAAGAACGCACACAGGGGAGTCTCATTTTAAACAGCTGCTGTTTGCCTAATAGTCCTCAGATGTGCGCACGCACACACACACAAGTCATTTTGGGATTTCTGGCCTTTTTCGTGGTACTGCTTAATCCTCGACTTGCAGCAAGTGAGACAAAGACTTTGCAGTGTTAAATGCATTTTGTTTGTGTTTGTGTCTCTGTGTGTATTTGTGTCACAATCACATTTCAATTCACCTCCAGAGCCAAATGCGTCCTTGCGGGTGCCAGTCCAAAGTGAACCAAGGAGAAATGCATAAATCCACACATTTGTATGTTGTTTCCCCGAGGCCTTCTGTTTTCCTGTTTAACCTTGGCACAGCTAAATTAGACCATAAAGCTCAGATTTAATATCCACTGTTTGGCATTCAAAAGGAGGTTGTGTCCGGTCCCCTCATCACACGAGTCTCTGAACTCTGCTGAAAAGTGTTTCTTTCTTTTTTTTAAATTCTTCTTTATGAAAAGCTTTTTCTTAAAAAGTAAGTAAAGCTGGTTCAGATTAATTGAAAATCTGTTTATTGTAAGGAGGATATCTGTGAAATGCTAAGTGGCTTTGTGGGTTAGGAGCACTGTTCAAAGGCAATGGTCCTAGCATGGTAGCTGCTGGTTTAGGGAAGGAAGTATCTGAGGACCGATGAAGGGGATATGAAGTATACTGCAAAGCCACCTCAGCTATCACGTATTATCCCCACAAACTGAAGCATTTAGGGCCAAGCATGCTTTAATTTTACAGAATCTAATTTGTATTACACTGAAGGATGTTGTTATGTTTGCATATAAAGTGAAGACATCTCCCTTGATCTTTGTGTAAGTCACATGCAGTAGACTATTGAGTATTTTTATGAGCAGTTTGTCATATTTGAGGAAGCTTTGTAGGACTGCACCTAAAGAGAATTATCAGCTCCTTTATTTCCCAAAACTCTGTTGAGATGGTTTAACAGTATTTTTGGCTGTGACACTAAATTATTTTTGGAGAAGAAGCTCTAAAAGTCCATTGCATGTTACTTTCACAGGAGGAGATGGTGCACAGATGAAGTTAAAAATAATATTTAAAAAATAGCTGCTGAGTATAATGGAGCTCTTACCAGATTTAGCAACTGAAGAGCCGGATAATTCCACCAGGAGTTGGCGAGAAGTTATTATGCCTACTTTTATCTGAGGGCTGGAAACATTATTTTTAAGTAATGTTAACATTGCTCTGTATCTGCTACTGTTTATAACCATTAAAGCTTGACTGATTTAGTAGTGGGATGATATTAGCTGTTTGCTGATCTATTGGTATCTGTGGCAGGGGGCGTGGTGTGCTGCCTGGCTGCAGGAGAGGCGGACGCACCTGAGTGGCAATCACGCCTCGCCAGCTTAAAACAGATGAATTGGTTCCTGTTGTTGTTATTGGTGTTTGTGTGTGGCGGCTGAAAAACTGCAGCCGTGTGTAGGATCCAGGAACCAGTAATAAATTATGCTGAAAAGTGTTGAGATGTGGTTCTCATCTATATAGGTTCCCCCAGTCCAACAAGCTGTTTATTCTCGTTTACGTGCCCCACCCTCCCTCTCTCCCCTTTTCAATTCTTTAACTTCTTCACTTCTATGTAGTACATGGGGATCTGCCAGTCCCCTTTGAAGCCTTCCCCGAACCGCAGGTCAATTCATGTTTAAGCCTTTCACCTTTATCTGCTAAAACGCTGTTGAATATAAATGGGACGTGAGCCCAGCTAGTGAAATATTTTTTGGGGCCTTTTTCTGGCTTTATTTGTTATGTGACGGCTGTGTGCAGGCAGGAGAAGGACCCAAAGTGCAGACTCCGGAGACAGAAAGTAACTCAAAACACAGCTTTAATGCTGAACTCAAAAGGGTAACAAAACTAGGAATACAAAATACACTTACACAGACAGCCCACACAGCTAGATAAGGGTAAATCGCGACACGAACACAGAGAAACACAGGGCTTAAATACACAGAGGGAGCAATCAGGGAATAAGTAACAGGAGGGAAACACAGCTGGGGCAAATCAGGCCTAACGAGACAAAGGAAGAAAAACCAGATACATTAACATCAGACATGGACCTTCAAAATAAAACAGGAAACATAACACAGACTGAACTAAACACACAGACTCACATGCAGGCATGCAGGAGCCGGCCTCGAACCCAGGCCGGCTCCTCTCAGCTATGTGGCATTTGGTCGCCTGCTCATCCAAAACTGACGCCTAAATCGCCAAATATTGTTATCTGTCTAAAAAATCCTATATCAGTCTGGCACTAGACAATATGACAATTTTGTGTTTTTTTTTTTTTTTGTTTTTTTTTTTAAAAAAAGCAAAAATACTTAAAACACGTTACCATTTCTAAACTTATAAACTACACTCAAATTAAGCGATGGATTTACAAAGTATATTTGAAGTTAATGGAGAAAATGTGCTCTTTCTTTAGGTGGTAAATCCAAAGAAGAAAGGAAAGAAGAAAAAATACCTCAACTCTGGAACAGTAAGGAATGATTTCTGAACTAGATTTGAAATATGGCACTCTTATTGTGTCAGACAGAATAACTTTGTCACATCATCGACAGCGTTTGAGCTGACTGAGGTGTTATCACCTACAGGTAACCCTCCTGTCATTCCTGGTGGACACTGAAGTCACCTTCCTGGACTACATCAAAGGAGGGTAGGTCAATGACTATGCAATCACCGAGCCCACACTGAGAGTCGGGGGTTGCAGTCTTTTAATGAGAATTGACATGCTGGGTGTGCTCGTCGCTGCTTGGATAACGGCCCCATCACTGCTCAGTGTCTGCAATGTGCCAAAGATAATGATCCCTCAGTGTGAGTGAATCAGATGGAAAAAAAAGTGCATTTGCATGTGAGAGGAAGAAAGTGAAAGGTGGAGAGGGAGAGACTGACAGATGGGCTGACCTGAAGTCAAGTACACAGAGTTCAGGCTCTGAAGCGCGCGTGCGTGTCCTTGTGTGTAATCTTGTATTGTGTTTCGGCACTTGCCCGAGCCCCGTGCCATCGTGTGTGCTCGTTTGTGTGTCTCTGTGCATGTGCTTGTGTATGTGTGTTGCTCAGGAGGGTTAACCGCGTGCACCCAGGCGTGGTGGAAATGCTCGCCCACACACTCTGCTTTCATTAGACTCACAGACAAGAGGACATTAGACACAGACATTAGATTCACTGTCAACGGGGAGAAAAGTGTGTGTGTGTGTGTGTGTGTGTGTGTGTGTCTGCAAAGTTGCGAATATTCCTCTTTTCCTGCTGCCTTTGGAATTCGGGAGGGGACACAAATAGATTTTTTCTCTTCTGCACAAAACTAAAATGTAATTTTTCAACTACAGTACAACTAGTAGCAACTCCCCCAAAAACCCTGATTACATTAAAATCTTCATTCTCATTAAAACTTCAGAAATCTTTAATCAAAGTTTAAAGTAGCCCAATTAGACTTTACTGTTCAAAAATGTAAAACTTTTACTGCAGCGCCTCTTTTCTGCCTCTTTTGCCCTCCACGAGCCGTCAGCTGCTAACAGAAAGCTTAAGACATTTTGTCCCTACCATTTGTAGAAGGATCATTTTACAGATAAATATAGCTTAAATCACAGCAGAGCCATTTGCCTAAACTTAGTGAATGGTGATTTCTTTCTCAGACGTCATCGCTGTTATAACATTAGTATTTTAGCTGAGCAGAGTAGCAAAAAGGGTTGAAAAAGGGCTTCAAAGTGACAGCTGGCTTATATTAGTCCTAATGGCTGTGTTTGTGTCACTGCTTCATGGTCATTTCATCTGACAGCAGAAACAGAAAAATATGGAAATGAGAGCACTTTTATTGGGAACTCAAGTGTATTAAAATATAGTACATGTGAGCATAAGGGAGTGGGAGAGAAGCAAATGTAGGGTAATGTAATCTGTATGGGCCAAATACTGAATATAAAGGAAGTTTACTATTGTTTTGGGGACATTGCTATCACAATAAAAGCCAGCAGCTTGGTCTTCAGCTCCTTGGATGCTGGAAGTACAAGAAAACTGGCTACTTTGTTCTGTTCTCTGTCAACATGATCCCACACTGCTTCAACAATGTTGCGGTCTGGGCTCTGGGGAGGCCAGTCCATGACTGATAGTGTTCCACTGTGTGTTCTTCTATCCAGGTATGCTTTGATTGCATTGGTAGTGTGTTTGGGATCATTGTGATGCTGAAAAATGAAGTTGTTTCCAATCAGAAGCTTCCAAGATGGTATTGTATGGTGGATCA
The DNA here is from genome assembly GCF_051167445.1 of Perissodus microlepis. Classification (NCBI taxonomy): domain Eukaryota; kingdom Metazoa; phylum Chordata; class Actinopteri; order Cichliformes; family Cichlidae; genus Perissodus; species Perissodus microlepis. The sequence goes on from NC_140477.1 coordinate 4,440,410, forward strand.
AAATCTGATGGTACTTTCCTGTTTATAATTCCATCAATCCTCATAAGATCCCCAAACCTTGACATAGCCTTCACTATGTTTACCAGATGACTGTCTGGTGGCTTTCTTGTTTTCTTTCCCAAAAAATGCTTCCTGACAGTTACTCTTCCACCGAGATCATTGCCAATGAGGCCTCAGTGAACAGTAGATGGATCAGTTGACTTGGTGGATTTCTTTCCTATTTCTTAAGGGCATAAATTTAAGATGTTAACCATCTGTTGTATGTAGTTTTTTTTTGTTTGTTTTTTTGTTTTTTTTAGAACTGTCACGTCTTCCTTGTCCAGTTTCGTAAAAACTTTTTGAATTTAAAATGGGTTCTTTGCTACGAATCCAAACTAATTGTAAATTAGTGGACAAAACACTGGTTTGTGCCTTGAGCTACTACTGAGCGATTCATAAGTGTAAAGTGGCTTAACAAAGGGGAAAAAATGGTCAGGTACAAAGACTAGATGGACAATTAGCACAAAAAAGCAGCCAATGTCCAAAGAGAAACGTTTTCCCTAAGGGACACATTTAGCTTACTTTAAAGCAGCCACACTCAAGGGTAACAATAGATGACATTTCTACAGTTGCATATTTAAAAGCATCACCACTGCATTTTTCATTCCCTCCTTTATCGATTCGTCCTTGTTTTTGTTTTCTGACAATAAAACTTAGCTGCTTTAGTTCACTCTCACTATTCTCACGCCATCAGTTAAAGCAGACCTTCCCAAAGTGTGGCGCCCGCAGAGCCATTGCAGGGGGGGCGCGGTATGAAGGGGGGGGGGGGACAAAACGCTTGGACACTGCTAGCACGGGGCGGCCACAGAAACACAAAGCAGGAGATGAAGCATAGCTGAATATGTTTCCAAACCAACTTCATTCTAAGCCAAAGACTAGAAAATATGGTTTCACCTGCACAAGTGCCGAGGTAGGTCTCCCTGCAGAATTGGTTTTCGCTGGGCTCTTCAAATCAGGGACAAACAGTATCGTACATTCTTGATTTTTAGTTCACAAACACTTGTTGTAATGACTACCTACTTCTGACATTTTGGAGATGTTAGCTCTTTATACAGTAAAGTTACAGTGGGATACAAATAATATCAGGCTGATCCTGCCACGATTTGTTCCCCCTGTCTAAATCACGGACAAACAGTATCCCTCAGTTGTTTGTTTTTCAAACCATTTTGCACAGAGAGGCATTTTTTGAAAATGAATTGATAGCAATGTTGAATATTATTACACAGGAAAAAAAAAAACAACTACACGTAAAATAATCACACCGTGACGCCTCTGCCTTTGTAAATGGAGGGACAGTAACTGCGTGTGTGTATGTAAGCCTGTAAAAACCGAAGATAGTCAGATTAACAGTATTTTGTCTCTATCTGCCATTCTGCAATTCATCTCAGGTAAACAATAACGTGGCGCACAGCGTGACGTGGAAAAAGGCACATACCTTTGGCGTTGTGTGACAAACTCTGTATTCCTCGTCCACAGGTAAACACAAAAAACGAGTTTTAAAAAATTTCAGTTTTCGGTGATTTGAAACGCTGTTTACGTGTCGACGAAACAGCTGCGTTGTCAAAAATACTCGTGTAGGTGCGGACGTAGCGTAAAAGAGTTAGTAGTTTATTTTCTTACTGCCTGTAATTTATTGCAGATTACTTGTATTTGCTTAATTGTTCACTAAATGTTTGAGGTGTGAAATAAACCGCAATGGAGCAAAATAAGGGTGTGTGTGGTTGGAGGATGTGTTTGTGCGTGTGCACGCGCGGGAGGGGGGGGCGCGCGCGAACATTTTTCTTGTAAAACAAGTGGGGCCTAGCAAAAAAAGTTTGGGAACCACTGAGTTGAAGTAACACTAAACTCATTGAAGCTGCCTGTCTGGTGCTGCAGTAAATAGCAGACGGACTAGCTGGTGGTGGTGGTGGTGGTGGTGGTTGGGTATTTATCTGCTAAAAAGTCCTCTTTTACTACTAACTTGGGAAAATACTGGAATGTTGCAAGACCTCATTTTTGTTCTCGTCGCGAGACTACTTTAAGACTGGATGCATGTTTAAGTTCATTGTTATGCTGCATGAATACATGTTTGACTGGTATGAATCCTCTCTGATTGTATTGTGATTGGATGACCTTCTAATGAAATAATCCCAACCATAAACATTTGGCCATTCAGATCCTCTGTGGTGCCTGCTTTTCACATTTTTTTGTCTTCAACCCCTCTAGCAGCTCACCCCATTTAAACTTCACAAGGAAATAGCTGTCAGTGTCAATTTCTTAGTTTTTACAACAAACATATTCACAGTTATTAAACGGTAGCTTTTGCTTTCATTTGAATTACGGCTTCTTTCGTATGCCTTGTTGCCTGAGAGTTCCCCCCGGGCCCATTCGCAGACAGGAAACCAAGCTGTGTGGGGAAAGAAAGAATCAAAATGTTCTTGTAAATAAAATGGACTTTTAGCCATTGTAGTCTTAAGGTTTTTTTTGTGTTGGTGTTATTAGAGAGGTTTTTGTCTATCACAATTTACAGAATGAGAGACGCAGCTTCTGGGAAAAGCCGATAAATTGAAACTCAACTGGCCCGAGTTGATTTTTGATCTGTTTCTTCAGAGCATCAATAGCCCCGATTACAGGCACATCATTCCTTTACTCTAATAAGCTTCTCTTATAATAATAACACATAAAATGCCATCAAGATAATAAAATTAGCCAGTCACAGTGCATACTAACACACATCACAGCCAAGTGCAGAATCCTTGTTTTGTTGTGCCAGTCCATTCCCGTTAGCCACCTCTCTATTTTCAGGTCTGGTTTCTTTTAGTCTTCTGCAGTCTGCAAGATATTACATGATGGCAGGTTTAGATTTATTTATTTATGTGCAAACAACAAAAGTCTGCTTGTTTTTACTGCACTACAAAGCTACATTTAAAAAGCACAAAGAAAGAAAATGAATTTTTAGAAAATGTAGTGATATTCCCTTAGGAATAACAAGAGTGAGCTGGGGGTGGTTTGTGCTCTCTGAGTGCTTCTTGTTTCAGTCCTCAGTTTGGCATTTCCACATTTGATTTTACCCAATTCTGATGTTAATTTCTGATTCATGCCAAAGCCAAAAGAGCCTTAAGTAAGTGCTCTTCCTTTTTCTTTTTATGTTTTCTTGTTAAACGTTCTGAAGTTGGATACATTTTAGACTCTGCCTCCTCTCAGTTTTACGTCAATCCCTTTGTGTCTAAATTTATTCAGAATTGGACCGCTCATGTGCCGTCTAATCCCTCGGCATTATTCAGACCTCTCTTTTTCATCCTCCTCTCTTAGCCACTGGGCCATGGTCATTTGATTCTCATGCTTTACATATCAGACTTAATTCTGATGTCATCCTCTCTGTACCTCAAGCCTCAAGGACCCTGAGGTGCTCTTAGCTTCTAGCCAATCTCAGGCTCTAATAACTTCCTATACCAAATCTCGGGCTCTCGTACCTCTCACTCTCCAATGTCAGATCTTCGCATCTCTCAAATTTCACCATCTAGTCTTCAATGGCCCTGAGCAAATCACAGACTCTCGTTTCCCTGTTTTTGACTTTCAATAATCTTTTAGTCAATCTCAGTCTTTCAAAGCTCTCCACATTCAATTTTAGGCCTTCACATTTCCCCAGTTGCATGCTCTCGTACCTCTCCGTCTAGCCTGTTAAGGCACTGAGCCAATCATAGCACCTTATTTCCTTTTTATTTTCTGGCTTTTGGCAATGTATAGCCAATCACAAGCTCTCATATATCCCATAAAATCTCTGACAGCCTCTAGCCAATCAGGCTTTCATTTCTCCCTTTCCTTGTGAATGGGCTGCTAGTCTTTATCCCAGACTTCCTTCTTCTCTTTTCTAGATTCACCTTCTTTTTTATTTTTCCATGCTCTTGTTTGCATCATTTCCCCAAGTTCAGTGTGTGCTAGGTAGCTTTGTTATCATACGAGCTGAAACTTCTTTGCCATGGAAAAAGGGTCCTGTCGTGGATCCTTTCCCTCCATCCGGCACTACCCAGCGGGATTTTGCTAACTCCTGTTTTTGCAGTAAAATTAGTTTGTTTTTTTTCCTTATAATGTTTATTCATTAACTTTTTAATTAGCTGGCTATAATATGCTATACTGACTGAATGCTGCAAAATCTGACCAGTTTAGACATTTGTTTTTAGTCAGTTTGTGAAATATTTGGCAGTTTGTGGAATATTATTTGCACAATTAGAGTTTTCACACAAATTGTGATGCATTAACAAACAGATTCTAACAGATGCCTAATTATATTTGACAAGTCTTTCTCGATATTGTTTATTTTTTTTTCTCTGCATTAAAGAGAATCCTCTTGCCTCTGATCCTCACACTCTTATTTTGAAAGTTCAGTTGCTGCTAACCAGGTGGCTCCACCCCTTACAATAACCTGTTTCCACACCGGCTGGCTTGGATCTGAAAATAGATCTATTGTCCTCGGTTTTATTGAGCTGCTAATTCAGAGACGATCTTGTCCCGCAGCCAGAGGGACTTCAACTCTTCACATCTTGGACTGCAGCTGTGCAGCTGGCACTGTCTTCTGCTCCAGAGATCCACCGCAAGCTTTTGGGGGTCACACTACCCAGAACCTGCTCCATGCAGTAATTCATGTACCAAGCAGAGCAGAAGAAAGAGTGCCAGCTGCAGTGCAAAGCAGTGGATTTCCAGTCTGTCTGTCTGAGAGGCAGCTGAGTTTATTGGTGTATGCATTAAATTTAAAAGCACAGTTTAATTGCTTTAAGAAAGCTTGTGGCTTTTTTGGTTCATACATATGCATTCTCCACCCCAGAAGACATCTAAATTGCATTGGCATCAACAGACACCACTCTGCATTTAACCTTTGGTTATTGTCAACCGATCGCAGCACAAGCCAAAGGTCTCTTAGTGTTAAAATGCACCAGACTACCATGTTTTTATTGTTTTTTCCTTCCTGCTGTCGCAAGGGCTTGCTCATAGGGAGCATATTATTGTCTGATTTCTACCTTATAACATAAAGTGCTTCAACAACATGACCTTGCTGAAGTGATAGAGTTGGTACAATTCCAAACCCTTGATAGAAGCCAGCATGTGTAATTGAACTTTTTAATGCATTTGAAGACTACGTGCCCACAACACTTAGCCAGTGAATTCTTCTGTACAAACCATATGCACAACTGAGTTCTGGTTACAGTCACATGTGGAAATGATTATTCAGAAGTAGTAAGTATAATCCCTGTATTTCTCAAATTTGTGTAACGGGAGACAGTTTAGTCATATTTGAATGCTGGGCGGACGGGATCCATATTAGACGCACATACCGCATGTTTACTTGCTCTGTCACTAAACTGCTAATGGAGAAATCGCATCATCAAGTCTCCCTACAAACAAGACCGTGTTCCCAGCAGCACCGCAAGTCAGAGAGCACTTTGAAACTTGGCAGTGCTTTGGGAGCGTGAGCTGGATGCTCTTACACGCTTGTGTGGCTAAATTAAGTGCCAAGTGCTGTCTCACTGTTTGAAACCTAAATGGACTGTAATGGTCCAGTTGCACTTACTCCAGTTGCATAATGGGCAGACCAGGTCTTTGTGGACAGACACACACTCAAGCATGCACACTCAAACATAAAAATGTAAACACACCCATGTGTGCAAGCGCAGGACACACAGCTATTTAGTTTCTCACACATTTCCTAGAAATCCTTTCTGTGTCTCGGGCTGGATCGACTGGCTACAGAGGAATTTCTTCATCTGGTTTTCCCGTATCTCGCCTCAGTCCTCCCTCCGTCTCTCTTCCCACTGCTCTCATCTTCTGATTGATAGCTCTTTGTTTTTTTGCAGCTTCATCCCAATCAGCTAATTGTTCATTTGGACCTAATTAGGAACTTGATCTGCTGGCAACATTAGCATAAATGACTGATTTTCTTTTTGGGGAGGGAAAGCTTCAACTCATTCCAGAGCACTGCTGCTCTCAGTCTTTCCCTCATCCTTTTGATAAAGCATTAGTGCCACCCATGAATTTCAACAAAGAGGCCTCTCTTTGTGACCGCAAAGATAAAATGATGAATTGTTGGCTGTATCTTTCATTTTGAGTTGTGTCTTTGAAAGCAGCCCTGTCACTCATAGTGACAGATATTGTTTCCCCTTGTTTTGGTTTGTGAGTTGCGCATTGAAACCAGAATAGAAGCAGGAGGGGGCTCTGCTTGAGAGGTTATCATTAGGTAGAGGAGCAGACATCAAGACAAAGATTGGTATTAAAAACCCTTGAAAGGGATGCCAACATTTGACTTTTGGGTGATGCACCTTGCAGATGAACAAGTCCAATATGCTTGCCAATAGCTGTGTTTGGCTAATTTAACAGATTTAATGCAAGTATGGGTTGTTTATCTCTGTTCTCGTCTCACTCGCTTTACCTCTTTTCCTCTCCTCTAGCCAGATGGACACTGTCCAACCAGCAACATCTGTTTGCATATCATCAGGAGAAGTCACATCACACAACCTCTGATGCTGTTTTTAGGCCACTCAGTGCACTCATGCATACATGGTTCCCACTGGCATTTGGGTATTACAGAAAAGTAGTCTTTCTGTGGACATTTTTTTTAAAATGTTGGAACATTCTCACTTTTAGATAAAAAAGTTTCAGTAACTGTATGACTTTCCTCAACTTTGTAAGTTTTCTGGGTTTTAAAAAGAAACGCTAATGAGCGTTGGTGGCTTTTAGCCCCGTAGCTGCCAGAATTTAAGCGTGGTTTGCAGAGCTGCTGGCTGCAGTCTGTGCTGAATCTGCAATGAGTGAGCGTGCATTACTGCGTACATCTCAGTATTGTTTCACTTGTGTTTGCTAGTGTCATACTTCTAAATCCATCTCAGCCTTTGCAACCACACTCCTGTATTTCCTGCCGTGTTGCTACCATGAGTGGATCAAGCACATAGTTTGACACCCTTGGCAGGACTGTGTTTTCGCCCTTAAAGGTTCTAAATTATTATTGTTTGGAGTGGGTGGGTGTGTTATGTACTGTACAATGTTGTATATACAGTACAAGAGGCATTCCTCCTTTACCCCGAATGCTGCTGACATGCTACATATCTTATAGCCATAGTTATTACTTTGTTGAACTCTAACAGAACATCGTGTCGAAAGAAGAAACCGCTGCGAGAAACACATTGTTGGGGTCCTCGAAAGTTTGCTACATGTTGTCACAGGATCACAAGATAAACAAAGGGTTTTAGTGATTTAACCTGTTACATTAAAAATTAAACAAAACTATACATTTAAAAAACAGAAAATGTTTTTGTAATTTTCAGTCACTACATTATTCGTTGCCTAAAAAAAACATGCTTAAGACTTCATCCATCCATTCGCTTCCGCTTATCCTTTTCAGGGTCGCGGGGGGGCGCTGGAGCCTATCCCAGCTGTCATAGGGCGAGAGGCGGGGTACACCCTGGACAGGTCGCCAGCCTGTCGCAGGGCCAACACACAGGGACAGACAACCATTCGCACTCACATTCATTCACACATTCACACCTAGTGACAATTTGGATTATCCAATTAACCTATCCCCACAAGCTGCATGTCTTTGGAAAGTGGGAGGAAGCCGGAGTACCCGGAGGGAACCCACTGCTGTGCCAATACTGCTGAATGAATATTCCCAGATGTTTGTCAGGTGTATTTGTTCATACTGTACTGTCCATCTGCTGTGCGTAGCTGTGTACATGTCATTAATATTAAATAATGCATTGACTGAGACAAAAAAACAACAACAAAGCACTATCCCTGAATATTGCCTCACCTTTTCCCACTTTCCACATCCCACCTGTAGTGCGCAAAAAGAGAAAATACAAAAAGTAAACATGCACCCCTGTAAGAATTACATCAATAAAATCGTGCAATTATCACAAAGTCAGACTGAACAAATACCACAGGGGATCTTTGTTCTGTTTTCAGTTATTTAGAGTCATGCTTTAGCAAGTAAACCCAAAAGTAAGACGTCTGCTGAAGTTTTGGGGGAATCTGACAAGAGGTGGGCATGTAGACTGCCCAATAAAAATAAATAAATAATGACTTGATAAAGCTGCTAACAGCCTCGAAAAGGTTCAGGGAAGTGTGAATGATAAGGTTTAGTTTATAAGACAGGCTAAGCTCACAGCTCTTCTCCCTGTACTAAAACTCAGTGATGTGATGTTGTGGTGAAGACCACTGCCTGTGAAAATCCCTTATCACGACTGCCAGAAAATCTTGTTTTTCAACCTGTTCTGCAGCAGTGCTCTGCTGCACATCTCCATTTGCTTGCCTTCAGTGCAAAAATGGCTGATAACTGCAGTTGGAAATATTCTACTAGTTATATCATTTATTTATTGCAGTTGCTGTGTGCTGATTTTTGGCACAAAGAAAAAGGGACTATTAATGAAGTGTGTGTGTTTAAAACTATTTGTGTGTCGACTGACACTGACAGACAGAATGTAAGTCTAGACCAAGAAATATACCATGGAAACCAGCATGTTGCCTAACAACCTTCATGTCTTCACATTTAGATTTATACCTTTAGACTGCAATCCAGAAATATCATCAAAAGCCAGTTAAACCGTAGTCTTGCTCGGATTTGTGTCTGGTTAATAGATGCTGAGCATGAAGCACAATTTCCGCTTAAATCTCAGAAACTCTGACGTCATTCGTATCCTGCTATTAACTGTAGATTTTGCAGCCCAAAATATTCCCAGTCAAACTGTGGAGGTTTGATAATGCTAATCAATGAGAGTGACTCAACAATTGCAACTCACTTCTGAAAAGGACTCAGCCAATATTCCTCATTTTGGAGCTTCTGATGTTGTCCCTACTTTTGTTTGTTATTTTCTTGGCAGCTTTAAAATTGCACATCATAGTTCTGACTCATCTGATGCAACAATGGCATTGTTGTTTTCTTGCACTAATGTTTCACCGAGATGTGTTAAACTGGGAATTGCATTCCTCCGTTTCTGCCATTCCCTTTTTGTTATTTATTATTACCGGTTGCCTGTTTACTGGGACAAAATTTGACTTCCTCTGTCAGATTTTTATGACGCAGAGTGAAATAAGGTGAGCAGTAAAGAGAGAAAACATAATTTAAGCTGGTGGTCTGGTGCTTTGCCTTTAGGAGGCAAGGCCCTCCTGTACTTGCATCAGAAAAAAGGCACTTTTTCCTTGATATTGCTACTAATTTGGGTTAAATATAGTATAAATATAACAGGTCAAAAACTAGTTATCAATATACAGTGAAGGCACTTGAGTAAACCACCTCATCTTGTTATACTACTCAGCTACAAGTGATTTGCAGCTACTTTGCTGGACTATGTTACCACATAGTTGCTCCAAATATTGATTTCATTCTGTAAATCTTTATGTTAGACAATTTGTACGTTTTGTACTGATATATCTGTGATAAGCTAATATTGGGCATTCATGTATACAGTAAGAAACAGTCCTTAAAAAGTTGAATGCTTCTTGAAAAACAGGACTAAGAGTTAAAGTCATCATGATAGGCTCACAGCACAGAAGTATGAAGCAGGTAAGCAAATGACGGATTTACCATCATTTCGATCTTTCGTGCTAGCAGGGTGACACTAAGCATTAGAAAGTATAACGACATATATCACAGCACACAAAGACGCTATGATTTCAATCAGCTCCACCTACACAGTCTAATTAATAAAAGCTGACTGGCAGCGACTGATCTTTTTCCCTTCATAGAAAAATCAGAGTGAACTTGCTTTTCCATGTAGTTTTTAAGCCCAAAGTGGAAAAACTTTGGTAATTTTTCACTAATAGAATTTGTTTGTACACATGTCAGGTCAAGCTCCACGCCCCCTGTATTCTGCTTGTCCTGTGCTCCAAAAAGCTACAGAGCCCCCCTGCCGTGTGGGCTGATCATTAAATGTGTCATGAACTTTTCGTCGCTCGCTCACTCTTCTTCTGCACCCCCCCCGCGCAGCGCCAAAGATGATGAGCTGCTGGGTGTTTAAGACGTGTGTAAGGTAGACAAAGAGGCTTTTGTGTTTGTGTGTGCGGCAGCGAGGTGAGGATTGCTGTTGAAAAAACCTGTAGTGGGCCTACAGAGCTCTTAACCACATCCTGTTCCTGCAGGTTCACAAGTTAAAAATGTTTTGATGAAGCGAGATGTGCCACTTTCTCATCCCGGGTGCCGTGGTGTGTTATTTTTCCTGGTCTTGTTCAGTCTTCCTCCATCTTCACTGCTTCCGCATTCTCTTAGATAACAACTTCCCAGTTGTTCGCAAAACTAATCCAGCGACTTTAACTTTGAAGTAGACATTCATGACCTCTAAAGGATGAATCCTAATGTTTTTTGGTAATCCGCAGCTTTCCGACCGTTCACTGAAATATCACAGCTACTTGCTTGAGTGCCAGTATGAGGGAATTCGAAGCCTCTGAATTATGGGAGCTCTGGTGATCCAGTGCCATAATCTACTCAGACGTTTTTAAACTATCTCTATCTCTGTGTTTTTGTCTTTCAAGGACCCAGATTAACTTCACCGTGGCCATCGACTTCACAGCTTCCAATGGTGAGTCTTCTCATAAACACACATTTAGACACACAGAGTGCCCTGAATGCCTGGGGAGCATTTATTCAAATATATGCAGATGGGGGAATCAAGTGTTTCCTAATAGCCCTCTCCATCACACCTGGCGGTAACATGCTATGATGGCCGTGATTAAAGGGCTGTGTTATCAATCTACCCTTGAGCTCAGTAGTAGGTGGACGATTGAGGCTGTTGAGTCAGTCCTATTAAATGAAATGAAAACTCTTCAACTGTAGTTGTAATAAATGTGTTATCAGAATCAGAATCAGAATACTTTATTAATCCCTGGGGGAAATTATTTTAGAGGCTGAGGTGCACTTGATCTTGTCAGCCAATTACAAAACCCTCAATAGCCACCACAGTTTATTAAAAACAACCCACGTAGTGATATAAAAAGTCGCATACGGATAGATAAAACAAAAAAAAAAAAAGCAACACATTCTTGCCGCTGTAAGGTAATTAGCAGCTAATTTAACTCCATCGCTGAAGCTATCATGACTCAAGTGTTTTTCTACAAATTTACACATCATGAACCACTAGAGATTTATTGGATGGTTACTTTTGGACGAGCTCTCTGTGACAAAGATGTGCGAAAAATCAAGAAGTGGTAAAACAACATTTTCAACTTCAGGCAGCTTTTCTAGCAGTGATCATGGTTCCTGCAGCTTCTGACAATCCATGATGGCCCGGTCCGTTTTATGTGCTTGCTGGAAGGAAATCTCCGAATTTGGACTTAACTTACTTGTGATTTTGAAGATTCTGTCTCTGTCTACAACAGGTAACCCAGCCCAGCCCACCTCACTCCACTACATGAGCCCCTACCAGTTGAATGCCTACGCCATGGCTCTGAAGGCAGTCGGAGAGATAATTCAGGACTACGACAGTGATAAGATGTTCCCTGCACTTGGCTTTGGAGCCAAACTGCCACCCGATGGACGGGTGTCCCATGAGTTTGCTTTGGTAAGTACAGGACTGAGACTTGTACCCTGCAGTCAATGGAGAGTCATTTATAATAGGTGACCTATGATTAGTGTTGGAGAGAGCAAGAGAGGGAACGAGAGGAAAATTACTATTTCCCTAAAACAATTACATAAACACTTTTACATTTATTCTATTCATTTGTATTCACACTGAACTGTTTTCACTTCACAAAGCTGAAAGGTAGATTCGTGGCTTGCCTGCATTATTCTAACGTGGTCGACAACACTGTACTGGTAAACAACCGTGGATGTTCTTTAATCTCCGGGTCCATTTGCTGCTTAGTGGTGTGTTACGTATTCACATGCTTGACTGGTACTATGGAGATTTGCATATTTGTAACACAGCAGTTGAGGAGTTTTCCAGCTAATTGACAGGCTCAGGTTTTAATGTCAGTTCTTTTACATTGTGGAATTTAATGCAGCTCCTGTCAACAAAAACACAAAAAAATGTCTTCATTTACGAGAGTCTCAAATGTTCCCAGTCACACGGAAAAGTTGTGGGAAACGTTTAGTTATGCTTTACATTTGAATAACTCGAGGGTCATTCTAGCCTTTGATGGTTGCATTTATTTACTGTGACCTTTGAACCATCCGTTCTAATGTTTTTCATACAACCAGCCAAAATGTCAAAAGCAATATCAAACATGTCTTTAGTGTATATATGGTGTATATATAGACCTTTCAGCCGAATTCTATTTTTATGCATAATCTGTCATATAAAATTTAATCAAAAGAAAAAGGTCTCTTTTAAAAACTTGTAATCTTTTAACTTTATGCATCAAGCAAAAATTTATTATATGCAGCTGTCTCTGACTTGAAGAAATTTGTTTAACATTTAAACCTATTTTCTGCATATTCCAGCTTATAAAATAAAATAATGTTTTGTGTTTACGCTCTTTCAAAAAGATGCAAGTAAAACACAGCAAAAATAAATAAAATCAAAGACTCAGCGGCACTGAGTGCTGTCGCTCTTAAATCTATTGTCACCTGTTTAGCAGGAGTGGAGCCGGTGGAGGTTTGTGCTGTGCCGCAGTGGTCATGTCAGTGGGGGGATCCGGGGGTTTCTCTGTGAATGCCACATTCCTGTGGCAGTGTGCTCGGTGCTTGCTCAGATTTGAAGTTTAATTTTTCGCTGTAGAAAGAAGTTTTCTTGCTACGCAGAGTGTACGACAGACGCTAATGTTTTTGTCAATTTTTATGGAATCAAACTCAAAGTGATGTAAGTACGCCCACGCTTCAAACGCTGCACGGTCGTACTCTCCATATTATCCGTTATTGATCTATCTACACACGTGTTGCTGCCACGGACGTCGCATGCTCGTACGTCATTGTCATAAGACACACAAATAAAATCACGGTTTAGTAACGCAGTGTCCTTACGGGAAAGTAACAGTAATCTAATTACCTTTTTTGCAATAATAATCCCTTACTCTACTCATTACTTGAAAAATGTAATCAGATTACAGTAACGCAAGTAACGCGTTACTTCCCATCTCTTGTTATGACTGATGATACACTTACCTGCCACTTTGTTAGGTACACCTGTTCATGCGGATAAGCAGCCTGTTGAAGTTCAAAGTGAGCATCAGAATGAGGAAGAAAGGTGATTGTAATTACTTGTGGCATGGTTGTTGTTGCCAAACGGATGGGATTTCCCCAAACATCCATCTCTAGAGAGTACATAAATGATTCACTTGCTTCTCCTCTTCCTGTGGCCCTGCTGAATGCATCTCAAATCAATCATGGAAGGTAATCCCCTCTTCTTCTTTCCTCTGCAGAACGGGAACCCTCAGAACCCATATTGTGCAGGGATTGATGGTGTAATGGAAGCCTACTACCAGAGTCTTAAGTCGGTTCAGCTTTACGGCCCCACTAACTTCTCTCCTGTTATCAACCATGTGGCCAGGTAATACACGTGCACCAGTGATTTTAAGTGTCTGATTTACATCTCTCGGTTTTTGCTTTTCTGTACGCTGAGCGCGCTGTTTTACGCTGTCGTAATTGTCATCACTTCCTTTAAAATGAACTTCATATCATTTGAGTACGCGTGAAAGAACAGAGAGTACATTTCACTCCGACACTCAACATGTGTTCTCAGATTTTCTGTAATGAGCTCTCTGAAGCAGATGTTTGTAATGTAGCTAAGAAGAGTTAGAGTGCAGGAGAAAAACCTCGGGACACAAACAGAGAAGGTGCCTGACAGATGATTGCGTGTTTGTTTGTGTCTGTGTACCGATGAGAACGTAATTTATGCTGCGGGGGAAGACGAGCAGGCGGACAATCAAGAAAAAGTCCTCCAAAAGAAAAATACATTAAGAAACTGTTCATGCAAGTATGTAATTATAGCGAGGTCTCTCGTCAGGTTGCTTTTCATATTTGGGAGATAATTTACTCACATCTTAATAGTGTACTTACACATACAAATAGAGCACAACACAGATACCTAACCAGCTTGTAATGAGTTCAGTATTTTGCACATTTTCGATTACTGGTTATGTAGTATTTGAGCCCTTTCCAACCCATTGGTCAGTCCCTTTGAGCAACAGCAACTGATTAGCTTAGCTTAGCATAAAGCCATGACGGTTCGATCATTGGCGCTCCAATCTGCATCCCTTTGCATCCTTGGGCAACATACTGAACCCCAAGTTGCTCTCTGATGTGTGAATGTTAGAAAAAGGTGCCTGTAAGGTTACATGAGGCATGTTGTATAAAATGTTTTGAGTGCCCAAGTACAGCAGGAAAACTCCATAATAGCCTAAAAGCACTGCCTGTCACCAGGTTGTGGTGTGTGTTATCAAAGTCAAAGTAAACTTTATTGTCATCTCTGCTATATATAGTACAGAATATAAAGAGGCAGTTCAGTTCATTTCCATTCAGTGCAAAAGACAACAATAAATATAAGAAGAATATATATATATATATATATATATATATATATATATATATATATATATATATATATATATATTATTAGGGCTGCACGATTAATCGTTAGAAAATCGCGATCTCGATTCATACTTATGTGCGATCTCATTTCCAAATGACAACGATTTAAAAAAAAAAAAAAAAAAAAAAAAAAAAAAGGACGACGACGATTGTACCGCATTTTGATCCGGGACGTAATCTGCATGAAAACAAGCGCTCACTCTTCCTGCTCAACAAATGACAAGGGCGGAGCCTTATACCACGTGATACAGAAGCTGTGCCTTGTGATGCTAAAATTAGCAGGGGAAAAAACAGCGGTGAACACGTCAGGGATGACGAGAAAGTGACTGGAGAAAATCCGTCCCGGTCAGCCACCCAAACATCAATAACGGGAACCTTATACAGCACTTCCCTATACCCGTCGAACTTCCGCAGGCACAAAGAAATTACGGAGGCTATTACTTATCACCTGACCAAAGATATGGCTCCCATCAACACTGTGCAAAACGAGGGATTTAGGAAAATGATCAACACCCTAGACAAACGTTACGCAGTGCCGTCCCGCAGCTATTTTTCTATTGTTGCACTACCTGCTCTATACACGCAGTGTCGAGCAAGGGTGGAGATGGAATTTCAAGCAGTACAACATTTTGCGGCAACGACAAAATGTGAGACATTTGTTGTTTTTATGTTTATTTATTGTTTTTATGTTCAGTCTCAACTGTTACGAAGTTGATGTGCAGTTAATAAGTGCAATAAATATTTATATTGGAAAAGAAAATCGTGAGAGAATCGTGATCTCAATTCTAAGCAAAAAAAATCGTGATTCTCATTTTATGCAAAATCGTGCAGCCCTAATATATATATATATATATATATATACACATACACACACACACACACACACACACAGATAAGACTAAGGTAAAAGGATCAATAACAGTTTACAATTTACAGGTTGAAGTGATTTAAAGTGACCATGAGCAGGATTCTTGAGAGCAGGATTGTCCATAGAGCAGCATCTGGGTTACAAAGGCAGTGGTATGTGGAGTGCAATAGAGTCAGTTAGTTAACAGTTTGTGTGGGTGTGTGTGTTGGGGGGAGTGGGAGAGCCGGTAGTGAGTTCAAGAGTCCGGTGGCTTGTGGGAAAATGCTATCTCGCAGTCTGGAGGTTCGGGCCTCGATGCTGCGATAGCATCTGAAGATTGGAAGGAGAGAAAAAAGTCCATGTGAGGGGTCAAGCATGATCCAGGAGGCCTTACTGATGCAGCACTTGTGGAAGAAGTCCCGTAGCAAAGGGAGAGATGTTCCGATGATCTTGGCAGCTGCTTTAACAATCCGTTGTAGCTGGCGGAGGTCGCCGACTCTGCAATTGCTGAACCACAAGGAGATGCAGCTGGTCACAGGTTATACACCCATGTGTCACATAAAATATTCAGTGGTTGTTGGGAAGTAAAAAAGTGTCCAAAGGAGACAAGGTGGCAAAGTTGGCATTAAATCAAAAGGTATTTATTATTGATTAAACTAAAGGAAACAGACAAACCGCCTTTACCATCAAGAGGAAGAGCAGCACACCAAAGTCTAGAAGCTGGCCACGAAGCAAAAGAGAACAAGTCAGACATGTTAAATGATTCAAAGACCGTCCTCTCCACCAAGGCGTGAGCAACCTCAAACACGCACACAGCTGTAAAGTAAACGCTCCGTGGAACTGGAAGTCCAGCAGAATCCAGCTGAGTGTCACGGGTTGTACTTGTGTTTATCTTGAGGAGATTTCTATAAATATTTCATTTAAAATATATTTTATTTCTAGGTAGTCATTACCTTTCATGTAAAAGTAGGCCTGCCCAGCCCACAGACCAAAAAATTATCTGTGGAAATGCAGCACAAACATGAAGAAACACATTGACTAGGACGGCCCTGTATCGGTGATATAAAAGTCTGAGAGAACTCGCTCTTCCAAACGTTTCTTTTTGCATAAAGAATAAAATTCTCTCTTTCACTATCTTATTTTTCACATTATTTTGCCAATCTCCAAATATCTGTATGCTCACGAGGCAGCTCCACACCCTCTGCACTCTGTCACATTTTTTGACAGCATATTGTCCCCAGGCTGTTAGAAGAGTTAGCCTTTGAACCCCTCTCACTGATTTGGAGTCATGAACAAAGATCACGATGACTAGAAAAAGAGAGCATGTTTGTCCCATACTGGCTTCTCTTCTTTAGTTTCATGTAAAGTCAAAAACTCAGCACAAGGTTTTGAATATTCAGGCCCAACTTATCTTAAAAACCTCATAGTACCATTTCACCCAAATGGAGCGCTTCTCTCTGACTGCTGGATTGCTTGTAGGGATTTAAAAGTAGAATGGGACGCAGAGCTGTCAGGCCCCTCTTCTGTGGATCCAGCTCCCAGTTTGGATTGGGAGACAGACACCCTCTCTACTTTTAACCTCTTAAGCCCCAACGCCTAACCGCTCTCCTGCCTTTTGCCCCTGTATCTGGAGCATTGGGGCTTAAGAGGTTAAGATTAGGCTTAAAACGTTCCTTTTTGATAAAGCTTATAGTTAGAGCTGGATCAGGTGACCCTAAATCCTCCTGTAATTACGCTGGAATTTTCACTTACTCTATTTTTAGACACCACTCTAGACACCACAGCATGTTTTGTGTCTTGTGTCCCTCCATGAGCCTGTTCTGCTGGTTTCTTCTTGTTAATTGGAGATAAAGTATCTGAATTTTAGGAGCGGGACCACGCCTCCAAACACGCTCCTTCCAGTTCTCATCTATGTAGGTTCCCCAAGTCCTACAAGTTGTTTGTTCTCATTTACGTGCCCCACCCCTTTTCAATTCTTTCACTTCTTCACTTCTATGTAGTACTATGGGTAAACTATGGGGATCTGCCAGGCCCGTGAGCCACTGCCAGTCCCCAAACCGCAGCTCAATTCATGTCCAAGCCTTTCACCTTTATCTACTAAACTGCTGTCAAACCTCAAATGAGGACATGGGCCCAGCGGGTGAAAAGGGAGTTTGTTGGGGTTTTCTCTGTATTTCTTGTAGGATCTTTTCTACAGGGCTTTGAGGTGACTGTTGTTGTGATTTGGAACGATATAAATAAAATTTAACTGAATTGAATAGTAACAATAAGAAACAGCACAGCTCTGTTACCCCTGACTCAGAGCCAGGCCAGTTATTTAAACAAAGTGAAGCTGACATTCTGTTTTATAACTCAATATTTAATAGAGGCTGTTCATTTTGCTGCTTTTGTTCTGTGCCTGAAATATTCTTCTCCTCAGTTCAAATAACAAATCCCATCAAAACTGCAGCATATATATATATATATATATATATATATATATATATATACATACATACACACACACACACATATACACTAGTATATATATACTAGCTCAAAACATGAACTCTATCACCAAGTCTTTAAACATAAATATGTTAAGCGTTTCAGAGACGTAAACAAGGCTGCATTTTTCATAAACTTCTATCCTCCCCCGAGCCAGACTGCAGATCATTAACTCTGTTTTTGCTCTAAAAGTTTTAACTCTCAGACCTGGTTCAGCTGTGTGAGATAAGAACCTAACTAATCAGAACACATTGCATAAATTCCTCCTCATAACCTCATTAAAAACTTTAAACTCTAGTTGTTATGGGGACACGTAACATCTTTCTGCAACTGTAAGGCCTATTTATCAACTTTAGGCTTGCAGTTCTTTTAAGTCCCGTCCAGCCTCTGCATCTCTTTTTTTGATAGCACAGCCCCCATTTATCATTTCTGCTATCTCTTACTCCACTCCCCCATACAGCTTAGTAATTATCAACTTTGTCTTCCTTGGTCTCTCGCTGTCTCTGACTCAACTTGTTTTGCTATATTTTATCCCTCTATCTACAGTGTTGTGATGGTCTATAGTGGAAGTTATTAGGAGATGGAGACGTAGCTTCCTGCACAGAAAGGTGATGCTTGAAAGAAACTGAAGCAGTTGGAATAATATCAGGTCACGACTCAGACAGGAGTGAAAGGGCACACTTGGTAACAGAGTGGCTAAAATTCTTAATAAGACAAGGATCTATGAAACTGACATAAAGATGTGTTTGACAGATTATGAGGTTATCCTGTTATCCAGAGCATCAATACCACCCTGTTTTCACAGATCTGTTTCTGCTCTTTATTAAATAAAGCCACTAAATACTTTACATGTAATTAAACTACACAGTGTGATGCATAATCTACTCAAGTAATGAGCTGTATTTGTAACAAAAACATGTAAGGAGATCAGAAATAACCACAAATTGTTTCTTTGTGTGTTTTTGTACAGATACGCAGCATCTGTGAAGGATGGCTCTCAGTACTTTGTGCTCCTCATCATCACAGACGGGGTCATCTCAGACATGGCCCAGACCAAGGAATCTATTGTCAATGTAAGCACGTGCAGAGCAGCTGTGAACACCTGAGCCTGCACCTCTAAGAAAGTTCACTCTTTGAAGAAATATTAGTTGCAAAAGTTTAATTATAATAATGATAAATAAAGCCAATGCCATTCAAAACCAAAGACTGGCTGAAGGAATGAGGAAATAATGAAAACAGGAACGACAAACAAGGAAGGAAGCAATTCATCCCTTAATTAAACTTTACGTAGCAGTACTTTGTGCTAAAGAAGCAACAAATCACCATGCAGGCGAATGCAAAGAGAAATGACCGTGACCATCATGCTAGCTGCCCCATTTCGCATATATTTACAACACCACAACACTACGACCATCAAACATCAAAACACAACCTGATTAGCTAAAGGTGCAACAATCTAAATCTCACACTTCTAGATAGTTTGTTAGCACTGATGATGTTCTCATCCCTAAATAGATGAAAATTGCTTTGTGCTCGATGATTACTGTATCATTGGAAGTTTTGACCATTGAGGGCGAGAACGGGGAAACCTGCTGAGTGGAAAATGCAGAAGTGGCAAAAACTGCAGATCCTCTCGAGTCCGTATCCATGGAATCTCATGTTAAAACGGCCAACTTTATAGCATTAAAAAGCATATTTATAGCCTGATACAAGAATAAGTTTTGGCCTCTGTGGATAGTTTCTTCATTTCTAGAATTCTGAGTGGGATGATTTCTTTAAAGCTCATCCACCTGGATAATTGGATTGGGAGCATGGCTGTTTTAATTGACAGGTTTCCCAACACAGGGAGCTGGCTCTGATATGTGTTTATTAGTTTCCCTCTATTAATTTCACTCACTGAAGTAGACCTCTCTACTGTGTTTATGCCTGTTGGGGCATTTTTAATGGATTATCTGTTAATGTTATAGCTGTGTGGTTTGTGCTTCGGTTGAGAGAAATTCTAATATACTATTAGACTATTACTGAGCAATGCATGTCTGTACACTTTGTGGAGACAGCTTTCAAACCAAGATAATTCAGCACTTTTGTCCAAATATAGTAACTTCAAAAAAACATCAATAAGAACTGTGTGGTGGCTCATTTTGAAGCTTCAAAATGTAGAGGCCTAACCCAGGAGGTGACATCGCCATGGCTACATCTTCCTTTTATACTGGGTTAGCATGTACAGCAAGTCACAGTGTGCTTTTCACACATCAGGGTTAGTGCACTATAGTGCACAGGTAGCAGTCACAGAGTTTTCTGTTGTTGTGCTGGTTACATGCGGTGTTATGGTGGGAAAAGTTAGGAAACACGACGAAATAACTGTGTACCAAATCTTAAACATAAAAAAATACTCTGGATTGTAAACATTTACAGTCAAGACAAAACTGTGTGCAAATGAGCAGAGGGGTGAAAGCGCATGTGAACTGTGCACAGTTGAGGGAATTTAATAAAAAATAGAATTTCGCATTTGATACGACATCCATGACTGGCAGCGGTTCCTTCTGTTATAATGTGTGTTTGCTGTGCTGCTTTTGCCAGCATGTGGTTCACCTTCGCACCATCCTCTCCATCACTGTCAAGTCCAGAGTCGCCCAGAATGCAAACAAAATGAACAGTGAACGGAAGCCATGTTTCTGAAACCAGTGATCCATCTCAGGGCCTGTGAAAACAACAAAAGACAGGGGGTTTGATGGTTTGACGGGAGAAATAGAAGGCTTGGGGTAAAAAAAAAGGGGGCAGATATATGCAAGATATGAGGGGGGGGGGTGAGCGGAGCAGAATTAGAAACCCAATGAGGACCTCTACTACAGGGAGCAAAAAAATAAGCGAGATGTTTTGATAACATCATCTATCTTTCTGCAGCCTGAGGTCATAACATTACTCACTGAACACACTCACACACCGATGGACTGCATACACACTCTGTGACACTTGAACGAATGCGCCCACGTACAACACAAACACATGTCATTTGTTAGCTGTCAGCGAGTTGAGTGTCTCATGCCTAATATTAATTACAGTGATGGCTCAACCCACGCAGCGCTCCGGGGGTGGAAAACATACATGATCACACATATTGTATGTGTTCTGCGAAACATGAATGTGACATGATTTGTTTACTAAAGAAAAACCTCCACAGTGTCCAACATGCGTGAACATGCATGGCGTTACACTCAAGTAAAGATTTTCACAGCTTTGAATGTTTTGAAATATTAATTGTTCTTCCTCTCGCTCTCGTTTAGGCCTCCTGCCTGCCGATGTCAATTATCATTGTGGGAGTAGGGCCTGCAGAATTTGATGGTAAGTCAACAAGATCTTGAAACATGTGGGTTAAAATAACAAAACTTTATTTGATTAGATTTTTTTGTAGTAAAAACTGCTGCCAGCTTAGTTTTGTCTTTAATCTTTACAGCCATGGTTGAATTAGACGGTGATGAAGTCAGAATCTCTTCTAGAGGAAGATACGCCGAGAGGGACATTGTTCAGGTGAGGTCTGCCTTCAGTCTCTTAAATCGTTACTCATCCTCATTACACTAACCTGTGTCACTGTCTTGGGTCTGCGTTTTCGGTCCATTCTGTGTTCTGACGTCTTTGCTGTGACAATATATTTAAAGTGAGTATACAGACGTCTTAAGGGTATTAAATGGAGGTCATACGGGTGTTCCCTCACTGGGATTGCATGCCAAATGATTGTTTTTAAATAAAGCCTGTGAATATTAATTGGAAAGTGCAGTTGAGTCAAATTGGTGTGAGCCAGCCCCATCCTCGTGGAGCAGCCCTCCCCACGAGACAGGCACATTCCTGGGATGAGACCTCCAACACCCACCCACTCCTCACGGAGCAGCACTGCCCACGAGACAATTCAATTCAATTCAATTTTATTTATACAGCGCCAATCACAACAACAGTTGCATCAAGGCGCTTTATATTGTAAGGTAGAGCCTACAATAATACATACAGAGAACAACCCAACAATCATATAACCCCTATGAGCAAGCACTTTGGCGACAGTGGGAAGGAAAAACTCCCTTTTAACAGGAAGAAACCTCCGCTAGAACCAGGCTCAGGGAGGGGCGGGGCCATCTGCTGCGACCAGTTGGGGTGAGAGAAGGAAGACAAGACAGTTAAATCCAAAACAAGTTATGGATTTAACTGTACAAACTGTGTGTGCTGAAACAATACCTGTGCTACGAGGTGCTTCATTTACACCTGACAAATCAAGTGCTCAAATTAGGTAATTAAGTGGGACCCACCTGAAGACCCCTATTAGCTGATGTTTTAGCAATGCACATTCCCAACAAAATTCCAGTTCCAGCCAAACTCAGGGCCTATGCATTTTTATTGGGCCTGGGAGGTATGAGCAGACAGAACCAACCATGTGGTGCACCAGACCCCAGATGGCAATAGAGACACACACACACACACACACACACACACACACACACACACACACACACACACACACACACACACACACACACATAGAAAGATAATGGCAGGCTCCCCAGTAACAGTGAAGAGCCAAATCGCCATCCCCTCCATCTTTTACTCAGTCTCACTTCCTCATTAAAGTGAATGAACAGTGAACCTCAGCTCTAACCCCTGGCTTAATGCCCATTTTAAAAAGCCTAGGGCATTGTGGGGTCTGCAGGCAGCCATGTAAGATGGACCTGTGCAGCGCAGAAAGATCAGAATTTTCCCCATGTGGCTTCGGCATAGCCACAACAGCGGCTACCTGTGTGCTTAAGTTCTTTATTCTTAAAAGGTCATTTAGGTTAGCAAAGCAGCCACATAGACGTGCCTTTAATGTATAAAGTGACAGTCGTACTTCATGCAGTATTAGTTCACCCATCCCTTCAATCATCCAGTTCAGCCAGGCGTTCGTTGCCTTCCCTTTTATTTGTATTCCTGTTTGTGTTGCTGCAGGGGATCACTTCACGGTTGCAGGTAATCCCAAAGCAGCTTTAATCTTAGCACTGAACTAAAAGAAGTAGAAGAAAAGCGAACATTCACAGCAAACCACTTGTTTGATTGTAACACGGATAAGTCACGTTTTCCTCCTCCGTGACCTTTATGCCGCCGCCGTGATAGTCTTATTTCTCGCACCCTCCCTCAGAGCCACGCTCATTAGTTAGGTTTTTTTTAACAAGCTCAAGCACACACATATACAAGCGCTCCATGCAGAAAAAGACCTGGTGGCAGTGAAAAACTAAGTTTCTGTACGGGAACATTACACCAGCTCAGCCTGCAGGATCTCATTATCAGAAAGCTAATAACCCCAAGTGTCATGGTGAAGCTTAACTTCTGCAGCAAGTGTTTCCAGCACAAATTGTCTCCATTTGTGATCTTGTGATTGCAGGTGACAACATCTCATTAAGTAAAAATAAAAAGTGACTTTGTCTTCCATTGGAGGGACATTATGAGAGAGATTTACAAGATTTATTTAAGCAAAGTGAAACAACTTCAGTGATCATACGGTGACTGGTGTTTTAGGATACACGTATGTTTTCAGCACCACTATAAATTATGCAGCCTAATATTTGATCCCAGTAATCCCTGACTTTTCCTAGAGCTAACTGGTGCTTGTTATGTAGCTGCTGGCTTGTATTTTCGCCTTATCTCAAAGCTTCCAACTGCTCAATTTCTCACTCCAGCAGCCCCAAACCGTGTCAGGAGACTCTATTACCAAAAGTCTCAGGAAAAAAAATGAAAAATTGGATGAAAATATGCACATTTCGTCTTTCTACATGTTCTGCTCAGCTAGGTGATGTTACAGATTCGGACTTTTCTTTACCCCAGTTGAGGCGAAACCTTTACATTTGCTGTAGCCCGATCGCCGCACAGCTACACGCCAGAGTTTCAGCCGCCCGGGCGATTCTGCAGCGTCTTAATTAGGCTAGATTCTTCTCGCAGGCAGCTGCTAGCCTGGTGAGCTGTACAGCTGTACTTTTACAAAAATAATCTTGCAGTTCACAAGTACATCTCCCACTTGTAACAAAAAGCAGATGAATAGTATTACTTAATTCAAATTCTTCATTTTCTTCGTTTGTTTGTGTGGCTCTTCCCACTGCTCCCGCCTCCACCCCATCATATTTCACCCTCCTTCTTTCTCACCCCCCTTTCTCTTCCTTTCACCCAGTCTCTTCTCCATCTGCGCTTTTCTTCCTTATTGCCGTCTATCCTCTCTGTGACTTCTCTCATTTTCCCCCTCTTTACCAAACCCAACTGTCTTTCCACACATTTCACCGATATCTTCACCTCTGTAAGTCCTATCAGTTGGCCGGTCCTACTTCCATAAAGTTATTTTGGAAGCAGCGTTTTCGGTAAAAGCTTTCTAGCTTCCAGCTGTTTTATTGCCTGAAATGACAAAAGTGCAAGTTTTGTTCATCCAGACAGAACTTTCTATGACTGCTTTTCTTCAGAAAGTCTTAGAAGCGACAGACAGATGTTTGAGCTCTGGTCACGTGTAGGGATGGGTATCGTTTAGGTTTTATCCGATACCGGTGCCAAACCGGTACTTTTGAAACGGTGCCGGTGCTTAAAGAATGGAGAACACAAAATTGGTCCAAAAACCTCTCATGTTCAGCTGTTTTTTTGTAAAAAGATAACAATGTTAGCCTTTTCTGCAGCTATGGGGCATATATGGTATCACTCTTGGCTGGAAGCAGTGCTTAATCAATGGAAAAAACACAAACTTTTCTCGGCTTTTAAAAAAACCGCTATGCGTTGCCAGGTGTTTCATCGGATTTGAGGTGTTACCTCCTTTGACAGTATCACAGTATCAGCTTTAAGCACTTGTTGCAGGCTGCTGAGTTTGCATATTTTGCTGTGAAGTACAGCCAGACTTTGACCGCTTCGCCTTGGGCATTTTAATCTGTAGCTCTGCTCTAAAAGAACGTACGTACCTGGACCCGCCTACTATCCTCGGAAACGTAAAATGATTGGCTAGAATCTAAAGTGTATCACAGCTCAGGAAAAAAAAGCACCGAAATAAAGCACCGAAATGTGCGCTGCTTTTCGGTCTGGTTACTACCCATCCCTAGTCACGTGACTAACTGGTCAGTTTCAGTGCAGAACAACATCAAATACAGTAAAACCACATGGAAAGCAGATAGTAGTCATTTATTTGGTAGGGTTACATTCAATTACAACAGGACCAACAATCAATAAGGAAATAATCAGCTCTGCTTGGTTAACGATAACTGTAATATTTTTAAAGTGCTAATGGCAAAGCTTCAAAATTTGTTCACCTTTTACACTGGCTATGATGCTGACTTAGCTGGCTAGCTAGCTAAGAGTTTATGGCTATGACGCGCAGAATCATGCAAGAGGAAATTGCCTGACAAGCCTGCAGTGCCTATAAAACCTATATATGATTGATTTCGCATTGTTCTTCAAACTAACTCCTGTCCCAACATCTGTTTTCTGCTGC
This sequence comes from Perissodus microlepis, assembly GCF_051167445.1. Lineage (NCBI taxonomy): Eukaryota > Metazoa > Chordata > Actinopteri > Cichliformes > Cichlidae > Perissodus > Perissodus microlepis. The sequence goes on from NC_140477.1 coordinate 4,465,742, forward strand.
TTTTTTTAACATCTCTCTCCTCTTACCTTTCAGTTTGTCCCGTTCAGGGACTACATCGATCGTACGGGGAACCACATCCTAAGCATGGCCCGGCTCGCCAAAGATGTCTTGGCTGAGATTCCAGACCAGTTCCTCTCCTACATGCGGACGCGCGGGATAAAGCCTTCACCGGCGCCGCCTCCGTACACACCACCTGGGCAACCCATCCAAACCCAGATCTGAGGAGCAAGGCTGGAAAAAGGTTTTGGAGTCAGGGGTTCGCTGAACTTGTCACGCGAAATACTTCCATTTCCTTAAAGCCGCTCTCCATGCCTTGTGGTTGTGGATCACAGTGGTCTTTCATGTGTTCAGAAAGCTGCATGCCGGGCCAGGAGAGTGACGCTTTTGAGGGCAGGAAAAGAAGATGAGAGTCTGTTTACTTCCACTGTCAAGCATTCCTGTTATTGTTTGGATTTTTTTTTTTTTTACCTGCTTATTTTATGCTTGGAAAGATTTTGGAGAAAGTTCAGAGAGTCTCGATTCAAATTGTGGCAGAAATAAGAAAGGAAGGAAGGAAAGCACTATAAAACGGCTGATCTTACTTTTTAAAGAGAATGTCTCCAGACAAATGAAGGAGTTACTTGATCTTAAATGAGCAGTAATTTCACTTGTAAATAACTGGACATATAGAACTTCTTCTTTCTTTCTCTTTCTCTCCAAATCACTCATTGTTTACAGTAAATGCTAACGAGGATTTTTACTGTTGATACTTTTATATAGTTTCAATATGAAGCTTGTAATACTCTCTTTCTTTCTCTCTCCTGGCATCCATGTCAGGTAGCAGCAGTGCAGGTCCTGGTAGCCCTTCTGTACCGTACTGTACTGTGCTGTACTGTACCGTACTGTATTCTAGTGTTTGTATTAAACTTTTGCATGAGTGTAGCCTCAGTCAACTGCATGCATATAGTGGCCCTGCACTACCTCTTTTATCCATCTGTCTGTCTGTGGGGGATGAGTGTCTGTCTGCCAGTATCTTCATTCGTCTGTCTTCTTCAGCCTTACCTGTCCATCTCTCTCAATCCTTTCTTTTCTACATTTGTCACTTTTAGCTGTCTTTCCATCCAGCCTTTTTTTTAGCTAGTTTAATTGAAAAAACAGAATTTTATGCTAATTGGAAATAAGAAGGGTTTTATTTAGTTATTTTTTATTTTTTATTTTTTTTTTGTTCAAGTACTATAATGACCTTCATACAGGATTCAACTTGACTGGAAATTATTTAAAAAACCTAGACTCTCTGTTCATCCTAAAGAAATGTAAGCTAAATACTCAAGGAACAGCACAGTTGGTTAGCTAGCACACATCTTTGATAAAGATTGAAAACTCCCATATTAATGTGTAACGTTGTTATACATTTAAAGTCACAAGAAAAAGAAAAAGTATCATTAAAAACAATTTATATTTACCACCAATTAGTGACTGTTAATATGCTTACACGCCAAGGCAGTGAGCATCGCAAATAGCTTAATTGCTGGCCATTAGCATGCTAGCATTATCGTTGTGAACATGCTAGCAGCCTTAATGTTAGCATTTTAAAAGAATGATGCTGTTAGCATGACTGTGAAGTCAACAAAAAATTAAAATGTGGCTAATATTAGTTACATATTCGGTTTTTACATTTTCTGGCCCTATTATATTTTACTTCAATCCTCCATCCAAGCTCAATGAAGAGCTTTTTGGCTGTTTATGTAGCACTACTTGAGAGTTGAATGGAAACATGGCTACCCTGTCTCTCTGTGTCTGTCTTTCCGCTACAAACTGCCTTGGCAGTAGGATGCGCACGTGCCCAGGGGTTTTGTCTCATTGTGTTGTCACATATTCCTGCCCAATGTGTAAAACAACAGCAGCTGCTCTCAAACAAAATACTGTTTGAGCAAAAAGAGCCCAGTGGTCAAAAATGCAGAGAAAAACACATTTTCCCTATATTTTTTCTTTGCGTGGTTGTAGTGTGTTTGTACTTGAGTGCATTTTTATTACACTTTTAGCTTTGATACAGCTTTGTTTTTACGATGTGTATTTATATGTGCTAATCATATGAACGAGGATGACGCATGCGAGTTGTATTCACCGTTTCGACAAGTTTCCAATTTAAAGTCTTCTATTTTTGTCACAAGTGTGTGTGAATGCGGAGATTTGGATTGAGATATGGATGCCGATTGAAATAACCTTTTAAAACAACAGTAGATACAATATTTAAATTAAGTGGGAATGCAACATTTTAATATTCATGTGCTATCTCCATCTCCTTGTAAAAAGGAGTAACCATGAAAGCAACACTAAAAAATAAGTAAATAAAAAATTGTAACTGGAATTTTTTACATACTTTGGAATACTTTACATTGCACCGCAGCCTCACGGTATTTTGAGAAATAGTCACAAATTCTTTTGATTTGTGTTTCTGGATACTAATTTTACGGTTGTTTCATATTCCCCAACAGGACTTTTCACAATATAATTTTTGTATCCAGTGACATATATACAAAAAAATTTTCATTTACCAATTTTAAAAGGCAAACGAGTTTGCATTAAAATACAATTGTTACTACGTTGTCTGAACCACAGGTGCTGCAGGCACAAAAGAGTTACATAATTCATACAGTTTATCACTCAAAAAAACCCCAAAAAACCCAAAAGACAATAGTTTGTGTCTAGGAACATGAACAAACTATTTTTTGTGACAATTTTACATTTTGCTGTGAGACTGGACTGTACATTGCTGCATTTCTTATTGCATTCTCACATTTCTCTTTCTTTTTTACAGTCTTCCCCATGTATTGTCACCGTAGCAGAAACTCAATTTCGCTGAATTTATCAAATGAATGTGTGTGTACTGGTTTAGGCTTCTTGTGGCCAACTGCTCAGTTGAAAACATAAATAAGCATAATAATTCAACATTAAGAGCTCATTGCCTAGACAGGGCACCTCTATGCTCGCTCCATGTCACCTAATCAGTCCCTGCAGAGCAAACAGAGACATAGTTAGCACCTGATCAAACCCTAGGTGGACCTCAAGGTCATCACAGCATGATACATTGCAAAATCCCAGACTAAGCTGTTGGAGCAGATAGAATTTGTTTGCTATAGCCGTTTGCTGAAAAGACAGAAGTTCCCTGAACTACTAGAGCGAGAAACGCTCTTTGCAAATACCAGGACTGCCTATAAATACAGCTTTTCATCAGTAGTTGAAACACTACGGTTTAAAAATCTAACCTAGAAGGAGTGATAGAGAGGCAAATGTGAATAAACCTTTTCAACAGGTCATTTATATATTTCCATTCTTTTTTTCTTTCTTTTTTTTTGCCTTGTCTCTGGTGACAGCTGTGGACCAATCAATTTTAAAAAAACAACAACATTGCTTCTTTAAATTCCACACAAACATCCGCTTGGACTTCAGGTGGAACTGCATGGTTAAAGGTCAAACACACTGTGACCTGTGAATACACTTTTGGCCATATAATTCATACTTAAAAAATACCACCAACAACAAATGTTGTGTAATGGGAATAAATTATAATTTTTTATATCCAAAGTGTCAAAAGTCAACTTTATTGTGATATAATGTTTTCTAGCAAAAACACTTTTGACCATTATTCAGTGCCAAACAGGGAGATGATGAGTCAGATACTGATTTGATGATCCTAATAGAAGTTGCCCACCTGTTAGATTCCTTGCAGATATGCTACAGGCTGTACATAATATGAGTCTGGACACACATGGATGTAAACTACAACTTGAATTGTTTGCAGACTACAACAACAGCTTGGCTTTAATCCCAATTTCAGTTGGCTGCCCAGATTTAAACCCATGCTATTTGAACAACAAACTACCTCTTGTAGTCACACGTTCATCATTAAAAACTTTCCAGGTTGGAAAATACATCTGTTCCCTAATTTTAATTTCACCAAATTTCATGAGAAGACCAGCTAATCAGGGCTAAATTGTCAATTATGTGCTGATTTAAATACTTGATGTTGTCACCATAATCTAAAATGTTGTGAAAATCAGGTAATTGTGTCATTTAAATTCCTCATTTATAGTTAAACTTGTTTTTTTTCTCTGATTTTAGGATTTTAGGCCATTTTTCTCGTTGTTTGTTTACTGATGAACAAACAACAAAACCCAACAAAAAGTTGCTGGACCTGGTTTAGTGAAATTCAGGATAGAAACTTTCAACTTTTTAAAATCAAACCAGGTTTGAAACACAGACACTTGAATGTAAAATTGAATTTGAAGCTCTGGAAATTGGAAAACTTGAAATTTTCTTGCTAGACTTTGAAAAAACAGAAAACTAATTAAACCCAAATTCAATCCATTCAAATTCCAATATTTCAAATTAAGCACTACTACTTTTTAGTTTCTTACTGTGGAATAATATGTAAGTAAGGATCATATTTTCAGACCTTTCTCAGCTTCCATACAGTTTTACACGGCTCACTAACTTTGACAAGCCTCATGAAGCCACAAGTGTGTATATGTGTGAACACATTTGATGTACACTGCGCGAACGTGAGCGTGTGTTTGTGTGTGTGCGTGCGTGTGCCTGTGAGGCGCCTTTTCTAAGCGTGTTTTATTAGATCATGTGAGGTGTTAACACACGTAAGATCTTTGTTTACTAAAGATATCCAAATAATGTATCGTATGCTCATCATATCTTCTTAATAATGTGCACTATGTTTGCATGTACAGTTTTACAAAGGATGCACCAGTTCCTTTTGTTGAAAACTGAGTGTTTTGAAATATACGAATCTATATGAAAATTAACTGTACAAAATGGCCTTAAATCTTTGACTGATCTTTTTGGAATTGTGCGATGCCTTCTTCTGGAAAATGAACTGTTCAAAGGAACTGATCGTTATCTACTTTGTGTCAGTGTTTCTATTGCTTTCTAGTGTGTTTTCTTTGCACAAGCTCAATAATGGAAAAAAAAAATTCTTGTACTTTTTTCAGACCGTGATTAATCAGAGAAAGCATGGTTGAAGTACTGACTGTCTGATAATACATATAACAGATGACTATTTCTGTATTGAACTATTGATTTTTAAATAAATATTCATATTAAACGACATTTTGTGAGTTGTTTTTTTCCCCTCTGAGCCAGTCAAAGGTTAAAAGTCAATTTTTTTTCTCCTTTTACCCCACAATTATGGAAAAGAAAGCATGCCTTCTCTCTGTTCAGAGGTTTTACATATCAAAGTATTATTTAAAAAAATAACGTAGTCCTCGGCAGATTCAGGTAAATACAGCCTCACGTTAACAACAACATCCCATATTAGACCGTTCATTTAGTAAAAGATATACTGAATGCAGAAGTAGTGGGTGAAAAACTAAAAGCGAACTTTATGCTTCTATAGGAATTCAGCCAGATGCTACCAATCCCAATCAAATGCAGGTGATTAGCTGATCATCAGCAAGTGTGACCACCTCTATACAAGTAGAAGTTTTGCAGGCCAGCAATGCTCAGAGAAATTGCAAAAAACACAAGAGAATTAGAATCACCTTTATTGTGACAAATCGTCTGTATGTTACACTAATGTTAGAACTCTTAGGTCAGCTGATTCTGATTGTTCCTAGAAGCAGACTAGAACACAGAGGAGACCGGACCTTTGCGATTGCTGCGCCTAAAGTTTGGAACAGTCTGCCTCTTCAAATTAGGATCTCTCCAACACTTGGCATATTTAAATAGATTTGTTATGTTGCATCTGACTAACCACAATACTTCTGAAACACTGTCCTTTGAACAGATTAGACCAAAGTGGAGATGTTTTGCCATATTGCACAGCACCGTGTTTGGTGAAAACCAAACACAGCATGTCTGCACAAATGTCTCACACCAACTGTCAATCACGGTGGTGGAGGGGTAATGATTGGGGCTTGTTCTGCGGCCAAAGGACCTGGGTACTTTGCAGGCATTTACTTTACCAAAAACATATTCTAGTCCAGGGGTGGGCAATCTCAGTCCACAAGGGCCGGTGTCCTGCAGGTTTTAGATCTCACCTTGGGTCAACACACCTGAATCACATGATTAGTTCGTTACCAGGCCTCTGGAGAACTTCAGGACATGTTGAGGAGCTAATTTAGCCATTTAAATCAGCTGTGTTGGTTCGAGGACAGATCTAAAACCTGCAGGGACACCGGCCCTCGTGGACTGAGATTGCCCACCCCTGTTCTAGTCAAATCTGCTCAATCTGTGCAACACCTAAAGCAGGGGTGGGGGAACTCCAGGTCTCAAGGGTAGTGTCCTGCAGGTTTTAGATGTGTCCTTGATCCAACACAGCTGATCTGAATGGCTAAATGACCTCCTCAACATGTCTTGAAGTTCACTAGAGGCCTGGTAATGAACTAATCATTTGATTCAGGTGTGTTGACCCAGGGTGAGATCTAAAACCTACAGGACACCGGCCCTTGAGGCCTGGAGTTCCCCACCCCTGACCTAAAGCTTTCCTGAATTTGGCTCATGCAACAGGACAATGATCCTAAGTACAACAGCAAACCTACAACAGAATAGCTGAAAAAGAAAAGAATCAAGGTGGCATCCAAATCCAAAAGTTGTGGTAGGACCTTAGGAGCCCGCAAACATTTCATGAACTAAAATAACGCTGTGAAAAACAGTGGGCCAAAGTTCCTCCACAGTTATGTGAGACACTGATAAAGTCATATAGAAAACCATTACTCACAAGTTATTGTTTTTAAATGTCTCATATGTTGTTCATGTATTTACCTAACTCTAAGACCTACTAGGGCCCAGATGATTTTTCAATTCAATTCAATTTCAATTCAAACTCTTTAATGTCCCACAAGGGGAAATTAGTTTAGCTTTTGTTATGATGTGTATGTATACTTGTATACTTTTTCACATGACTGTATGTTTGGATTTCTGCTCCGTGTTTTTCCCTGTTGTCGTTTTTCCAGCCCTAGCCTGTTAGGATTAATATCAGGTTTGCTCCATCTGACAGGATAATTACAGTACAAGAAAGTCTACCCACACCACAAACACACAAACCACACAGACACATGGCCACTAATCTTGAACTAGGCACCGCTTCAGAACATGAAGAACTTTTATGTTATTTTGAAAGTTGCCATTACTGAGTCATCTTTCTGATTGGTGGCAGTTATTTCTTGTAAAATGAAAAAAATGTTTCTCAGTTTGTATTTTCACCTGGCAATCAGCAAAACCATCAATGCCCTGACACACAGAAGTACACAACCGTGCGGTTTGTATCTGCTGGGGGTTGATGTTGTTCTTCAGCAGCACCCAGTAACTCTGCAAGCACTCTGACAGGTGCTGAGATCCCTGATTTCCAGCACTTTCAATCCAGCTTGTTTTTGTTTGCGTTTCCGGATATTGTCAGCTTCAGAGAGCAGAGGGGTTATGCAGTTATGCTGTGAAGTGATTGTCTCTCAGCTGTTTACAGCCGGAGGAGTGATTCTCCTCAAACTGTTAACAGAGATGTTACTTAACCTTGGAGAAACAGTGTGAAATTTTAGGGAAAAGTGGCACTGAAGGAGAATGCAGTGTTCCAGCACCTTCACTGCAAAATAAATATGACTGCTGGTTTCATATGTGTGTGTACTGCCTGGCTTTCCTTCTAGCTGACACCATCAAAACTGTAACTCTCCAGTAATTTTCATGGTCGAGCTGCTCATCACCTTGCAGGCAACAAGCAGTGTAATACAAATGTGTTTGTGCCATGTGTATTTTTAAAAAACAAATCTTGCAGTCCTTTTAAATTGACCTTTCAAAGACTTTTGGCACACATGTCATACAATATTAAAATACTTGCCCATGCAGACTGTCTGAGTAAATGGTTTGAAATGGTTTGAAAATGGTCCAGCACAGCTCAGTATGTAAAGACAGAAATTGTTACTTCTAGCTCTACAAGTGCAACCAAAGGTGTGCCTCAGGGTTCAATCTTAGGACCACTACTGTTTTTCATTCTATTATTATTTATCAACAATCAGAACACCATCAATACAAAAGATTTGGTGATGTGCCTACATTAAACCTGGCTTTTACACCCAAATTTCAGCTCAGTTAAGAATATCTAAAAATGGACTAAACTCATGACTAAAATGAAATATGAATTGTTTTTCTTTTTCCTTTTTTGCACCCATTACACTAATAAAAGTCTTAGGGCTCACACATCTGCCATTGTAACCCTTTTAATGTTCACTAGTTAACACTCTGAGGGCACAAAGAGTATTTCAGAGTACTGAATTGAGCAAGGAAGGTTTTCATCTGGTTTTTAAACAGAGCTGAGGTTCGTGGCACAATGTCACCTACTTCCAAGGTGAACAGAGAATAAAATAAAGTCTTGAGAGGTTGAAGTGCTTTAGGCTTAAGCTATAAGTTATTGATCAGATACACTGGTGAAAGAAGAGCAATAAAGCATTGCTGGAGCTTAAGCGTCTAACTTATAAATGCAGACACATTGCAAACTAGATTGTCTTTGCAGTAGGGGACTTGACTCCACTGGTTCCCAATTGGAAATCAATTGGTTAGATTCCTCTATAAAAGCTAATTGTCATTGACTTTATGAATTCCTGTTTCAAATTCATAAAGTTATAGCTAATGTGAACTTCTGTTTAATGTGAATTTCTTGTACATAAATGGTGACAGGTTTGCAACACACAGTAATAGATTTGCAATGTTTACCAATTAACAGCAGTTCAATATAGTATTACCACAAATAAACTGCATCTAATTGTCAGCTTGATCTCATTTCTTTGCTAACAACAAAGTAAAGCAACCACTTTGAAGACGGGGATTTATTCACATGGTTTCCGTCATTTTGGTTGTGCTGCAGTCTCCAGTCATTTCTCTGTGTCTGTAGCATAGCAACTACTTGTACCTTGCAAGATGCACAAATTCTGCAACTTTTTCTACAACACAATATTGTTTGTTTGCATTTATATTGACTATAAAGACACTACATGACTACTTTGCATTCACAAATCTCTAAAGCGGTATCTGTTGGTAGCTGGTTGCACAGACAATAATAAAATCTACAATAATCCTGATTGGCTAAAAACAAATTAGCTTCAAAGCATCAAGAGAGTTTAGCATTGTTTGACCCTTTTTCAAAAAACTTCTCTGTTTATCATGTCTTGGAGCAAAATCCACTGATGCTGACCTGGATTTAAGGTCAGCATCCAGCTTTGCTCACTGTCTTTCCATCCAACAACTATGTAATCGCTGCATTCGCTTTGCATTCACGTGGATGTACATGTGAGCTGCTGTTTGCATGGCAACTTTGCTATTCTTGTGCCTGATTAACATTATTCGTTCACTTAAACCTCCATTAACTTTGCATTTGTGCTGGGAGGATTATCAGGCATATAACAGTCTGTATATTGGCAGGCTGTCACCTTCTGGTCTGCCGCTTTGGTAAACAGCATGTTCTATCAGATAAAGCAATCACAATAGATTCATTACCAATTATCTCCTTGAGGAGCAGCACAGAGGGTGTTAACACTGAAATTATAAAGTAATAATCAGTACAGATGAGCAGACAATATTGTGTCATATGGACACATAGCATACATCAGTGTTCATCATTTTTAAGCAAAAATAAATTTAAAAAAAATTTAAAAGTGAGACCAAGTATAAAAATTTATTATCATGGATAAAATAAAAGTTCATAGCTGACAGACGATATCTCACTGTGTGCTGTCATATTAACTGCTCTCCCTCCCTCTTGGGATTGTTAAAAGGCATTCTGGGACTTGTGAGAAATGACTGAGCAGGACATAGAACAAAAAAGTGAATACCTGTAGGTACAACAGAGATGGATGACACTTGCACACATCCCTGACATTTTAAAATGGCTTGTCTTGGGCAAATTAAAGTAAGACATCCACTGTAAATATGTCAGCGTTATGCTGATAATAAAGCTGGCTGATGGTGACAGATATAATCAAGCATGCACACGGCGTCTCTGCTATCCACAGATGCCCCACTCAATCATCATCAACCCTCTTGTGTATATGAGATAGATGTCAGGTGTAGGCCCATCTATTCCCCAGCCATAAATGCACTCGTAAATTTAGAAAGCGGACAAAATTAGCTGATGGATTCTCCTTATTACAGACCGTATTTGCATATATTTGCAAAACAAATTCACTCAGTTGGCTTCATATTTGGCCTGCGGAAAAATCAGGCCTGAAATTGTGGGTTGGCTGCATGAAGTGAAGTCAAATTATATAGCGCAGATGAAGTTTCAATATTTATGTGTGAAAGATGAAATGAGAGGGTAAAAAAATCAGTGTTTTTGATTTAACAGGTTAAAATCTGATGGACAGCCAGATTGACGGAAAGAATTCAAAGAAATGACGTCTGTTTAAATGCTACTGTTGCGCCCACAGTCTGGCCAAATTAAAAGATAAACATTTTTTCAGTATATTTTTCATCGTGTTACTTATTCATCAAGGGATTATGCTTTGAATGAACTTCAAAATACAGCTAATTAGTACGGTGGCCCTGAGAGGCCAAACGGACTGCAGCTTAAGAAAACACCAGAAAAACGCTGCAAAAGCACACAAAACACAACGGAAATAGGAAAAAACAGATTTCCAAAAGCACAAGGGAAGTGTTTCTGGGGAGACAATAACCCGACGGACCAGTTGCAGGAACCAAATGCTCTTGTGAAATATGCTACGAATTGCACTGGGAGACACTTAAAAGAAGTGGAGGATCTATCGTTTTTATGAGGAAAGAAAAGATGAGAGGTAAGTGTGTTAGCTTAACTATTAGCCTAAAAACCCCTCATCAGTATTATATGAATCATGATAAAACACGCCTACCATGTTTTGGTTCCTGCAACTGGTCCGTGCTTTTGGAAATCTGTTCTTTCCTATTTCCTTTGTGTGCTTTTCCAGCGTTTTTCTTATTGCTGGTGTTTTCTTAAGTTGCAGTCCGTTTGGCCTCTCAGGGCCACCGTAAATTAGTGTATTTATTGATTACATCTTGGGATTGAGATGATTTTTAACTCTTCTGGAACAAAGTACAACAGATGACTCCAGCTTATTTTCATCTAGTCGCAAACCATCAATCCAACAAATTCTTCCCCTTATCCATTGTTATATTAATCCATTACTGAAGCATTAAATCCTCAACAGCAGTACTTGTACCTGAATATTTACAAAGGAATGTTTTGGATTTTTGGTTTGGTTTTTTGGGTTTGTTTTTTTTTATTAGTTTGAGTTGTCATTCAAGTTTAAAAAAGACCTAACTCAAGGGATGAACCAGTTTTGTGTCTACATAAATAAAAATAGCAAAAATGATCAAAAACGCATAATTTGTTCCTAGTTCTTGAGTTGAATCGGCAGGTTTTATGGAGTCATGAATCCTAATTTGAGTTTTTTTTTATTCAAATCGTTTTTAGTATGTATGGAGACGGTCAGGAGAGCAATACATTACTAAGTGTCTACAACCCTCTCTAAACACCTTTTCACACTGTTACTAGTACGGTTTTCTTTTACACCTGTACCCAGGTACTTTTGTTTTGTTCCCGGTGGACCAGGGTTCCAAGCGAGCTGATTCGAGCTGAAAATGTGATGTCAGCAGGCTGCATGGCACTGATTTGTCAAAGAGTGAATCACTGAATGACTCATGGCAGCGACTCCTTCATGAAACATGAATTTGTATTTTTGTTTCTTGTGTTGGTGTTATCAGTTAGGATTTAGTTGAGTGTTATTCTAGTTTAGTTTCTATGTCCCCTTGTGTGTCAGCTGTTTCCCCATGTGTTTCCACTTCCCCTGATCAACTCCTGTGTATATTTAGTCTCTGTGTTTCATTCAGTCAGGTCGTCTGTGTATTTTCCCTCCACATCATGTCCTAGTAGTCGCTATAGTTGTTTCATAGTTTTTCATAGTTACCTCAGTCTTGTCACAGATTTCTTAGTTTTTTAGTTTTCCCAGTTAGTTTTCAGTTAGCTCTTGCCCCTGTTTGCCTTTGCCTTGTTTTTGTGTCCTTCAGTGTCTGTATTTGGGTCAGTTTCCTTAAACACAAAGGCTGCTGAGCTGTGACAAAAAATGACCGAAACCAAGTCAAGTTGAGTTGAGCCGAGTAGGTGCTAGTGAAAAGAGGCAAAAAAACCAAAACACGGTGGAGGCTATCCAATACAATCCAATTTTATTTATAAAGCACTGTAAAATACCCAGCACAGAACCAAAGTGCTGTACAGAAAATAAGTTAAAAACAATAGAATAACAGAAAACAGCATAAATAAATAAATAAAACACATAATACATAAAAACAGCCCTATATTAAAAAAACAAGATAAAACAGCATAGAATCAACTAAAAACAACTAAAATAAAACTAAAAATAAAACCAAGATCTCACGTGGTGTCAAAGGCCAGGGTAAAGAGTGATTTAAAAACATGTAGGGAAGAAGCCTGTCTAATCTCTGAAGGGAGATCGTTCCACAGTTTTGGAGCTGCTACAGCAACAGCACGATCTCTACGTTTACGCTCAGTCCTGGGTACAGTGAGGAGCAGCTGATCAGCTGACCTGAGAGAGCGGGTAGGCTATAAGGCTGTTGCAGCTCAGAGAGATAAGATGGGGCTAGGCCAGGGGTCAGCAACCTTTAACACCCAAAGAGCCACTTGGACCCGGTTTCCACGCAAAAGAAAACACTGGGAGCCGCAAATACTTTTTGAAATCTAAAATGACGATAACACTGTATATATTGGGTTGTTTTTTGTTTTTTTTACCTTTATGCTTTGTGTGAACAACTTAAGTAAGTAAAGTTTATTTATTAAGCGCTTTTCACAGACAGGCAGTCACAAAGTGCTGTACACAAATATTAAAATAAACAATACAATCAATAGACATTATACACAATGTAAAAGATCAAATGTAAATAATGTAAAGAATATAAAATACGTAGATCAACAAAAGGCTTGTTTGAACAGAATAGTTTTTAACTGCTTTTTAAAAGAATCCACAGAGCAACTAAGTTGTGTTGCTTATGAAATCCATGAAGTGCTACAGAGAAAATTACATTTTATTTATGTAATTAACACATTTTGAACTCTTAAAGAAATATAACAAAAGGAAAGACACCCAGCTGAACTAAAATGATCCATGTAGCAAACAAAAACTGTTGTGAGCCGCCACCCTTATATCGCCTTTGGGCTTTTGGAGCCTTGACCTGACTTTTAAAAAATAATTGGAAAAAAAAAAAAGCACTATGCTGCTAAAAAAATAGATATTTGCAAAATTCTGCCTAAATATGTATTTTACCTGGTTAATGTGTGTGGCGGGGCGTGGTCTGCAGCGCCGCTGCAGGGGAGTCGGACGCACCTGAGCGGCACCCGCAATCACGCCTCGCCGCCTTAAAGTCTGTGCTCTCTCTGCTGTTGAAAAGCTACAGCCGGCTGTATGCGTACAGCAACCGTGTGTGAAAAGTGGTCAATAAAGAGATGCTGAAAAGCATGTTCATGCAAACATCGTCGGGTCTGCCGTGATATGTTTACAATAAGACTTATGGTCCCGAACCTCTGCGCACAGCGTCTGCAAATCGGGGCTGTACGAAGTCACTTTCATCTTTACGCAGGACTGTAAGCTGCCATCTGTGAGGCGTGAGCGATGTTTGTTTTTAACATCACGGTGGAGAACAGCTGCTGACATAATGTGGATCCGAAGATCCATAATTGGCCTACCTGGGGTTGAAAGTCTCGATAAATGCACGGCGTTTCGGCGGGTACACCGGCTTCTGCGAGTGTGACGCTTATTTTGAGCGATGAAAAAATAAGATATAATTTTATTTTTATATTTCAAAATCACAATAATCTTCCAATTTAGAACTACAAGTTAAAAAAAAGAACTAAACACAAATAAAATACACTTCAGCTAAATACTTATAATTTATTTTCCCAAACCACCCGGAGCCGCAAAATAAAGACTAAAGAGCCGCATGCGGCACCGGAGCCGCGGGTTGCCGACCCCTGGGCTAGGCCATGGAGGGCTTTAAAAGCAAGTGAAAGAATTTAAAAATGAATCCTAAAAGGAATGGACAGCCAGTGAAGTGAAGCTAACATAGGGGAAATGTGCTCAAACTTTCGAGTGCCAGCAAGACGAGCTGTGGCATTTTGCACCCTGTGTGGATGAGTGATGTATGATGAACTGACTCCTATATAAGTCATGTCGTGGTTGTGGTGTTGGGATCTTGTTGACAACAGCTTCAATAACATAACATTCGTGGCAGTGGAACAATCAGGCTTGTTTGTCGCTTCTAGTCTCTAGAACAAACCAAGATGGCAGATCTTCTTTGGACCAAATTTACCTTAACCCAATAGAACACCTTTGAATGAATTAGAGAGACTACAAGGCAGACTTTTTTTTTTTTTTTTTTTTTAAATGCACTTTTGGAAGAATGGTCAGAAAGTCCCATAAACACACTCCTAAACCTCATGGAGAACCTTGAAGCTGTTGAACCTCCCTGAGCTTCAACAGCTTCCTAAGCTATTGTTTTCTGACAAAACCATTTTCCACATTACGATTTGATTGTTTCCAAATCAGGTGAATATTTCTGAGTAGTACAAATCATTTGTATCTATTTTCCTGCACATCGCCTGTTGCCCGCTACAAATAGCTTTATTTTGCCAGCGTCTCTTGAGGTCAAAGGAAGAGATGCGATGATTGAAGGCTGAAGAGAGGCAGAGAGAAGAAAAGGTGCTAATATCACTGTCAGTCAAAGCGAGGGCAGCATGGAGAGAGAATGAGACAGAGCGAGAGCACATCACAATGCTGACTGCAAGGAAACAACACTCGACATACACAATCAGCTCATTAGCAGCAACGGAGCAAAACATCAAGACCATGAATTCAGACGAGGACACGTCTAAGAAATTGAGAAGTGTGGCAGTGAACCCATTATAACACTTTTATATATTTATTTGTACAAAATACAGTAAAATGCAATATTTTTGTATGATGGTGCCACAAAACTCCGTCCATACATCAAACCAGAGCCAACTCCTTTGTCTTTAACTGTCTAAATACTTATTCACCAAATGATAATGTGGTAATTAGTTGATACAAAAGGTCGTGTCAGGATTTTCTCCTTTAAAAAGACTTGATGTCTTAATGCTTGAGTATGTCTAATGAACACTGTGGTCGATGTCTGTCAACCAGGGTCGTAATTATGTTCGCCTGTCACTTCCTGACACAGGCTGTAGCTTAGCAACCTGGCACAGAGACAGAGCTAAAGTTGGATCTCATTTAAATATCCCTCAGAAAATTAAAAAAGAGGAGGACAGTCAGGTGTTCAGTGCGTTATTTACGGCGAAGCTGCATTTTTGCAAACGTGAAGCCATCAGGACGGCTCCAGATGACCCTGAACGTCTCCCACACGTCCCTCACAGGACATCAAACTTTCTCCAGACGTCACGCCACTCATATGAATGTGGGCAGGTTGCATAATTACTGCGTGCCTCTAATAAAACAAAACACATGCTTTGGCCGCTCCGCCCACTGAACTCCCACCGTTCTTGTATAAATAGAACAGTTTCTTCATGTGCTTTAATTGTTTTTTTTTTTTAAAGTGCAAAGAGACGGCACGTACTGTAGCTGATGTGTTCAGGTTCATGCGCTCTGTGCCTGTTATAGAGTTTTAATAAGCTTTTGCAATATAGAATAATTTTCCTGCAGCATATGTAATGTTTAAGTGAGTTTTTATTTAGCAGTGTAAGCAAGTAGCTGCTTCCACTGAGAGCTACTTTTACCTGAGTATACTTCAAATGAGTTCTGATGTGTTGCTATTTCACCCTTTTGCTCAGTGCCTCTCCATCAGAATGACATCGCTGGGTCTCCACCGGTCTAACCACTTCACAGGCAGGCTGAGCCTTGAGACGGAGAAGTCTCATTCTAAATATGGATACATTAATAGAGAAACAGAATACAACACTTTTCCAGCTGCAGAGTGAACAGGGCACACCAACACTCTTCTCGGTGCAAGCACAGTTTCCTTCCAAAGCTTAGGACTAAATGCGATGCAGGTGCAGAGGCTTCTTCCAGCAGCATTCACAAATGCTAAGTCTTTAAATGGTTTGCATAATTCGTTGTGGCCTGTTTTGCTAAGCTCTTCCCTTCTAAATCATTAAGATAAATTCCAAAAATTATGTAAATATTAGAGATATAAAGCGTGATTGCAATCCAGTGGTGGATCTAGAAAATCCTACATAGGAGGCCAAATGAGGGACAAGAGGTCTAGCCAGGGTGGCACAAATCTCTTCAGTTAAGTGTGTGAAAATCTCCTATATGTAAAGTGAACCGACAAAATATCCACAAAATACTTATAATTATTTAATGTATCATCCCGTCTAAGAAAACAAAGACTATAAGAAGCTTTTGGACAAACAAGCAGTTGGCTTTTACAAATATTTTAAGGACAAAAAAGTTGGCAGCAGTGGGGCAGTTGGCCCCCACTTGCCCACCTTCAAATTCGTCCCTGGACTGGATTGATTGGAGCAGCTGACAGCCCATTTTAAGGCGTGCTAGGAAAGACATTAACCAGTAAGTCTTAGTCACACGCAGACTGCCTTCATTCATATCATTTGTGATATAATGACTGTTGTTTGTTGGCTGGAATTGGAAAGATATTTCCACTCACAGTGGAGTTTAGAGTTCACAGGAACTCTAGACGTTGCAAAATGCAACTCTTCAGTTTCATTTTGCAACGTCTAGCATTAAGTAGGATGTGTATTATGTCACCTGTCTAACACAATAAAGAGTACATGTAAGGGCAATAAACAAAGTGCAGTATTCACTCTTTTGCCTGCATTTCCGGGTATTTAAGCTGCTAATCTGCTTTTTTCATCACTTCCATTCTGTTGTTCTCACTCTAGTCCAATCATCTTAGGAGCTTGGAAAGAAAAGCAGCTGGACATCTTTAAGTTTCTTGAAAACATTCTCATCCTCGAAGATCTTTCAGTTCTAAGACCAAATGGCCCACCGGGCAGCTTTGGAAAATATGAAGGACTTTATTTTTATACGTTTTAGGGCTTTTCCTGCTGACCTCCCCCACAGCCATTCATGCTACACCAAATTAGTTAAGTAATGAATAAACAGTTACATGACAGAAAGGTTAATGTTCTTGTCACGTTCCTGGGTCTGTTGACCCAGTATTTTAAGTTTTAGTTTATTTAGATGTTGATGTTTATGTTTAAGTTCTTCAGGTTAGCTAAGTTCATTTGTTTATTAGATTCCCTTTGTGTTTTCTACCCCTGTATTTAGTTTCCCTCACCCTCTAAGTGTTTCATGCCGCGTGTCTTATGTTGTCAAGTTCGTGTTGTCGTGTCTGCTTTCCATTCTGTTTCCTGTTTTATTGTGAAAGTCCTTGTCTTATGTGCAGTGTGTCTAATTTTGCTTTCCCTTGTCTTTTTAGGTCTGATTTGTCCCAGTTGTGTTCCCACCTGTTCCCCATCCCCTCGTTATCCTCCTGTGTGTATTCAGTTTGTGTTTTCTTATTCGGTCTTTGTCAGGTTGTCTGTTGTCCTTTGTGCCATGTTTCCATGCTTCAGGTATCTTTGTATCCACGTCAGGTTTCATGTTTTAGTTTTTTATGTTTATCTGTAGTTTCCCCAGTTTAGGTTATTACTTAGCGTCACCTCTGCCTTTTGTTTTGTAAAGTTTTTATCAGCCTTAATAAACGTCTCGCTTTCTGTTAACATTCAAGTTTTGTTCTACGTGTCTGCATTTTGGGCCACTTCACCACTACATACACTCTGCCTCTGCCAGACTGACAGTTTTTTCAGCGTCTACTTTGAAATTCCTTTGAACCAAATACGTCATATTGAATAAATATGGCACAGCCTGGGCAGTGAACTGCCAGAACTTTTTCTATAATTTTACTAATTTATCATATAGAAAAAACTGAGATGTGCTGTTAAAACTTATTTATCTTGTATTAAGACATCTCAGGGACTAATTGTGCAGTTAAACATCAAAATGACATAAAGCGGAATTTTACACGTCCAAACAACTTAAGATCAGAGTGAGCTGTATGTAGCCCACGATCTAAAATAAGTTTGCCATCCATGCTGTACACTCTCTATACTCTGTACAGGATTTGAAAGATCCTGACTGCTCTCTAGGCTCAAATTTCAAAACCAGTGGATGATGTCATAGGTTTCCATGTCCATCTTTATACTGTAAGCAATCTGTGGTGCACAAACGGGTACATGATTACCTCAAAACCTTCATAATAACCAAATTTGCTTTTGGAAGAATCACTTAATTCTAGAAGGAACGGACCTAGTGAAAGGGATTTATGAGAGTTGTTTTATGTATGGTCAACTTTTTAAGCAGTTTGACGTTCATCACAAAGAAACTGAGAAATCGTCTTTTTATTTCACTGTCAAGTTATTTTAGTGTTAGCAGTGATCCCAAAAGGTTTCATTACTTTTCTTTTTTTACCTCTTTACTCGCAATAATGGCGTTCTCCCCAGCATCATCTGGCCTTTATATAAGCGATAACAAGCAAGTGGTGGCGTGCCAAAAATCTAGGCTTTAGCAACAGTAGAGCCCGACACAGCTGCCATCCAGTCTCAGCCTTGCTGTTGTCCGACTCTGAGATTAATTTGCAACGCACCTATACATTTAAACAGCAAAGTTTCCCAGCACGGTTTCCACTGTGAGAGAACGGAGAAGTGCCTGTGCTCCTTCACGACGTGGTAGCACGTCTGTAACTCTGTAACTCCATCTGTTTCTTTGTGCCTCCTGTGCTCTAAGTATGCCAGCGTGCGAGCCGAGGCAGAGGTACGGTTTCAGTGCCGTTTGTTTGTTAGTAACGCACAAACTGCCAAGGCGAATTTCATGAAACTTGTTAGAGAGGTGGACCCACGGAAATTTGGTCCTGATCCAGATGGCTTTAAAACTGTGAGATGGGTCGCTGGTCATGAAGGATCTGTATTCTAAGACCCTTCTAGACACGAGTAAATGCTATTAGCTCTCTAATTAAGTCACAATCTCAAGAAAACTTACACACGTTTCCAGTAATGTGCTTTTCAATCCACAGAAGGAGCTAATTAGATGGCAATCACTGCAAAAGTAAGCCTAATATCTCCAGATTATGGGATGATTAAGACAAGAACTGATAGGATAATGTGGGACTGTAGGCATTAGCTACCTTGAGCTGTTTCTAAGGAGGAATGAGTTAGATGTTTTGGCTCTCTTGCCACTTACTGCTTGTCTGACAAGAATTCAATCACACCGTCAGCTGTGTTTCTCCATCACATCACCACTAACAAAGAAACACCCCAGAATTTTAGAGATTATTATTCCTAATTCAGTCCCATTGAATCTCCGTGCTCTCCCCACAGCAAGAAGAGTGGAAAAGGGAAACGTCTCTTGTAACCATCCGCTGTAAGGGTGATGATAATCCTCCAGAATGGCATGCGGCTTGTCTTTGAGATATTTTTGGTGACCGTGACCACTCTAACGTTTCTGTGTCTTTACCATGTAGTCATTTGGCAATTTACAACCGCATCCTTCCAGACTCATAAATGTAAAGAAGACTGTGAAGGAAAGTAATAAACGGCTGTCATTACTATTGCATGTCTAGCATATATGTAATTAGGAGAATCAAAAAGGAACACATAGCAGAAAATGTCAAGCTGACCTTGTCGGATGAAAGGCTCCATATTGTGTTCTTTGTTCTCTGTGTAAACTTTCAGACAGACTGCATGTTGATCTCAGAGTTTTCTTTTATTATCCGGCGTTTGTTTCTCTATAAATAGTCCATGGTTACAGTGCCTCAGGGTAACGAATACTGTCTGTACTGTTGTTTGACCTGTTTACAAAGCAAATAAAACTCACAAAGACCACCTGGTTGTGTGTATCTTAATTTCCACAACAAGCTTGGTGTCAGAGAAGTGGGATCCCACGGCTGACGGGATCTGTGGTCTGAGATGGTAAAACACGAAGAGAGCTAACCTCTTGGACCCCAAACCACCTACACTGGGATATCCAGCTAATGCACCACGTTGATGCACAAATGGTTAGAGTGCTAAAATAAATTGTTCTAACTTAAAAACCAAAACAGGCAAAAAAAGAGAAAAACAGAAAGAGAACAGGAATATGATTCTTTCCCTGTGCTCACATCCATGAGCACAGGCTCCAGGTCGCAGGGGCACCAGCCTAAGCAGGGAAGCCCAGACCTTCCTCTCCCTAGCCACCTCCTCCAGCTTGTCCCGGGGACAACAAGGCGTTCCCAAGCCAGCTGAGAGATATAATCTCTCCAGCATGTCCTGGTTCTGCCCCAGGGCCTCCTCCCAGTGTGTCCCAGGGATCCCAGGGGCTAAGTTGTCCAGGGATTCTGCCTCCTAGTAGGGTCTCCCATGGCATATTGGTCCTGGGTGGGGGACCAGACAAGGAGCGATTCAGAAGACCCCTATGAGTAGAACATCAAGGAAACGGTTCACCCTGCCCAGGATAGGGTGACCGAGGCCCCGCCCCGGAGCCAGGCCAAAGTAGGGTACCCGAGGGCGAGCGTCTGGTGGCTGAGCCTTAGTCCATGGGCCCGACTGGTCAGGCCCAACACTCACAAGAGGCGCCGTATTGCATTGTGTGCCAGGCGGTGGCGTAGAGTGAGGCCCTGGCGGACCGATCCCCAGCTCCAAAGTGGTGGATTTCATGTCTCCAAATGTGATGAAGGAAAAGCATGAAGAAGGATCCATGAATGTTATGCATGTTTAGGGAAAACATTTTGGCTTCCCACAAGAAGGAACATTAAGACAGCTAATGCAGCTGGAAGAGAAAATAGATCACAGAATAAAAGAGATAAGAGTGCAAAGAGATGAGTTTGTTGAAATAGAAAATCACCTGAGAGCATTAAGTGGAAGCACGAATGCAGAGACAGACGGAGATAAAACTTCTCAGAGATACTTTGCATCCCTCCTCACAGCCTCAGTGTGTCAGAGTGGATCACGACCTCCCCCCGCCACCATGCAGCAGAGATGAACAGCACACACCAGAAAACTCTGGTGACTCATTTCTGACCACAGCACGTTTACCACTGGAGGCTTTACATCATCAAGCCCACTCATCAGAAACCACAGCCATCCACACCCAGCAGCGATGTGCAGACCCTCCATCTGCCCCTCAAATGCTTAATAGAGCCACAGATTAAGGAGGCCATGATTCATTTGTCACACCCAAGCGATGCGATAGATGCAAACCAAGCCCGACATGAAAGACAAGTTAATATCCCATCATATGTATGTCCAGTGTTAACTGTGTTTGGTGTTTTAATGCTTTCTTTGTTGAGTCGTACTACCTTATAGGTTCACACCAGTGAGGTTGATTGATCGTTCTCTGTCAGCCCAGTTGGTTCAGTTGGTTCCACCCGTGTCCTCAACTCCACCTGCTTGGATTCCACCTTATTTTGACTTTCAGAGTAAAAGGAATGTTTTGTCTTTTCGTTTTATTTCATCCCTATTTAGTTCTCTTCACTGAGCATCTATTGTCTGTTAATGATTAAATCTTAATATAAACAAACCTTTGATTTCACATATAAACATGAAATTTCCCCTTGTGGGACTAATAAAGGTATCTTACTTACTTACTTATTTCAGTTGCATTTTACTTTGTATTTTCAGAGTGTAGGTCTTCAGTAAATGTGATGTACTTGTGTGAGCATGGAATGGAAAATGTTCAGACTCCTCTCTGTGTCACGCTGACCTTGTTGAATAAAAGGCAGAAGATGTTTTTATTTAGGTCTAAGAATTAGTCATGAGATCGTTTTAGCCTATTTTTTTCTTCCTTTATTTCTCCGTCTAATTATTTTCTACTGTTGTTTTAACTTTTTATATAACCGTAACAGATCAACAAGTGTCAAACTGTCTTGTCTTCACCTTTGACTTTAAACACTAATAGCTCGTTCTTCAGGTTCTGCCTCTAATTGCTTCATACTTTTTGAATTTAGCACCTGGAAAAAGAACCGACGTTTTCTCTGACTGCACTGATTCTTATTTGTAATAAATAATGGGTTCTTGGAATAAGTAGAGGACACAATGGAAAAACTTGATGGGCTTATAAATAGACCTCAGCGATACCAAAACATCGCCTCAGTGATCAAATTCAAGTCTCAGCTCTGTGTATTTTATCTCCTGCTATTCTTGTGTTTCTGTCTCAGAAGAGACAGAACAATTTCTCATGAGGAGCTTGGTCGGGTAGAGGAAACTCAGGATTCTGAAATCTCCATATAAGTAGAGGATTTGTGGTGAGACAAAGACTGTTGCGAGCAGCACATTTGTCCTCTGGGAAGTGCTTTTTGTTTGTTAGCAGCCGAGCATCGACAGTTGCTCAAGATATCATTTTCAATTGTTGTTTGATGGTAGATACCGATAACAGCTCGAGCTGATTCAATTTTGCTGAAAATCGGGTCGAGGTCAAAGTCACACCAAATGTGAAAATCAGTAAAAACTTTATATTACCCACAACTTTTTATGGGTCGTCGTCAAACTTCGCAGCGATAAATTAGACCTTCAGCTGGCCAAGCATTTGACCTTTACCTTCATTGTTAGCAAAAAAAGTAATATATTTTATATGAAAGGGCATGGGAAAAGCTGTAGAAAACACTTTTTTAGATTTTCAACACTCTATGACGTCACAATGACGCCATAACAGGCTGACGTCAGGGTAAAAACGCCATAAAAGTGTAGTCTTTGCACTTTGAGGGGAGTTGCGCTCGTTTTGTGGTGGAGTGGGGGTTCATTATTGATACAAATTTTAAACTCTGTTCTGTGAGACGATGTATTTTTGAGTGTACAATCCAACAAATTTCTTCTTATAAGTGTAAATGAAAAAAATCCTGTTTTCCAGCCACTGACAGAAAAATAAATATTTACGATACAGATCGTGTCCTTAATTAAATAACACAGATATCGTCCACTTTCCACATTTGGCGCCCACCTTAAAAATTATCACTATTTATAATACTGTCGAAATCTTGAGTCATCCCTCGTTTGTATGTAACAAGCTTGAAAGTCAGTATTTGAAGCTTGTGACCACTTTTATTCTTCAACACGGCCTCTTTTGGGCAGCTTTCTTGTCATTTCTTACGCAGTCTTCAGGAATGCTTCTCCAGGCTTCCCGACGGAGATGTACAGCTGAGTGTCATCAGCGTAACTGTGGAAGTTCACTCCATGCCGCCTGATGACACCGCCAAGAGGGAGCATATACAAATTAAAAAGTACAGGGCCTAAAACCGACCCTTGATGCACACCACATGTCATTTCATGGATCTTAGAGGAGCATGTATCCATACTCACCATAAAAGTTCTGTTTGAGAGATAGGAAGTCAACCAGTTGTGTACAGCACCAGAGAGGCCCACCATGTGTTTGTCTGTTTAAAAGAATAGCGTGGTCTACTGTATCAAAGGCTGCGCTTAGATCCAGTAGCACCAGGACTGAGAGCTTTTGGGAGTCCCAGTTACATCTAAGATCATTTAAAACCTTTAGGAGAGCAGTCTCTGTGCTGTGGTTCACCCTAAATCCAGACTGAAATATCTCCAGGATCTGTCTATCATTCAAAAAATCATTAATCTGAGTAAAAACAAGTTTTTCTAAAATTTTACTTAAAAATGGTAAGTTGGATACGGGTCTGTAGTTATTAAAATCATTACAATCCAAATTGCTCTTCTTCAGAAGGGGCGTCACCACCACCGTTTTAAAGGCAGCAGGGAAGACACCCAACTGAAGAGAGCAATTCATTATGTATAAAAGCTCAGCTTCAAAAAATCCATAAAGTGTTTTAAAAAGTAAAGAGGGGATTGGATCTAAAAGACATGTGGAGAAAACTTTAAGGTTCTCAGCATTAACCATGACTCATATTCAATTTCAATTCAATTCAATTCAATTTTATTTATATAGCGCCAAATCACAACAAAAGTCGCCTCAAGGCGCTTCATAGATACAGAGAAAAACCCAACAATCATATGACCCCCTATGAGCAAGCACTTTGGCGACAGTGGGAAGGAAAAACTCCCTTTTAACAGGAAGAAACCTCCAGCAGAACCAGGCTCAGGGAGGGTCGGCCATCTGCTGCGACCGGTTGGGGTGAGAGAAGGAAGACAGGATAAAAGACATGCTGCGGAAGAGAGACAGAGGTTAATAACAGATATGATTCAATGCAGAGAGGTCTGTTAACACATAGTTAGTGAGAAAGGTGACTGGAAAGGAAAAACTCAATGCATCATGGGAATCCCCCGGCAGCCTACGTCTATTGCAGCATAACTAAGGGAGGATTCAGGGTCACCTGGTCCAGCCCTAACTATATGCTTTAGCAAAAAGGAAAGTTTTAAGCCTAATCTTAAAAGTAGAGATAGTTTCTGTCTCCCGAATCCAAACTGGAAGCTGGTTCCACAGAAGAGGGGCCTGAAAACTGAAGGCTCTGCCTCCCATTCTACTTTTAAATACTCTAGGAACAACAAGTAGGCCTGCAGAGCGAGAGCGAAGTGCTCTAATAGGGTGATATGGTACTACAAGGTCATTAAGATAAGATGGGGCCTGATTATTTAAGACCTTGTATGTGAGGAGCAGGATTTTGAATTCAATTCTGGACTTAACAGGAAGCCAATGAAGGGAAGCCAAAACAGGAGAAATATGCTCTCTCCTTCTAGTCCCTGTCAGTACTCTTGCTGCAGCATTTTGGATTAGCTGAAGGCTTTTCAGTGAGTTTTTTGGACATCCTGATAATAATGAATTACAGTAGTCCAGCCTGGAAGTAATAAATGCATGAACTAGTTTTTCAGCGTCACTCTGAGACAGGATATTTCTAATTTTAGAGATGTTGCGCAAATGGAAGAAAGCAGTCTTACATATTTGTTTAATATGTGCGTTGAAGGACATGTCCTGGTCAAAAATGACTCCAAGGTTCCTCACAGCGTTACTGGAGGCCAAGGTAATGCCATCCAGAGTATGAATCTGGTTAGATACCATATTTCTAAGATTTTCAGGGCCGAGTACAATAACCTCAGTTTTATCTGAATTAAGAAGCAGAAAGTTAGCGGCCATCCAGGTCTTTATGTCTTTAAGACATTCCTGCAGTTTAACTAATTGGTGTGTGTTATCTGGCTTCATGGACAGATAGAGCTGGGTGTCATCGGCATAGCAGTGAAAATGTATGCTATGTCTTCTAATGATGCTGCCTAAGGGAAGCATGTATAATGTAAACAGAATTGGTCCTAGCACTGAACCCTCTGGAACTCCATAATTAACCTCAGTGTGTGAAGAGGACTCTCCATTTACATGCACAAATTTGAGTCTATTAGATAGATATGATACAAACCACTGCAGTGCAGTACCTGTAATACCTACAGCATGTTCTAATCGCTCTAATAGGATATTATGGTCGACAGTATCGAACGCTGCACTGAGGTCTAGCAGGACAAGCACAGAGATGAGTCCACTGTCAGAGGCCATAAGAAGATCATTTGTAACCTTCACTAAAGCTGTTTCTGTGCTGTGATGAGCTCTGAAACCTGACTGAAACTCTTCAAATAAACCATTCCTCTGCAGATGATCTGTTAGCTGTTTGACAACTACTCTTTCAAGGATTTTTGATATGAAAGGAAGGTTGGAGATTGGCCTATAATTAGCTAAGACTGCTGGGTCTAGAGATGGCTTTTTGAGTAAAGGTTTAACCACAGCCAGCTTGAAGGCCTGTGGTACATAGCCGACCATTAGAGATAGGTTGATCATATTTAAGATCGAAGAATTAATCAATGGCAGGACTTCTTTGAGCAGTTTTGTAGGAATGGGGTCTAAAAGACACGTTGATGGTTTGGAGGAAGTAATTATTGAAGTTAACTCAGAAAGATCAATTGGAGAAAAAGAGTCTAACTTAACATCAATGGTACTAAGAGTAGCTGTAGATAATATTACATCTGTGGGATGATTACTGGTAATTTTTTCTCTAATGATAAAAATTTTATTTGTGAAGAAGTTCATGAAGTCATTACTAGTTAACGTTAAAGGGATGGTTGGCTCAACAGAGCTCTGACTCTTTGTCAGCCTGGCTACAGTGCTGAAGAGAAACCTGGGGTTGTTCTTATTTTCTTCAATCAGTGATGAATAGTAAGATGTTCTGGCTTTGCGGAGGGCTTTCTTATAAAGCAGCAAACTATTTCTCCAGGCTAAATGATGATCCTCTAAATTTGTGACACGCCATTTCCTCTCCAGATTACGAGTCATCTGCTTTAGGGTACGTGTTTGAGAATTATACCACGGAGTCAGGTACTTCTGATTAGAGACCTTAGTTTTCACTGGAGCTACAGTATCCAGAGTCGTACGTAGTGAGGAGGTGAAATTATTAACAAGATAATCGACCTCTGTTGGGGTAGCGTTCAGATAGCTGCTCTGCTCTGTGTTGGTACAGGGCATTGAAGATGATAACAGTGGGTGGATTATATTCTTAAACTTAGTTACAGCGCTTTCAGAAAGACATCTACTTTGATAAAATCTACTCTCCACCGCTGTGTAATCAATTATTGTAAATGTAAATGTTATCAGGAAATGATCAGACAGGAGAGGGTTTTCAGGAAACACTGTTAAATGTTCAGTTTCTATGCCATATGTTAAAACAAGATCTAGAGTGTGATTAAAGTGGTGGGTGGGTTCTTTTACATTTTGAGAGAAGCCAATTGAGTCTAATAACAGACTAAATGCCATGTTGAGGCTGTCATTTTTAGCATCTACATGGATGTTAAAATCACCCACAATAATTATTTTATTTGAGCTCAGAACTAAATTAGATATAAAGTCTGAGAAATCAGACAGAAACTCTGTGTAAGGCCCAGGTGGACGATAGATGATAACAAGTAAGACTGGTTTCTGAGTTTCACAGCTGGGGTGGACAATGTTAAGCATCAGGCTTTCAAATGAATTAAAAGTCTGTCTTGGTCTTTCATTAATTAATAGGCTGGTGTGAAAAATTGCTGCCACACCGCCCCCTCGGCCTGTGCTTCGAGGTTTCTGGTAGTTAGAATGACTCGGGGGTGTTGATTCATTTAAACTAACATAATCATCCTGCTGCAACCAGGTTTCTGTAAGGCAGAGTAAATCAATTTGTTGATCAATTATTAAGTCATGTACTAACAGAGACTTGGAGGAGAGAGACCTAATATTTAATAATCCACATTTCACTGTTTTACTCTTTGGTTCAGATGTGGATACTGTACTGTTCTTTCTTTGTAATTGTTTATGTTTAAGTTGTTTGTTGCTGGTTTTTAGTTTGTTTTTTGTCTTTTTGGAAGCTGACACAGTCTCTATGGAGATGGGTTTTTGGGGGGGTAGCAGGAGGAGAGAAGCTGCAGAGAGGCGTGTAAGACTGCAACTCTGCTTCCTGGTCCCAACTCTGGATAGTCATATTTTGGGGGGTTTAATAAATTTGTCCATATTTCTAGAAATGAGAGCTGCTCCATCCAAAGTGGGATGGATGCACTGAGACTGAGCTGAAGCTGTATTTAGCACACTATCCTCACATGTGCTCTACTGCACATGTGCAGTGTCAAGATTTTACTCAGGAAAAAAGGTTCAAGTTTACAGGTTTACTGAAGTAGAGCTAACTATGACTCTTCTACACACAAAAGTACACTACTGGCAGGAAAAGGTGAATTGTCACAGTTTGACTTTGATATCTACATTTTTTTTTCTGTTTCCTGAAATACTTATCACACTTGGTGTCAATCATTTCCAACCTTTTTCTTATTTTATCAGGTCTTCCTGAAACACAATCCGTGATGAATAAGATATTCCACATCGTCAAGGACAAACTTTGATTGATTGCATCAGGAAATGAATCGAATATATGAATGATCCCTTTGAGACTGTCATTTTCAAAATGCCCAAACACCCTGGTGAGAAAGACTAATTTGTACTTTCATCAATTGGCAGGGTAAAAAAAAATCAATGTAGTGAAAGGAGGACAAACCTGAAAAAGTAAAAAAAAACCCTCAATTATAAACCACGAAGTGACCGAGCAGATGTTGTGAACGCTGCTCTGAAGACAACAGTACATACAGTGTGTCCTTTCAGCAGGCTCAGATTGGCTGAGCTGTGCAGTCAATGTGTAATCATCCCAGTGACTTTTATGAGCTGTGAGCTGGCCCCGTGTTTCTTACTGTAATTAGAATCCAGTAACGACACAGGTGGCATGGAGAGCAATCATCGCCATGCGTTTCTGCTTTCTTACAGTTGAGTCTGCTGTCTTCTAAAATACTGCTCTAAATTAGCATTGACCTTTTCCATAACGTTACCACATTGTTTCCAAAAAGTCAGGACCCTGTGTGCGTAAAACATAAAGATGCAATGCATTAATCGTTTAAAGGCTCTATTTTTATGTACCAGCCCGGGTACTCATTATTAAAATGTGTAATGTTAGAAAACTGAATGTTGCACAACTGCTGCAGTTAATTGATAACATGACCATGTGCGAAGGTGATGCCCCAGAAAGTCTCAACAAATTCACTGTGTATAGAAATGATTAGAATTTGTATTGCGTTAAATATACCTCACAGTGGAACATAGGCTGCCATCCACATGGTGTCAGTGAAGGCCTTTAGTATTTCAGCAAGACAATACCACAACATTCTGCACTTATTACAGCAGCATGGCTCTGTAGAAAAGCCCAGACCGGTCACCCACTGGAAATATTACATGCATGAAATATGACAAAAACGGCCCTCAAACTCGGTGCTACATTTACTTAAAGTAGGAATCTTACATCACAGATACTCTTTGAGCAAAACAATAAAAATGCTCACCTGTAAACGTGTGTTTCTTAGAGTCAGGGCCTTTATATCAATTCACTGATTCAGTTTGAACCTTAAATATCTCTCCTCAAGGCCGACTTCAAACAAAACATCTAGTGATTAATGCTTGAGTACTTTCCAGTGTTACTCAGATGTTGAATTCATTTACTTCATGGTGAATTGCACTTTCATGTTCATAGGGGTCTCTAGCGCTGCATTATAGCGCCTCCTGGTGGCTGACTCTGGCTGATCCGTTAACTTGGTGAGTTAGACAGAGACAAACTGTGTTAGTACCACTTGATGTCAATAAGGAGAAATAGTCACAGTATTAATCAGATTAAGTTCTAAATGACTTGATTTCTGTTCCGTTGTGTTCCTCCAACATAACGAGGTGTTTTAATAAAGGTGTTTATTGTTTTCATCATACATTGTTGTGGAACCACGAAACACAGAGGAAGTAGTGTAGATGGGGGAAAAAATGGCCAGTGAACAACATTGGTGGCAGCTGGTCTGGATGAAGCTGCTGACTGACTGAGATTTTCCCACACAAACATCTCGAGGGTTTACAGAAACTATCCAGCGAGCAGCAGAGAAGATGTCTTGCTGATTTCAGAGGTCAGAGAATGGCCAGACTGCTTCGAGCTGATAGGAAAGACCACACCGGGTCACACGCCTGTCAGAACACTGGGAAACGTTGCCTGGTGGTAGGGTCTGCATGTGGCATGAACAACATGACAGCATGGATCCATCCGGGCTTGTAGCAAAAGTTCAGGCTGCTGCTGGTAGTGTAACAAATGTGTGGGATATTTTCTTGGCACACTTTAGTCCCCGTAGTTTTAACTCTGCCGACCCGAATACTCGTGTCCATTCCTTTATGACGACAGTGTAGTCATCTTCTGACAGCTGCCTCCAGCAGGAGAACGCAGCATGTTAAAAAGCTCAAATCATCTCGAGGAGGCAAAAGAAGCTTCAAAAAGGAAGTAGGGAGGTGTACCTAATAAAGTGACCGTAAAGTGCACATATAACGCTATCGTCCATCTTCACGTGAAACTCAAACGAGTGCTCTACAGACTTGATTTTCAATATTTTATTCCACAGATGAATGAAGATGGAAGCAGCATACTTACAGCATCAATGCACAACGTTTACTCGTGTTCACACCTACACACAGGCCACACTGCATTCAAACTGAACACGACAAATTACACATTCAGATTTGACTGACTTTGATCGCGTGAGTCACAAACCAACGTGATCGGATTTTTGTTAGGATGAATTTTATGACTGAAATCTCGTGCATATAAAGAAAACAACAACAAGTAAGCAGCGAAATTAACCACATCCACAAATCGAGCACATACAGAAGAGCAGAAACAAAAACGTCTAAATTAACAGTGAACATCTCGACACACATCTCGGTCACCTCCAGTGGACTCGTATGGCTTGGTCATAGTGAATATTGAGGTAAAAATGTATGTACATCTTCAAATAGTCCCATTATTATAAAGTTCTGTCGGCGTCCATCACTGGCACAAAATGCTTTAAAAAAAACCATCCCACATCAAAAGAAATCTAAACTTTACATTACGATTATATCATTTTTGGTCTCTTTAATTATACTTGCAAAAGAATGATTTTGTTGTACTACATTTTACAAGTGCTGTAGAAAAAACTGCCGTACAAAAACAAGGACTTGTAGACTTGACACAACAAAATAAACATTTTGTTAAATTTACAAATTAAATCTTCTGATTTCCTGAATCAGTTACATTTCTTATGTCAGAATTATGAATCTTAAAAGAAGCTAATTTATTTGAGAGCCGGATTTGTTTTTTTATTCCAAGGTTGAAATGTTATTTTTTAACCTCGACAAGGATCAATGATTTCAGGGGGGAAAAAAGCTGTTTGGGGTAAAAACAACATGCGAGTACAGTATATTAAAGATTCTTCATTATGATTTAAATCTGCACCAGCGCTCTTACAATACTGAGATCTCTCACTGTTATTACCAACATTTTTTGTTAATATCAATTTCATTCAGTCATGAAATGATTCACAGTTGACTGGCAGGATTTACCTATGAGTGTTTTGAGTGTCATTGAAAAGTACTTTTTTTTTTCGCCAGTCAAATACAATCTGGAGATACTGATTC
Organism: Perissodus microlepis; assembly: GCF_051167445.1. NCBI lineage: Eukaryota > Metazoa > Chordata > Actinopteri > Cichliformes > Cichlidae > Perissodus > Perissodus microlepis. Next base: position 4,496,689 of record NC_140477.1, read on the forward strand.
TGTCTGTAGGGAGAATAAAACCCTACAAATTCTGAACAAAGCCGTGTGGTTAGAGTGTATAAAAATGATATGACCGTGTCGGTCTGATACCGAGATGTAACAGAGGCTTTGCTTTGATTTTTAAGATGTTCTGGTCCCCTGTAACACAGGAGAAAATCCTGAAATGATTACTTTAGTCTTTTCCTCACCACATAAACCTCTGCGTTGCTGTGCTGTCCGGCCAGTGGAAGGTCTTGGCGATGAAGATGTAGATGGTGGCAACGTTCACGGCCGTGTACAGGAGGAACTCCCCGATGAGTCTGGGAAGGGAGGGAAGGGGCATGTGCAGGCGATACATCAGGTATGGAACGATGAAGTACCTGAACTCCAGGAGCTTCTGCGGGACTGTGGTGGCCACGAGGCAAGCCAGGAAAGCCAAACTCCAAAAGAGAGAGCGCGATTTAAAGGAGTCCAGAAAATTCCACCCGGCGAAGATGTACGGAGGGATGAGGAGGAAACGCACCAGTTCGTGCCTCTGGAAAAGTTTCTTCCACACATAAAAGGGGAAATGGCGGTTATCAGCCAGGAGGTACTTGTGGACAAAGGTGAATTTCCACACCAGGAGCAAAGAGATGCCGGTGACCAGGAGGAAAAACAAAGGCTGCTTTTTGAGAGCCTGCAGGAAGCGGAGGACGCGGTGGTAACACAGCGAAACGGGGAGAGAGAAGAAGAGGGAGAAGGAGAAGAAGTAGAAGAGCTGGGGGAAGTTGAGGCAGGCCTCGTGGCTCGTCCTGTCGCCAACCACGATCCCATCATTGAGCGCCACAAACACCAGGAAGCCAACGCCGACCAGCGCGTAAGGCCAGGCCACCAGCAGCACCGCCTTCACGTGATTGGGTGAGGTGAGGAACTCCAGAGTGAAAAGCAGGATTCTCTTAGCTCCGCTGAATGACAGCGGGATCTGAGACGGTGCAGACTTCTCGTCCCTCTTTTTTGTATGCTCCACCTTCCAGGCGTCATCCATTTTCCCTGCCACCAGAGTGGCTGCACAGAACGCCACCCAGATGATGTTCGTCTGACGGAAGAGCACGGAGCAGACGCCCAGCAGCGCAGAGGCCTTGTGGCAGCCGTACAGGGTCATGAGGTAGGTGAAGAGGATGAAGAAAGTAGATCCAGCGTCGGTGTAGTAGAGGAAGTTAAAAAAGTAGAGCACAGGGAAGGTGGACAGAGACAGCGCTGACAGGACTCGGCGTGAGGTTGTCCGTATCTAGAAGAGAAGTTAATGTGACATCAGAAAAAAAAAATTAAGTCACTTGTGGTCTTGTCTTCGTGTCCTGGACTTACCTTCTCCCTGAGGTGCAGCTTGCAGAGGAGCAGATAGATCAGGTAAAGGTTGCCACAGTTGAAGAGCAGGTTGATGAAGCGCAGCATGGCCGTGGAGCACACCACCTCACCTGTCAGTTCGGTGAGCCACACCACAGGCTTGATGACTCCCACTGAGACGAGGTAAAGGCCTGGGAGAGTGGTGATCATCGGGTCCCACTGCATGAATTAAAAACATGTTAACATGGCACAAGGTGTAAAGTTCACTTAACATGTGGAGTGAGCGGATAATGGCTCTTGAGTGGGGAGTTGGGGGGCTTCCGCTGTGAAGGGCCACACCAATAAGCTGAGCTGAGCTTCATGGTGCTCAATATTAATTGTATCCCTTTATAATCTTATTGTTGTGGCCCTCCACAGGGATATTTCATAGCACTGTCAGTTTTCTTGGCTAGTCTGTGATACAAGTATTTAAGAAAAAAAACCTGTGTTTGCATCAGCACTCACTTTATTATTACAGCCAGGCATCGAACAACCAACTTTTCGATTAGTAGACGACCTGCTCTGGCTCCTGAGCCACAAGACAAAAGCCTTTTTTTTTTTTTTTTTTTTAGAACCTTCATCTATATGCTATCTTAAAATTACAGCCCAAATGATATAGCAGTCTGTTGATACATAATGTCGTCCAATGGAGTATGTGACGACACAAATTTACAAATAAAGTCATTTAAATTTCATCCACCATGGGTCTAATGGCACCTCAGCCATCATTTAGAAGCCCCAGCAGGGCCTGCATTTCCCGAGGATACTCAGGAACAATCATCTCAGTTAAATGCTCCTCCTGCTGTGCTTCTACAGAGCCACCGCTGAGAGCATAGTTCATTACACTGTGGTACATGGGGTTCGTAGCAGCAGATAAAAAGGCCCTCCAGAGAATCACCAACACTGTTGTTCTTTTCCTTCCCTCACAGACATTGCGAACAGCCCCAAATCATCATCAAAGACTGCTCTCATCCAAGTCACCATCTGTTTGAACTGCTGGTAGGCGTTACCAATCCGTAAAATCCAAAACTCCCAGATTCACTACGGGCACTAACGTCCCCCTCACCAAACAAAGACAGCTCATAACAGTTTATAAAACACACTTAAACATGTCATTTTATCTTGAACTTGATAAAACGTCATGCATTAATATGCGTAGGATGTGTTATAGGAGAACTACTTTTATGCTTGTATCCAATTATTTATCTATTTAGCCCTAGACAAGGAAAGAGGCTCCAGTAGATTGCAGGCATAACATGAGTCTGGTTGTAGGAAAAGACAACCCCCTGTCAGACAGTCCTAGAGACTGATTGCCAACTCCCTTGCAACCACTGGCTGCTAGGAGGAAAGTGTATTCCCTGATGACAACCACTTAGCCAATGAAAATGTGAATTTCATTCCTGTAGTGGTTGCTGGAAGGCACAAGGATTTTTGGGCTGCCAAGGCGGTCGTTTACTGGTCTCTTGTCCTACGTGCCTGGAGCCTCGCAGGCATCTGCTTGGACCCAGGCATCATGTTACTCTGCTGCATGTGAACCAGGCAGGGCTGTGATGAATAATAACCACCCCAATCTTTTCTCTGCAAGGCTTTAACACTTTTTAGAAAACTCTCACTCTCTCATGGATCCCTGACTAAAACACCATCGTTTAGCCTAGTTTCCTCTAAAACACACTGCTTTCACTGTCAGTCAGATGCCATGCATCATGTCACATGAGGATGAACATGCAACATGTCTTTACAGATAGCCATTAGTAATGTAAGATTTACAGAGCTTCATACAGATCTGAGCAGTTAAGCTTCACTTCACCACAAAGTCCCTTGCTCTTTTTAAAGCTGGCCCACGTGACATCAATAAATATAACCCATCCAGACAGGCATACCATACTGATACAGCCCTATATGCCCAGTGTGGAGATTAACCCTAATCGAAAGCCCCGCTGCTCTTAGCTAACCTTAATCCGCCTGATAATGGCGGGCTCACCCTCATCACTCACACTTTACCTCGTTGAATTTTCCCTGGCAGTATTTCTGAGCTTGGGGAACGTGGAAGATCTCGTCCATATAGGGCTCCCTTTGCTCGCGGGTCACTCTGGAGAACAGCAGGCAGGATATTAAGAAGTTGGTGCTGCACAGAGCAGTGAACATGTAGCCTTCAAATTTCTCCATGTTTGACGACGAAACACGGCGTAAAACTGAGAAAAGTTCAGACCAGAGCTAGCTGTTAGACTTTAGAGTATCTCGCATAACTACTAGACTCGAGAATTTAAACCGCGGGAAAACGTTAATTTAGAGGAAAACTGTCTGAAACATGTCCACCGTTGCTAAACGGAAGAATTTTTGTGATTTTTGACAGCTGGCGGTCCGATTCAGAAATAGGCTCGGTACGGAAACTCGTGTAAAACCATAGGTTCCGGTACTATGCTAAATACTTTAGTGTGGGATTATCTGTCGAGTAATATCTGCCTTACATATATGTATGATTTATTTTGGATGATTATGTTATTGACTGCCGTTTTACTACCTTGTGATATCCTTTTTTTCCTCCTAGGAGGAGATTTCCTCTGACGCGGTGTCACCGTGTTATGGTTCCCCCCGCCGTGTAGAGACTTCACGTGAAGCACCGTGGTCCGTGTGCCGTTTATAGAATTTTATCCAACCTTTTGTGTGTGTGTGTGTTTTGAGAATGCATCTAACACAAAAGCTGGAGCTTTTCCCCGACCACAGAGTGACCCAGATGCTCTTCAAAGAAGTCAAAAATGCTGCAGAGCTGAAAAAAAGCGCCATGGAAGGGAAAATAAACGGTGCCTTGATCAACCCTACGATGGTGAGCCTTTTCCGTCTGTTTTAGCAATGCTTTTTTTTTTTTTTTTCAAATACGCCTGTGTTTTATTGTATAAAACACATACTAATAAAACCGTGAAGTACTCGTGTCTTTCACTGAAAAAGAAAAATTGAGAATTACCTGGAGTCTTGCTGTTTGCTTACGTTGACCCTGTGCTTCCATTTCCAGCTGGTGGATCCTTTTCAAGTGCTGGTAGCTGCCAATAAAGCCGTTCACTTAGAGAAAATAGAAAAAATGAAGACAAGAACTCTTTACTCGGAGATCATCTTCAATCTGTCCCCTACAAATAATGTAAGTGAGAAGAAGCAGATGTTTCTGTGATCCATGTTTCAATTTTTGAAAAAATATGTTACTCTTAACGTAGTTTTAGATATGTAAGCTATCTGTATGCTTCCACTAATATAGATCTCAGAGGCCTTTAAAAGATTTGGGATCTCAGATGGTGATAACTCCGTTCTGATCGTTATGGTTGACAGCAAAGATGAGTCCCAGGTCGTGTCAGACATTGCAGCCAGGGTGGAGGGCCGGCAGGTTCCAGTGGAAGACATTTCCTCACTGTCAGACCACGCAAAGATCAAAAAGGTCGCTGCTTTTAATTAATCTGCGTTCCACACTTGTATCTTGTTATGTTACAGGGGTGACAGGCTGCACAGTTGTTTCTCCTAATGTTGCTTTATTCCCAAAACATTCTCAGATGTGGATTATATCCAGTCCCAGACTAAATGAAACATTCAGGGAAGATCTGACAAAAGAAAAAAAAAACTGGGCCTGAAATCATGTTATAACCCACAGAGTACATAATCAATTGCAGTTTTCTCACTACCGCTTTAACACTTTGCTTGATGAATTTAAAGAATATTTTAATTTATTTTTTCCCCTCTATTACAGCTGTACAAAGTCACTCCCCAGGAGGAGAAATGTGGGAGTCTGCTTGATGCGGTCGTATGCAGAATGGCCACCAAGGATGTTATGTAGGTTCGGCGGGATATACTAGGTGCGATTAGAAACTTCTGTGACTTTTATGACTTCACCCTTAAAGAAATGAAAGACTACGCTTTGAGCTCCACTTCAACACACTGTCCTTGTGCAGGACTGGACTACTTCCAGCACCGCTGCTATTTTTAGAACACTCCTTGAACGTCTCATTCTGTCCACTGGAGCAATTCAAACCTTAACTTCTGTGTCAGGCTGAAACAGCTTTGACTCGGAGGGTCATCAAAGGTTATGAGAGCGGCTTGTCCACCTACAGCCCACCGACCAAACAGCACACAATAACACAAAAGCAACGCATCAGGATCTAGACGATTTTTTCCCAGCATTCATGTGTTGTGCACCAAGGTCAGACTTATTCAAGGATCTAATATCCTGAGGCATTCAAGGGACGGCATTTAGTAGAAATGACGTAAATCTGTAGACTGTAAATCGAAAACACCAAAGGTTGGGATTTTTTTGGTCACACTAACCAAATTGTAGCTCACCACTGGTTACATACAGCCAGATACGACTCTGTTCTCTAAAATGAAGCCAAATGTAGCAGATTCATGCAGTGCTGCACCGGAGACCACCTTCGAGGGGGGACTGTTTTTGTTTTTGCAGAGTTGCAGAACTTTATGATCACACCTTGTAAGACCAGGATATACCTAATAATATCTGAGAAAATGTGTTGTTTTTTCTTTCCACACAGCAGTTTAACAATAGATCTGTTGTCAATAGATCTATGTCTGTTTTTAATACTAGCCCAGCACGCTCTTAAGTTTAAACCAACAGAAATTGTCAGTCTTGATCTCTGTACACTGGGCTCAATCAAAATAAATCTTATTTTTCTTAAACCTTTGAGTGAACTCATCTTTGTTTATTCTTTTTTATCTCTTCTTTGCCACGGCCATGTCGTAGGACGTAGGGAGAAATCTTTGCGTTTCTTATTATTTAGCATCATCCTATTTCTTGTTTTATTTTACCTTTGAACTTTTTTCATTCACTGTGTTTTTTTGGTTCTGTACACTGAAGGTTAGTTTTCTGACGATTTTTCAGTGATGTAAAGCTGCTCTCTTGGCAGCAGAGCTGAATTATGAATCCAAATTGCTTTGAGGTGGATGTGAGCCAGACCTCTGAATAATTAAAAAAAAAAAAAGAAAAAGGCTCAAATGCCCCGAAGCACTATCATGAAGGCACTTCAGTCGAGCCAAATTTCAGCCAATGGCTGTCAGCCTGGGGAGGCATGAATAATAAATCTGCTGTTTGTTTTAAAAAGTTTGGAGTTAGGTTTGACAAAATTGCACTTTTTACGTCTGTTGATGATAATAATAGAAATATTTAATAAAGAACGTTGAATGTGGAGTTGCGGGACACGAGGAAAAGAGGAAGACCTCAGAGAAGATTCATGGACGTAGTGAAGGAGGACCAGGAACTATTATAACCATTCAGATGCTTATAGATTACAAAGCATTGCATTATAATCATCAATTGGCATTCTACTGCAGCAAATCATGTTAATGTTTATAGTTTACAAAGTAATTACTATTCATTAACAAAGTGTTAATGAGAATCACAGTATTTGAAATGTAACAGTATGTAACACAATAAGCTACACTGCCCATCCAGAAATAGTCACACTGAATATTTTGTTGGACCACCCTTACTTCTGAGCAGTGTTGGTCAAGTTACTTGAAAAAAGTAATCAGTAACTAATTACTGATTACTTACCCAAAAAAGTAATCCCGTTACTTTACTGATTACTTATTTTCAAAAGTAATTAATTACTTAGTTACTTAGTTACTTTTTAAAAACACGATTTACAACCTGAATAGGTAATACAGCGATAGATCTGTCAGGCTAATTCTACTTTTTCTGCATAATCCATCACAAAATGTAATCAAATGGAAAAGTCCCTTTTTAAAACTTGTTTTATTAGTTTTAATCTTTTAACTTTATGCATCAAGCAAAAATGTAATTATATGCAACATTCTCTGACTTGAATAAATTAGTTTAACATTTAAACCTATTTTCTGCACATTTCAGCACATAAAATATATTTTTGTGTGTGTTTACACTCACTCTTTCAAATAGATGCAAGTAAAACACAGCAGAAAATAAATAAAGTCACAGACTAGCGGTCCTGTTGCTCTATTTTCACCTGTAAAACAGGAGAAGGGTAGGCGGAGGTTTACCCTGGTGCAGGTGTGCCGCAGCGGTCAGTGGAAGAATCCGCGAGTTTCTCTGTGAATTTCCCATTACGTCATAGCGCACTCGGTGCTTGCTTGGAAGCTTAGGGGTTTTTTTCGCTGTAAAGAGAAGTTTTCTTCCCACGCACAACGGATGCTAATGTTTTTGTCACTTTTTATGGAATCAAACTCAAAATAAGGTCAGTACTTCCACGCTTTAAACACTGCACGCTCATACTCTCTCCTGCACTGATATATTATCCATTGTTGATCTGCACACAGCTGTTGTCAAGAACGTCGCACTCGCTTACGTCACTGTCATGAGACATTCTTGCAAAAAAATCACGGTTTTAGTAACGCAGTAATGCAGCGTTCCTACGGGAAAGTAACGGTAATCTAATTACCGTTTTTGCAATAGTAATCCCTTACTTTACTCGTTACTTGAAAAAAGTAATCGGATTACAGTAACGCGTTACTGCCCATCTCTGCTTCTGAGCATGGTACACATCCTCCGGGGGCAACATTTTGATGAGCTTATGCAGTGTCACAGCATTTATTTCCAAAGCTTCATTCATTTTTTTTCTCAAGGTTGAAGATGATGCTCCTGGCACGATTCCTGGAATTGCCATCCTTGAATATGTCCCTGCCATCAGAGAAGCAGTTATGGCTTTGTGCTGAGAAAGAGTTTTTAGAGTGTTGCTGCAGAAATATAGAGGAGGACAGGAGAGAGGCTCCAAACCTTGTGGAAAGGTTTAGGAGGGATTTATGGGAATTTTTGACCTTTCTTCTAGAAGCACAGTTGTGAGGTCAGACAGTGATGTTGGACGAGAGGACCTGGCTTGCAGTCTCTACTCTAATTCATCCCAAAGGTGTTCTATCAGGTTGAGGTTCTTCCACACCAAACTCTCTCATGTGTTTATGGACCTTGCTTTGTGCACTGGTGTGCAGTCCTGGTGGAACAGAAAGGGGGCATCTGCAAACAGTTCCCACAATGTTGAGCCACGATCGCCCATGGCTAGGATGCAGCTGCTCAGCCATGGAAACCTATTCCATGAAGTTTGGAGGTCTGCAGGAAGGTGGTGGTCTTTGCACACCATGCGCATCACCATATGCTGTCCTCGCTCTGTGATGTTATGTGGTATACCACTTCATGGCTGAGTTGCTGTCATTCCCAATCAGTCAAGCACTTACCTACACATTCTAATCGGCACACTCTCTCACACTGTCAGACTTTTAAGAATATAAAAAACATACCAGAAAGACGCAGAATTACGACAGAAGTAAAAACATGGGTATTAACAATGTTTATTCTAAATTGTTATCTGAGAGAGTTACTGGCACGGATTTGTAAGAAGTCACAGATTTGTAGTTTGTCAGTCCTGAAAGTTCACAAGTTCGGCTTTTCCAATATTCCCTCCGGTGAGGATGCACACAACATCCTTGCCCTCCAGCTCTGGGATCTTGTTGTTAACGATGGCAGCAAAAGCAGCAGAGCCTGATGGCTCCACTACCAGCCCGGATCTGTAGAGCGTGGACACGGCAGCCTCGATCTCCTCATCGCTAACGAGGACGATCCCCTCCACGTAACGTTGGCACAGCTGATAGGGCAGCCTGCCTGGTGATGGCGCAAGAAAACTCTTCTATTTTCTCATGTATCGCAAACAGAAAGTCAAGGAATTTTAAAAGAACAGTTCACATACAAGCCAGATATGCTGGAGAGAAATTTGACAAAAACTACCTGCGAAAGGTGGTGCAAGACCTGACGCGATGCTCTTGCTGTCCATTTCTACTGGCTTCTTCTCAATTAAGCTTTTGTACATTGTGCAAGCTGCGTTAAGCAGAAACACACTTAAAGTTTCTGCACACAAAAACAAGCTAAACATCAGTTTCTCGGTGACTTTTTACCTCCTTCTGGCTCCACGCCGTAGATATTGGTTTTAGTGCAACCTGACAGTTTGATGGCAGCAGCTACTCCAGCCAGCAGCCCGCCTCCACCGCAGCACACCACCACCACATCAGGCTCCGGCATCACTTCCAGCACCTCCATACCTAGACTAAATGCATGTGCACACGTAATTAATAAAAGACAGAGATATTAAAAATGTAATTGTTACCAATAAAACACGAAGATAGAAGCACTCTTATGCACTAGCATCCAGCCCTGATTGTACCTGGCATGCCCTGCAATTAGATCCAGGTCATCAAAGGAGTGCAGGAAGGTCATGTTGTCCTCCTGAACACAACGGTTCACCACGTTTATCAGACAGGATGTAGGAGCTCGCTCCACCTCAACCCCTAAACTCTGAGGACAAGAATAACCACTCCATGAAAATGACAAAGTAATAAATTCACACTTATTAGGAAGTAATTTATTTGTCTGTATTTAACTTTCAAGGCTTTTGTCTTTTGCTTAACTGTGCCACAAACAACCTCTGACCTGTATAAAGATGGACTTGTTCTCTGGGGCGGTTTCAGGCATCACCACTTTGCCCTTTGACCCAAAGTGTTTTGAGGCATATGCAAACGACTTGCCGTAGTTTCCAGCAGACATGGTGACAAAACGGCCACCCGCCGGTCTCCTGGCAAACTGATTGGCTACTCCTCTGATCTTAAAAGACCCTGTCATTCAAAAAAGGAGGTCAATAAACCGGCAGCAAAGTGTCAGGGAAGCCAAACAAAGTGGGTTTCACCAACCAGTTCTCTGCATGTTTTCCAGTTTGATGTGGATGTTGCAGTCAATGCTGAGAGGCAGGGTGGTCTGCCTCCAGGCGATCATGGGGGTGTTGATGACACCCAGAGGGCTGCTCCTCACCGTCTCTCTCGCTTCTTTTAGCATGTCCAGAGTGACAGCGTCTGCAGACACCTCGCACATCTGGGTGGGTCAGAAACAGAGAAACATCATCACACCCAGTAGTTTAGTTTTACATAAACGTATAAAAGACACTCATTAATTAATTAATTAATATATTTTTGCAGTTACTGTAGGATTAATTTAAAATATGTAGCTCTCAACCATGCAGCTCTCAACCATGAGTTCACAGTTTTAATAATCGGAAAATGTAAAGAATTGAGTTGATTTAATTTGTAAGCAGTTCGCGAGCCTCTGATTTATTAGGAAAAAACGTGAAAGTTAAATTATATATAAAACAACTATGTTTCGTCTTTAAACGAAACCAAAAATGTATATTTATTCTGTTCGGTATGTTTTACACAGACCTTATTATTTGTTTTCACTCAGCTCCTTGAAGTTTCGTGTTACAACTTTTTCGTCTCCCTCCTCTGCAGCTTGATGGTTCCGGCATAAAATGCGTTTCAAATCGGATGTTATTGCTGAGCGGACCACAAACATGGCGGCTTCTGTGGAGCAGCTGGGTGAAATATTCTAGCTTCGTGAGCGAGAAAGTGTTCAAAGCCAGACTGCAGTAATATGAAAACATGGCCTTGATAAAGCACGTGGTGTGCGCTATGTCCGGCGGTGTTGACAGCTCCGTCGCAGCGTTACTGCTGAAGAGACGAGGTGAGAAAAGCTGGCAGTGGAAACACTGAAGCACACCTGTACTGGCTTTGTGATGGGAAAAGGTTAGCCAGACGGGTGAAGCCGCTGTATACGAATCAAAGAAATCAATCAAATAAAGTCAGAAAAACCAAAGTAAAGCTGTAAGTGAGTCTCATTGTGATTGTGTGTTGTTTGAAGGCTACAACGTGACTGGAGTTTTTATGAAGAACTGGGATTCTCTGGATGAGAAGGGGGTCTGCACCACAGAGAAGGACTGTGAGGACGCATACAGAGTGTGCCAGAGCCTGGATGTCCCCTTTCATCAAGTCTCCTATGTCAAAGAGTACTGGCATGAAGTTTTCAGGTATTTCTGTCTTCTTCTGTCTGCTGCCTTTAGGGCTCACAGCAGCTTATCATCTGCCTCCATCCCCTTCCCACCTCCTCTGTATATCGTCCTGTCGGCGCTGTGTTCAACATACTTTGTCCATTACAGATGCCGCCATCTCCAATGAAATTTGAGAAATGCCGTTTTTGTGAAAATGCTCCAAAGGGATTTTCAGCATATCGTTTCTAAACATACTAGTTTAAAGAGCTGCTAAAAAGACAGTTGCAGGTCATTTGGACCACGATACACAAAGGTATTTCTGTGTGCAGTAAGTTATATTTGGATCCTTCTGTTGTGAGGGCTTCCTGCCCTTCTGTGTACATACATGGAAAGCTGTAGGTGGCAGTCAGCACAGAAGAGAGGGCTACATCTATTCCCTGTTTTGTTCCACCTGTCCCAATTGTCATAAGGCAAGAGGAAGGTTACACCCTGGGCAGGTCATCCAGGCAGACAGACAACCATTCACACCTACGACCAATTAAGAATCACCAGTTAACCTAAAGTGTGCCTGTGAAATGTGGGAGGAAGTCGGAGTACCCAAAGAGAACCCATGCAGGCACGAGGAGAACATGCAAACGCCACATAAATCCTATGTGGGTTCACTCCAGATTCCCTGGCTTCCTCCCCAGCTGGTCAGTGGATTTGAACCCATTACCTTCCTGCTGTGAGGCAACAGCACTAACTATCAAACCAACATGCTATCTACAATGTTCATATGCAGCATTAAAAAGTAGGAGCTCAGTTGGAGGCTGGTTGCAAAGTGGCTTGCAGATGTGCAACAACTGTGTGCATGCTGGAAGAGCTTAAAAAGTGCAATATGAGGCAAGCTTCCAGGATTCCTGATAAGGAAAAATGTTCTGATTCACATTTAAAATTGATATTGACTTCAATGAGATTTAGAACAAAAACTAGGATCAGAATGTGGAATCTCTCAAATTTTGTACTTGTTTTTTTTTATCCAGTGTTGAGCACTGAATGCAGTTTCTCTCTGTCTGGTTTGCAGTAATCTGTTGAAGGAATATGAGAGGGGAAGAACACCAAACCCAGACATACTATGCAACAAGCACATCAAATTTAACCACTTCCACAAATATGCCATCGACACCCTGGGTACGCTGTTTTATTTTCATTCTCATGCTTATTGGTTGAAATATAAAATATGATCACTTAAGTCTCAGACACACTCCAAGAGACACATTGTTTCCTGTAGGTGCTGATGCCATGGCAACAGGCCACTATGCCAGGACATCACAGGAAGATGACGAAGTTTTCGAACAGGCTCACACAGCTCCTCCCACCACGCTGTTCAGAGATCGATTTGAGATCCGAAATCGTAAGTGTGACTTTCCCTTTATACCTCTTATATCTCTGATTTTTACACTAATTTCCACTGTTTTTGTTTCTGCGAGTGAAGTTTGTCTTTTTTTCTTGCGTTCCCGTCACCAGCTGTGAAGCTGTACAAAGGGGCCGATCTCCTCAAGGACCAGACTTTCTTTCTCAGTCAGATCCCACAACAAGCCTTACGACAAACCATGTTCCCGCTCGCTGGACTCACCAAAGAATTTGTGAAAAAGATGGCTGCTGAGGCCGGGTTTCACCACGTGCTGAAGAAGAAAGAGGTGCTCATATATATTACAGACTTTAATAAGGAGAGAGGAGAGGAACACAGGATTTAAATTGACTGGTGTGTCGTTTCAGAGCATGGGTATCTGCTTTATTGGAGAGAGAAACTTTGAAAACTTCATCTTGGAGGTAAGTATTTATTTCACATGGCAAAAGTATCTCATTTTCATAGGATTTAGGACAAAACCTCCCATCTCTTTTTAAGATGACCTCAGATCATTTTGATCTTCAGCTGCTTTGTTTCTATTTTCAGTATCTGGAACCCAAACCTGGGAACTTTGTCTCCATTGAGGATGGAACTGTAATGGGAACCCACAAAGGTGTGTTTGTGAACATCTCTTTTTTAAAAAAAATAAAAGTGTGCCACTACTGTACACCTGACTAAAATGTATTATAGTCAGGCAGCATTCTCTGGAGCTAAAAACAAAGCAACGTCTGAAGTGCTGAAACATGCAGTTCCTCAAATGGCCACATGAGGCTGACTTCAAAGTCAAATTATTTCCCATGCAGTCACATGTTAAAGGTTACAGAGGTTGTTTTGGTCCATATGCGCATGTATAAAACTATCAGACACCTGTTTGTCCCTTCTTTTCTCATATTCTTATGTTTTTCTGTCCATACAGGTTGGTTCACACTGACACTGGGCCAAAGGGCAAGGATAGGCGGGCAGAGAGACGCCTGGTTTGTGGTGGACAAAGACATCGTTACTGGAGATGTGTTTGTGGTGAGAACATCTGTGTTTAAGTTATCAAATGTCAACGCATCTATCTTAACATTCTCCTGATGTTCCCTTAAAATTTAGATGCGATTTTTTTTTTTTTTTCCCCCAGTTTTAATGTTCATGAATGTGTCGACTTGTAGATTCAAAAACAGGTTTGTAAAATGAAACAGAGGATGGTAATACCTGTAACTCCCTGTAGGAGGCAGCGTATTCATCTTTGGTGTTTCTTGAGCAACGTGTTGCAGTTCGTGACCATTTTTAATCGGGTACTTGATTTGTTACACCTCTTGTGGCTCAGGCACCGACAACCAATCACACAGCTCTTTTCCGCGACACCGTGCGAACGGAGCGTTTCCACTGGGTAACAGAAGACCCGCCCCCCGAACTAGCCAGGACCCAAATGATGGATTGTCACTTCCGCTTCGTCCACCAGATGCCGCTCGGTGAGTTCTGTGTTATCAGTGCCTGCGAGAAGATTATTAATGCCGACTGAAAATCAGCTCAAACATTAAACACAGCTTCAACTGTGCGTTCCAGTTCCCTGCACAGTAACTCTGAACATGGACGGCTCTGTGTGGATTTTGCTCTCCCAGCCAGTCAGAGCTCTGACACCTGGACAGGTAGCGGCTAACGTGTTCAGGACTGTTCTGTAACATCACACTACATGTGTGGCTTCTTTGTGTTATCGGAGTGTTCTTGTTTTCCTTCCACAGTTTGCCGTGCTCTACAAAGGGGACGAGTGTTTGGGCAGTGGGAAGATCACCCAGCTTGGGCCAAGCGAATTCACGCTGCAGAAGGGCCGCGAGCGGATGGTAGCAGCCTTTCAGCGCAAAGAGCAGTCGACCCCTGAACCAGACAGCTGAGAGGAGCTCACAGTCCGGCTGTGGGGGAAATGCACTGTGTGCAGCACATGAGCTGCGAGCACCCTGTGAGGAACATAAGCCAGTCCAGGAGATGGTTGGACCGGCTTTAGTGACACAGGGCAGATGCTCGGGGAGGCAGCAGAGGGTTGATTGGCTTTTTAAAGGCTCCAGGAAACAGCAGTGTTTTGTTTGGGTTTTTTTTAACATAAGTAGATCTCTATTGTTTTTAACCTAATATAATCTTTCCGTCCAAGATCTGTACCAACACCACAGCGATAACTTCCAGGTACTGCTTGTTGTTGGCTTCACTACGAGGACAAAGATGCACTCGTGAAATGCGATTATTTAATTGATAATTGTGTAAACGAGTAGGTTTGTGCATTTCTACAGTGCACTGTGTGTTTTCATAAAAGCAGACACAAAAAATGAGCTCACATTGTTAAGCAGAGCATTTTCTGAACTGTAGACGGTGCTTCTTTTTTTGTGGTCTGAGGCCTTGAGCTCTGCTTTCTCTTTACTGGGAGACCTGGGTGAAGATTTGTGAAGTTCTGCTGGACTGTCAGGATGCTCATGTTTCCTCAGAGGACACTACCTTGTGGGCAGATCTGGTTGACTCTTGGCTTGTTCTACTTTATTGGTGTAATAAGAGTTTATGTAGTTTGTCTTAAAAGTTTTAAGGCTGCTCAGGTTGGTTTGTTTTTTTCAGACCAGCTAAAAACTTTGAAGGCTACTAAAAAATTATTTTTGTATGTTTCACAACTTCTATGATCCAAGTTTATTCTGTTGTGGATTTGACGGTGGTTAAATTATGACCTAAAAAAATGCCTGATAGGAGAGAAAGGAAATGTGAGAGTATTGGATGTTTTTATCCATTGGTAAGATTTTGAAGTTGTGCCATTTATTTCAGTTGTTGTAAATTACAAGAAAGAGGATTCTGTACAAAGTGTACATTTGAAAAATGGACTTAAATAAATAAATGCGAAGAGTGACATTTGCTTTCCCTGCACGCGCCTGTGTTTAAATGTGCCATATCATGTTCTGTCCAGAGTCGTGATTTTTCTTGGGCAAAATTGAGTTTATGTACATAATGGCCATTTTGTTAGGCACACCTTTTTTTTTTTCTTTCTTTTGCTTGTAACACAAATGTCTAATCAGACATGTAGACATGGTCAAGATGACCTGCCGAAGTTCAAACTGAGCATTAGAACGAAAAGGTGATTTAAGTGACTCTGAAAATGACACGGTTGTTGGTGCCATAGAGTACATGTGCTGGTTTTTAGAGCACTTCTACTCTACTGGAGAATTTTGCACACAAGCACTCTTTGCGACATGCTGTCTAACATTCACACTTCATTGGAAAGCAACTAATTGGCATGCAGGCTGGAGCAGCCAGGGATCGAAGTTGTAATGCTGTCAAGTTGATACAGACTCAAATATCTCAGGAATGTTTCCAGGACTTTGCTGAATCTGTGCAACGGAAAATTAAGGAAGTTGTGCAGGTAAAAACGGGTCCAACCCGGCACCAGCAAGGTGTGCGTAAGGAAGTTCATCAGTGGATACGGCAGCTGTGGGCCAACTGTTGTAAAGCTCCTGGTCCTCGTAGGGGCGCTGTTGTACAAGACTAACGTCAACTGTTATTCTGGAGTTAACGTTGTTTAGCACAAACATAACGAATCCCGAGAGTAACGGCATTGCCTCGTGATACACGTTAAAGTGCAGCATATAATCGTTGTTGTGGGAGTTTTTTCCAGAATAGAAAAGTCATTTTTTGTCAGCTTAAACTTTAAATTAAAAAATAAAATTAAAATCGTTTTGTTGAGGCAAAACAAAATGAAATGTGTTTGAATGAACGTAAAGTTCTAAAATCATACAAAATTAGATGCCTGAAACGCTGTCTGATTTTACCTATTATTATTATTATTATTATTATTATTATATTGTTGATGTATTACAAATGAAGAAAAAACACTCATCTCTGACCATGACGCACACAAGTAAACTGCACGGATGAAGGAAGTGAGATCCTCTGCGACATTCCTATAGTTTTGTGGTGCAGTCCACAGTTCCCTGTGTCTAATATTTACTACATTGATGTGACATATAAATAACTGTTCAACTTTCTCCCCTCCATAGATGAGTAGGAGCTGGTTAAAGCTGTGATGATGATATTTTCAGTCTTCCTTCACTGAGCCTCAGGTCTCTTTTAATTGTACCATCACAGCTCAGAACGCTTCACCACACAGAAGTTGAAGAGGGAGCGACACTTAAACGCGCAGCAGGAATTTTACCCACCTCTCGTCCTATTGTAATAACAATGCGCCTGTGCGTATTGGTCACCCGGACAGCGGCACTTCCTAAATCTCCATGAGAAAAAAAAAGAAAGCCTCCTCGCCACCACCCCACCCGAAAGCGTCCCAGAGGGGGAACACAGCAGGTTTATGGTAATAAGTCTCTGAGGAGGAGAGAGGAGGAGGAGGTGGAGAAGGAGGAGAGCCGCGGAGCCATTTTGTACTCATTTTAAACTCAGTGTGTGTTTACGCAGCCGTGACGCGCCTGGACACACTGATACTATGGATACCCAGCGTCTTTTTCCACGTTGAGAAAAACTTCACCATGCGGGAGAAAAGTAAGACGCGGTGCTGGGAGAGGGAGACTTAATGCTTTTCTTTACTTTTTTTGCGGAGGAGTTTCGGTGAAGTTGAACGGGATTCGGCAGGTTTACAAGCATGGAGCCGCCGATGTGTTGCTGGGTTTGGGTTTGTGTTCTGTTCACCGTGCCGCCGCTCGCGGGATGTTTGGAGATGCACCTTTCGGAGACTTCACAGCCCGGGAGCCTTTTGGCCAACCTGTCGCTCGGCCCTGGGTGGACTTATAAACTTGACAGGACTTTATCTCCCAACTTCATTCAGAGTTGTTTCCAAGTTGGGAGGCTCGACGGTGTTATCCGCCTGTCCCACAAAGTTCTGTGTGCGCGCACACCCAGGAATCCTGCGCCTGTTTATTTCAGAACTGTCTCCTCCGCGTCCGGAGACGTTATCCTGACGCATTTTAATGTGTTCGTTCACGGCCAGGACTGTTTTATTAAATACAAGAGAAAGAAAGCGTCAGGTGAGCCAGACATTCAAATAAAACACCTTTCAAAACTGGAGGCAACTTCCTGCTTACCTGCAGGTATTCTAATTTTGAATGTAACAAAACTTTTACCCTCCTTCACGCAAAACACTGCCTTTTTGGATACTGAGTGTGTAGGAAGAAACGTTGTCGGGGTGTTTAGGCACGGAGATTTATTCCTGGCTAGTGACTTGTGTCTTAAACACAGTGGACAGTCGGAGGAGAAGCTTCACTGCGCGCTGCACGGCTCTCCGGGCAGCGGGCTCTCTGTGCAGCTTCATTTGACGCTCGTTAAAGCGCGCAAACAACACCAAAGCCCGTCAGAAACCATCCACAGACAGTCTGTTGTGCTGATCAGAAGGGGAAAGCGGCAGGTTAATTCATCTCCCCAGTTTCAACTTCCCAACTATCAGGTGTCTGTGCGTGAGAATGAGCCCGCTGGGACGCGAGTTATCACCCTAAAAGCAAATGACCCGGATGATGGAGAAGCGGGGAGGCTGGAGTACAGCATGGAAGCCTTGTTTGATAAAAGGTCTGATGACTTTTTCTACATAGACTCAGAGACTGGAAGCATAACAACTATCCAGGCTCTGGACAGAGAAGTCAAAGACACCCATGTGTTCAAAGTTACTGTGATGGACAATGGCAGCCCCAAAAGATCTGCCACTTCTTACCTCACTGTCACTGTAAGTGACACCAACGACCACACCCCTGTGTTTGAGCAAAATGAATATCGAGTCAGCATCCGAGAAAACGTAGAAGTGGGCTTTGAAGTTAAGACAGTCCGGGCCACTGACGGTGATGCTCCCTCCAACGCCGACATGATCTATAAAATTGTGAACGCAGACGAAGTCAACTCTGTGTTTGAAATTGACCCCCGGAGCGGCCTGGTAAGGATCAGAGAGCGGCCTGACAGGGAGACCCGGGCCCAGTACCAACTGATCGTCGAAGCCAACGATCAGGGGAAGGAGCCAAGTCCCCGCAGTGCCACCGCCACAGTTTACATCACTGTGGAAGACGAAAATGACAACTACCCACAGTTCACTGAAAAGAGGTACGTGGTGCAGGTCCCAGAGAACGTGCCAGTCAACACCAAAGTGATCCAGGTGGAGGCGACGGACAGAGATGAGGGAAACAATGCCAAAGTTCACTACAGCATCATAAGTGGCAACGTTAAAGGGCAGTTCTACATTCACTCCCCCACTGGTGTCATTGATGTCATCAATCCTCTTGACTATGAAAAGATTCGGGAGTATAATTTAAGGATTAAGGCTCAGGATGGAGGCAGGCCTCCGCTGATAAACAGCACAGGGATGGTGGTGGTGCAAGTGGTGGACGTCAATGACAACACACCCATGTTTGTCAGCACACCTTTCCAGGCTACAGTGCTGGAAAATGTGGCCGTTGGTTACTCTGTCATCCACATTCAAGCCATTGATGCCGATTCAGGGAAAAATTCTCTCCTGGAATACCGCATTACCGACACCACGCCAGGTTTTCCGTTCACCATCAACAACAGCACAGGCTGGATTACAGTTAGTGAGCCGCTCGACAGGGAGGAAATTGAATTTTACACCTTTGGCGTGGAGGCGAGAGATCACGGGACACCTGTGAGGTCCTCCTCTGCCAGTGTCAGCGTCACAGTGCTGGATGTGAACGACAACACACCCACATTCTCAGAGAAGACCTACTCACTGAAGATCAACGAAGATGCTGTGGTCGGCAGCAGTGTGCTGACAGTGACCGCTGTGGACAGGGATGTTAACAGCATGGTGACGTATCAGATCTCCAGTGGCAACACCAGGAACCGCTTTGCCATCACTAGCCAGAGTGGCGGTGGCCTCATCACCTTAGCCCTTCCCCTGGACTACAAGCTGGAACGCCAGTATGTCCTGACAGTCACCGCCAGTGATGGAACACTTTACGATACCGCCCAGGTGTTCATCAATGTCACCGATGCCAACACACACCGGCCTGTCTTCCAAAGCGCCAGCTACCATGTGTCTATCAGTGAAGACAAACCAGTGGGCAGCACTGTGATAGTGATCAGTGCGACAGATGAAGACACGGGGGAAAATGCTCGTATCACGTACGTAATGGAAGACAATGTTCCTCAGTTCGAAATTGACCCGGATACAGGTGCCATCGTAACCAAAATGGAGCTTGACTATGAGGATCAGGCCTCCTACACTTTAGCCATCACTGCCAAAGACAATGGCATCCCGCAGAAATCTGACATCACTTATGTAGAGATCATCATCAGTGATGCCAATGATAATGCTCCTCATTTTCTCAGAGACATCTACCAGGGGAGTGTTCTTGAGGATGCACCTGTCTACACTAGTGTGCTCCAGATCTCTGCTTCAGACAGAGATAGTGGATCAAACGGCAGGGTGACCTATACATTTCAAGGTGGGGATGACGGTGACGGGGATTTTCACGTAGAGCCTCACTCTGGCATCGTCAGAACCGCTCGCAAGCTGGACCGGGAAAACGTTCATGTTTATAACCTGAAGGCTTTTGCCGTGGATAAAGGTGTTCCGCCTCTGAAAGCTGCTGTTTCTATTCATATTGTAGTCCAAGACATAAATGACAATGCTCCAGTGTTTGAGAAGGATGAGCTTTTTATTGACGTGCAAGAGAATAGCCCAGTGGGATCAGTCGTGGCCCAGATCACTGCCACAGACCCCGATGACGGCACTAATGCTCAGATCATGTATCAGATTGTAGAAGGAAATATTCCAGAAGTGTTCCAGCTGGATATTTTCAATGGAGACCTCACTGCACTCACAGACTTGGATTATGAGACCAAAACTGAGTATGTCATAGTCGTTCAGGCCACATCAGCACCGCTAGTGAGCCGTGCTACTGTGCACATCCGCCTAGTAGACATGAATGACAACGAACCAGTGCTGCACAACTTTGAGATTCTCTTTAATAACTATGTCACCAACAAGTCCAACAGTTTTCCATCTGGAATAATAGGAAAGGTTCCGGCTCATGATCCGGATGTGTCAGATAAACTGCGCTACAAGTTTGAGTCTGGAAATGAGCTCAGTCTGCTGCTGTTGAATGAAGAAACTGGGGATCTGAGGTTGAGCAGGGATTTGGACAATGACAGGGCTCTGGAAGCACCCATGACTATTTCTGTTTCAGGTAAGCAGTCAACCATTTCTTAAGTCCTATTTTTTTCTGAGAAAATCGCACTTTTCCTGTTCATAAAATGTGTTAAAGATGGAAATTTCCCCCAATATGTGATTCATCACCACACTTTGGAGTCAGTGTAGAATTTTCTCATGAATAGAGACAGCTGCAGTGTTGACTGTATGATCAGTGAAGTGTTTGCTGCAGGCTCTGTGCAGCATCCGGTTGTGCTTCTTTACGTAATTGCTGATAAATGTATTGTCTGCAAGTGGTGGGTAGAGGTAATAAAAAGGTGCCGTTCACAGGGCACCCTCATAGCTCAGTGGCTTTGTTGTTGCAGTTATGTGGGTTTTGGTGAAAAAGCCGGCGCGCACACATGCATGAGGTGCAGATATATGAAGGCTGCTGATTTCCTTTTCTCACTGTTTGGAGTTTGTCCATGCTAGCACTCTTTAAAGTGCATGGGATGAATGTGCAGGTTCACTGCAGGAGGGAGTGGGGGGTGGATGAAGTTTTTTTTTTTGTAGCTTTTCGTGCTTTGCGCATGTTTTTCACACATCGATTTTTGAATGAAAGAGAAGTTTGGATACGTTTCTGTGGTGGGGGGTTGGATCTGAAGGCTTAGATCCAAACCCTGCTAAGTCATGTAGAAAGAATTTGCACTGAGCTTCTTTTTCTCCAAGACAGAAGCACACTTTGTTCTTTAAAGTTAAAGATTAGACAAATGCAAACATTTGGACATTCACACCCAAACTCAGAGGATACCTACTACAGCACAGATGAGCAGATACAGAGGCTCATATTTAGCTATTAATCAAGAAGAATAAATGTATTTCTCTAGCTCTCCTGTTACCTGTCAGTAGCTGCAAAACCTCTCCGCTGTCTCTCTCTCTCTTTGCCTTTCTTATTCTTTTCTCACTCTCATGCTTTCTCTGCTTGATCAACCAGAGCACTTTAAACCCCCCAAAATGGGCAAACAGCATAACACAGCTTGATCTGTTGAGCTCTCCCAGCTTTTTTTTTTTGTTACTCTGTCATGTCTCCTAACATATGCACATGTTGGTAGAATGCAGATGAGCTGCTATGATCCAGGGTACAACAGGGGAATCTGAATTCCCAGTCCATCAGTCTAGCTTTTTGCACTATAGATCATTGTGACTGGTAAAAGTATTTAAGATGAAATTACATGTGAGAAAATGTGTGTCTTTTTGTCAGTTAGCCATATTGGTCTTGCAATCTCCTCTCTGTATTCTGACAGAAACATTGGTGTGATAATGCAGCTGGAATCGAGCTTGACCTCCATGTCATGGTTCACAGGGCAGTGCAAGGCTTTCACAAGAAGTCCCTTCATTGCTGGAGGACTTGTGCCTTTGTCTTTGTCTCAGACAAAAGGCTGACTGTCCTTTTCTAAGTGCTTTATTGCTGTTGTAGTCAACCTGCGGAGCATCTGAGACCCCAGCGGCTCAGCAGGTTACAGGCTGTATAGCCCTCATTCGCTGTCTCTGCTTTCATGCTTGTCATTGACAGCTGACGGGTCTTGCTGTATCCTTGACTACAGTGACCTCTTGATGGTCCCTTAAGCAGGGGGTGGGGGGGAGGGGGGGCAAACTTCTTAATTAGTTTTGGCCTTGTGCGCCCAAACACATAAATATATGTAAGCACACGTTCATGCACAATTAAACAGATGTGCACACTTACACTGAAGAGCTCCAACCCCCTGTTTTTTTTCCTTTTTTTCGTGAAGTCAAGTGTTAAGTAACCATTACTGCTGACGGCTTGGCCTTTTGACCTTTGGGCTTTCTGGAGAGGAAAGCCTTTGGGGAATTTTAGGCTATCAGCAAGTTAACAAGTACTGTGAGTCAGTACACCAGCTGTGTTTCAGTCCATCTTAAATTAGGTTCCCTCTGGCTTTTTTCCCCTCTTTGTGTAGTTATTTTTTGACCTCTTCTTTGTCGCAAATCTAAATTAGGTCCAAATTCCAGTTCAGGACCAGAACCAAATCATATTGCTATACAGTGTATACGTATGGATCCAGTCTAATTGTTGGCAGACCTGTATCCCTTTCTTCAGGCCCAGTTCATACTGGGTCTTTCTCTGGGTGTGCGTACCTTTTCCACATATCATTTGAATAGGTTGCGACTAGTTATACATCTGACAATGAGAGTGATGACACCGTATTATTTTCATTTAAACAAACCCCATCAGCAGAACATAAGACCACTTATTGATGTATTGAAGTGAGCACTGTCTCGTTTAGAGAGGGAAAGGATGAAAGCTGTCACTCTTCTTATGCTACTAATCAAAGTTCCTCCTAAAACCTGTGTAAGTCATGCACAGGTGCTTTTCTTCTGGCAAACAGGAGGCCTGAGAATGTTTCCCGAGCTCTCTGCTGAAACACAAGAATGCTCTGATAACTCTACCGAGATACACTCACTTAACACACTTTGCTAGCCACAACACTATTCCATCTGTCCTCAATCTCTCCCTCAGTATTGCTGTGTGTGTGTGTGTGTGTGTGTGTGTGTGTGTGTGTGTGTGTGTGTGTGTGTGTGTGTGTGTGTGTGTGTGTGTGTGTGTGTGTGTGTGTGTGTGTGTGTGTGGTAGCTCTGCTCCACAGCTGTGGGCTGTGTGTTCCGGTTGTAAGAGCTCTTATCTTAGCTTGTCAAATTTCACTTTAAACCTTTGGGGTTTCTCTGTTTTCTAAAAGATGAGTATCTGTCATTTTATGATGAGCACAAAGACATAGCTGTACTTTATTTGAGTGTAATGTACCTACTTTTTGTTTTTTTCTGCTATATGTAAGATTATATGTAAACCTTCGGTGCACCAAAGTCCTGACAGTGACATGTTTGTGAGTGGGTATAGAAGAAACAATTTGAGTTTTACTGTAAATGAAACTGGTCAGCCAGCTTTCTTTTGTTCCATTCATGGCTGTAAAACCAAGCAAACCATGCTGGTTGGTGGCCAGAATTGAAAAACTAAAGGCCAAGATTGTCTTTTGTCATGAAGTTTGCAGTCTGAATAATAATTGATGTTCTTAACTGTACAGTAAGTCATTTTTTTAGGTTCTTTAATAGACAAAAAACATTTTCTTGACAAATATACATAGATTAGTGTATAATTACATCTTCCGCCACGTTGCCCTGCCATCTTGAATGCAGTGGCGAGATAGACATCGCTATTTAACCTAATCACATTTCATGTATGTGTCTCGAGACGCAGCTTGAAGTTACCTCTTTCAAACTATATATGACATTTAACACTCGTACATGTATGTTTTCTTCGTCTCATTATGCCTTTCTCCACCTCCTTGTCATCTTGCCTTATCCACCGTTGCTCTTTCATTTTCACCTCATCCTCTTCCTCCTCACCTCAGGCCTTATCTCCTGAACTTAAGACAGAGCTGTAAGACACAAAAAACTTGAATAAATATACTTATTTATTCTTGATACTGTCACAATTACTTATTGTCAGCAGATTAGACATGTGATCCTCCGGACAGCTGACAACGAGCTGGCTAAACAGCAACAGCTGGTTATTAGCTAACATCATGCCAGCTAATGTTACCTTTTCCTCTGATAAAGAGTTGTTTACATTCTCACACTGTATGCAAGTTTATTCACTACTTGTTGGAGTTTAGCGATGTTAGATCCACTTCAAAGGAAGTTTCACTAACAGAGGCTAACAGCAGAAAATACAGCAACACTTTATCACAGAAAAGTTCAGGATATCCTCAACAACTCACCTGGCCAGCCCTTGTGATGGGGTGGCCAGGTGTAAATAAATTTATGCACTTCAATTGGGAGCACTAAAAAAACAGAAATCACTTGAATGCAGTCTGCTGATCTGTACTTGTGAGAGTTTACACATGTTCCTCTAAGTGTTGGTGAAACGGGACTTTATACATATCTTAATTAATGTTTGACCTCAGTAGAAATCTTACATGTGATTGAAGTAAGTCTGTTTCATTAACCACTGTGAACACAGTGCACATAGGAAAGGCAAATGTCAATAGCAATAAAGCTGGTGCATGTTCCTTTTTAGGACTGGGCAGATCAATAATGTTAGCTGCTAGCTTATTCATCTCTGTAGCTCCCATTCATCATATATACAAAACGCATTGCCTGTTTTTTTTCCCTTTTTCCAGGGAAACTATATCTCGGGCAAGGTTTATAATTGTTAAAGCATGCAATAACAGGCTATAGGAGGAGTTGTGCCATATCACTCATTGATGCAGCAAAGCACGCCATCACTTAAACAATTAGGAATGATTTATGCAAAATCGTCTTTTTCCACTCAAGCTGAGACGGCATGATGCTACACGCATGCATTCACCCCACTCCTCCCTCCACCTCCCGCCTCCTTTTGCTTCCCCATCTTTTCCCCATGGGGCTTTTGCCAAGCCTCCCTGCAATGGGTTTGGCTCCTAATCCTGTTGGAAGAGTTGCATAGCAGAGCTTTTTAACATTTCTGTTCTAGTCCCTGTACGAACCCCACCACTTTCTGTGCTTTCCCCTTTTATAATATGCATAATTCGATTTCTGCCATAAGACAGGAACTTCAGCTTTGAGCGTGCTCTAAATTCAGGCCAAGTAAAATAATGTATTCTGATTGGTTCATTTCAGCAGGCAGACCACTTAAAAACATTCCTGTGAGAACCACAGCTTTACAATTTATAAGGAAACATCAGTGTAGTTGCATTTGTATCATACACTGCAGAGTGTTGGGTGTAATACGCAGCTCTTTGTGGCTTTTCATTCTTTT
This sequence comes from Perissodus microlepis, assembly GCF_051167445.1. Lineage (NCBI taxonomy): Eukaryota > Metazoa > Chordata > Actinopteri > Cichliformes > Cichlidae > Perissodus > Perissodus microlepis. The sequence goes on from NC_140477.1 coordinate 4,522,140, forward strand.
CAATCTCTTTAGCCAAAACATAGTCTAATCCAACCTTCCTCTCTTTGGCCCCCGTCCCTGGTTCTTGGTGTTCTTCCTCGAGTTCCTCTACTGGAAGCAGTTGTGGTGATGCACAGGCAGACATGACCTTTCACATGTGAGATCAAAGCAGGACATGGGGCATTTACATACATAGTCAGTGCTGAGAAATAACTCCTCTACACATGACACATGACCTCAGGCTGATGGATGGGACAGACAGAGGGCGGACTATAGGGAAAAGAAGGAGGAAGAGAGATTGTGATGTAGCTGTTTTTGTGCATTTCACCAACAACAGCTGGATAAAAGTCTGGTCTCTTAAGTCAATGTCAATAATGGAAATAGAAATGCATTAACTTGAAACGTGTTCCACAACTATTCCTGATATGTGATATTCAAACTTTCTAACTGGCCAATCGCACTGGCTTTAAAGTTTTCCTGTTGTGTCAGTGTGTTTGGCGTTTGCCATGCACAGCAACCGATAACCGATTTCCCCAAGACTCTTCCCTCTCTATCACCATGTTTTTATCTCTGTCACTTCTTGTACTTTCCTCAAAAAGGTTCCCACTGCTCGAACATGCGCCTGCATAGTTTTGCTCTCCTTCCATGTGCCTGTTGAGGCTAAATCTGACCTGAGTCGTTACAGGAACTTATTAGATTACTGTCCTCCCTTCTCTATCATGCCTGTCTGTCTCTGTCTTGCTCACTTGTCAAGCTGCTTGTCCTTTCCATTTTGCGTGTGTCTAATGTTATAGGTTTGGGCACGTGGCCTTAATGCGTTGATGTTGATTAGTAGGTTCAATGCTTCGGTCCACACTGAATTCATGCATGGATTGACAGTCCTAAAGGGGATCCTAGTGTAGACCCTTATGTTGGGATTATAAACCCTTGTGAAAGTGCACATGGGCAGCTGTTGGCAGTAGGGATGAGTAGATGTCCTCATGAATGTATTTTTCAGTCTTTGAAGACCTATAAATAGTTATCGGTCTTGTAGGTAAGTAAATTGTAAGGCATGCAGACGTGCACACTGAGCCTCGCTTTCCCCTTTTAATAATGAAATATGTCACTCACGATACGATACGTTGTATGTATGTTTTCTGGCAGCAACGTGAGCAACAGGAAGTGAATTAATGCATTCCAATTGAAGTCAGAAGGCGGAATTTCTGGGTGCTAGTTTAGCTCACCTGGTTGAGCGGGCGGCTCGGGCTCGGGACCTCTCTCCCACATTTTCGTCTTTAACAGGAAAATAAAGATGGAAAAAATGCTCAAAATAGCAGGTTAAAGATATCACAGTTATATTGTTTTTAACTTGCTCCATACACTTTTGTCCTACGTGTGGCCAGCCGTGTCTAAAGCACCTTATTTGTCAGAACTGAAAATGCAATTGAGTCTTTGGCCTGAGGCAGGGTAGAGAAGAACACAGATCAAGTGTAATAACAGTGTTCGTATCTCCTTGTCTCTGTTTGTGTGCTCAATGAGCGAGAAAGGAATCGCATTCATGCTTAATCTTGTACATTTACTGTGGGCTAATGTGTTGTAGTTGTGTGTGTGTGTGTGTGTGTGTGTGTGTGTGTGTGTTTTGCTATGTGGGCATGTGCACCTCCAGGCTGTAGTCTAGAGTTTGAAGTGTAAATACCAGGGGATCAGGACAGGTCACTGTGGAACTCCACTGATGTCTGAATCCTCAATTACAGGCTAGAGAGTCGGGGGACGTTTAAGGATCTAAAGCTGTCTGCTTGATGCCGTCTTTGGCTGCGAAAAGAAATATGGCCGCACACTGATAAGTTAGACAAGGATCCACTTTTTTTCTCACTAAAGGAAAGAAATCGCTTCTAATTTGTGTGAAATATGACAGAAAACTGTCTTCGTTGGAGATTTCATTTTACTTTCTCCCAGATCAAAAACGATATTTCACATCGACTGTGCCTCCCGGCCAAAGTATTATCTGCTTATCTAACTACATCCAAGTCTGCCTTATCCGTCCACCTTTTTTACTTCAGACACGTTTCCTCCCGCACACTTAATCCTCATGCTTTTGTTTCCAGCAGGAAATCTCTTGTAGCTGCCCGGAAAGTCAGCTAGAAAGTGAGGTGCCTTCCCATCATGCAAGTGTGTTTGCTGTGGGGATTTCAAAGGAGTGGGGGTGTTTGTTTGCAAACACCCATGCCCGGGGTTTGGGTTAGAGATGGGTTAGGAAGTAAAAATGTGGTTCTACCTTTGAGTTTTGGCTTTTCTGTAAGTTTGAGTGTGTGATTTTGTGCATTTTTGAATTATGTCGAAGGATGTGCTGTTTAAAGACGACCCCTCCCCCCCTTCCCTCTCGGTCACACGCACACTCTTGGGTAAGGCTATCTCTTGTTTGCCTGCTGCTTGTTTACATGCTTCAAGACAGTGAGATGGTGACAGGTTTTGGGTGGTGGAGGGGTGGTCCTTGTAACTGGACGCACCTCTCTCTTCTGTCTCGCTTTCTTTTTCATTCTCTCTGACTCAGAATACACAATACTCTTCTTTGTGTCTCACAGCAGGGAGGTGATGCAGGGGAGGGGGGGCTCTGCTGCTTGCTAACGGCTCACGAGTGTGACATTACATGCGTCACGATATGCTATGACCAGCTGCTGGAATGTTAAGTGGCGATGGCGGGTTGGAGGGGTGGGGGCTGAGAATTTCACCTACTTTGTCAACCACCTGAGTGACTGACAAGTGCGACTGTGATGGAGGAGGGTCATGTCTCATTTTTTGAGAATGACCCTCAAGCGAATTAAACACAGAGTAAGAAAAGTCAGAACTTGTGCCAGATAAAGTCCTGCTTCCCTGCTTTTAGCGACAACCCTCTTGTTTATTTTCCCTTCCTCCTTGCTGACGCTGACTCCAAGTGCAGTTGACGTTGACTTGTTGTCAGAGCAACACTGACAAATTTAGAATAGCAGTCACATGTAGGTGGCATACCGAGTGTCCAGATTTTGTACTAAAATGTGCTGGTAACAAAAACAATGTGACTCTGTTCAACTTGTGCTCTGGGATGCCAATTACTAAACTTCAGACCGCATGAGGATATATTTGAAACATACAGTATGTAGCATCAGTTTAAAACTTTTTAATGCAAATTTTAGTTGCTACTAACTGTTTTAAGGCAAACTTTAAAAGATGTTATTGTAAACCTCGAATGGTTTGGCTTTTAGGTCCATCACTGATATTTACCCTGTAGTGTCCAGGTCGCTCTTAGCTTTAGAGTGAAGGCAGGAGGAAGTAAAGCATTCATTTTCATGGGCCATAAAGTGATAAACTCATTTTCCAACCTCTACTTTAAATACTTAAGATGCCACCTGGTCCGCAGCTGAAATAATTCAGCAGCTGCTCTTGCCGGTGGATCACATTTAGACCATTTTCACACATGCACTGTAGCCCTGAACTTTTTGGAATCTCACTTGGCAGAGGTGTATGAATGTATCCAACACGAAGTGCAGTTAGTGCAACTGCTTACTGCTATAGACTACTTGTAAGAAAGGAAGACTGTGAACACTGACCTAGTTATCCAGAAATTGCCCTTACTATCATAATGTTAGTGTGCTCTGAGTGGCTTTTGAAGGTCTTTCCGTCTTCTTCCACTTTTCCAGTTCAGGGTCATTGGGTTAATCATCAGTTAGCCTTTGCACCGTGTGAGAAAGTCAGTGTACCCAGAGTATAACTCCACACAGAAAGGCCTCAGCCAGCCGGTGGATTTGAACCCAGGGCCTTCTTACTGTGACTTGACAAACACAACCACCATGCTGTTGCTTTAGACAATACCAGATAAATACTAAGTTGCAATTTGCTGCAAAATCAATGCTTATATTTAACGCTTTGCATTAAGGAGTACGCAATTTCATCTGATGTTTTAACAAATACACCTTTTCCATTTCTCCGGCAGATGTAATGCTAAAGCAGTCAGCTGGCTTGTGTAACTAAAGCTATTTGTACACATCCTCAGCAGCCCTGAAATGTTCTAGACGTTACAAGACTATGGGGGAACACAAAAGTTCAACACAATCCAGTCAAAATTTTAACACCGTTAAACTTGCAAACTCCCAATTACAAAGCTTGTGTGATTTCTGATTGTTCTGATTGGTGACATCATAAGAATAGCACCAGGTAATAGTCCTTTGAATTCCCAGCAAGCAAATCATTATGTATGTGGTCCCTTGCCTGCTCTACACCTTAGTCTAAACCCCACACAGTACTTCAAAAGGTGAAGAACAACTTCAGAATAAGTTCTGGCTACATTCTTACAGTGCTTTCCAGAGTTTATGTGGAAAACATCTTATGCTTATTAAACTCATCATGATGTTGAAGGCAACTCAAGAAAGTCAATGTTAATGGCTAACTAACAGTTCAGTACAGAGAATTTGCCATCAACCCATAACTTGCCGTCATGCTTCACATGAAAAACCACAACTACTTTTAACCCTCTCAGGCTCAAATTAAACTTTTTGTTGCTAATGCACAACCAAGTCCTGCAGTGGTACTTCTGAGTAAAAAAAAACTCATAAAATATGTATGTGGGGTAATCAGGTTGTTAGTTTTTAACTGTTGCAAATCGGCAACGCCTGCCTCGAGAGGGTTAAAAAGCTTGGAAGAAGGTAAGAAGAACATTTCATAAATGTACTCCATCCACTCTGTTCTGCCGTTCACCATTCCTTTTTTTCCCCCAAGAAGTGTAATCTTAGTCGTTGCTAAGGAACATTTTTTGATACCTGTGTAGTGCCCTATGTGCAGTACCTTTGGCTGTGATCGTCACAACTATTAAGACTTGGCATTGGCACTGACAATGCGGGTATTAGGATGAAATGTCAAACGGCTTAAATGGATTGAGTTCATAGGCACAAACAGACCAATATCTGTTTGGCATTAAAGGGCCGTTGCTTAATTAAAAACTAAACAAAAACGTGCCCTTCTTCTGAAATGCTATCCAAAAAGATTTCATAAAAAGTGACCAACATAGCTCTCCTTACTATAAATAAAAGAAAATTACTATCAAGAAGGTTGTTCCATATATTGTTTGATGGATTAAATACCAGGTTTCAATAGAAATCCCCTTTGCATTAGAGTTGGCTGATAACGTTTCTCTCAGCAGCTTCCCTGAAAGCTGATATCTCTCTGTAATTACCCTCTCATAGAAAACCTCCTTGATTGGGGCTTTAACACTGATCCTGTGTGAGTGTTGTTGTTGGACTCCACAGAAGGACTTTATGCCAGATTGTGTTCACAGAGGTGTCAGTTTTAGTCATTTCCCCTTCAGCCAGGGAAGAAGCCGGTGACAGGTGTAATCTTGACAGTTATTAATTTCTGTGTGCAAACTTGTTGATGCACGCTTGCTTCTCAAATTGTTGGCTCTTTTTGTCTCACTTGCTGTCAGCATTTGATTTTCTCAAAATGTTACATTTTCATGAAATCCCTGCATGTGTTTTTTATAATCTATTGTTGTTATTGATGTTTCTGTGGTGTCTTATCAACTTTAATCTGTGCTGATATGGCCGGCAGCAAAAATCCACCGCCAAGTTTAACTGTTTACTAATTTGAAAGCAAATGGATTATAATCCATCTGTTCTAGGCAGCTAGAAAGGTATAAACAGACACAGTAGATTTAAAAGAAAAATAATTTTTTATCACTTGTTCATAATTTCAGTTTGTCTAAAATATCACTGTCTGTGTTCATAAGCAAATATTTTCATTAGAGAAGCGCTGATCATGTAACCTGCTAACAGGTTTTATTTCTGAGAACTATAACTGACAGCACATACAAGTAAAAATCAGCCTTTATTTAATGCAAAATAATATAATTTTATTTAAGATTATGATTTATTTATTTATCTTCTCTCTTTTAAACACCTCTCAAAATGAAGTGCTCTGCTGCTCGAAAGAGGTACAGATAACTAACTGATGATGAGTTGCTGTACGCTCACCTTTACCTGATATATTTTACCTGCCCAACCAAAAGCAGGTGCAACATATTTGTAGAATAAAACAAATGTCTTGTATTTGCGTCATTTTCCAGTATGTTTATAACTTTCTCTTTTTTTCTCATTTCCATAATGTTGATAGCTACATCTTTGATCCTTTTATTGCTCATACTGAGGCTGCGGGCTTTCAGCTGGCTCTGAGCTCATTTTTGTGGTAGTTTCCTCACGCTTTACTTTGGCGAATTATCTGTTTCGGTGAAATTTGTGTCTTCTGAAAGTCTGCGAGGGTCTACTCAAGTCCAAGTAATGTAAGTTTCATTATGAGAGCACCAGCCAGAATGCTAGCATTAGCTCAAAGCCCTTCCGTACCTAGCTTGCTAGCAATTAGCCTAGGGCTCCTAGCATGGTTGTATTGAATTACATTCCCCAGAAATGAGTCTAAGTCATGTTTTAACAAAATGTTAACATTATCTGAGGTTTGACTTGTTTCTTACAGGTGTTTTCAGGTGTATTTTTTTCTGAATGTATTATGGGGTGTCTGCTCTGTCAGAGAAAAGCAGGAGACAACAATTACTTTACAAAGCCAGATAGTTGCCCATATCGTCCCACTTACTGAGGCACAGTTTTACAGTAATAGATGTTTTCTAAAGCCCACTAGAATGTATGACTGGCTCATCTGAATCCAAACATACGTTTTAGTTTCTCTGATTTTTTAAATTTTTGAAAACACTGTTATACTGTCCATTAACATTAATAACAAATATCTCTGAGTAAAAGTCAGGAGTTTGCCTGAATCTAAGCACGAGGAACATTATCTTAAATGTTCAACATATTGATGAAGCCAGTTTCTGAAATGATCGGACATTTAGAATGCATAAAAATCACTCTTTAGCTTTAGATCTTGCTCCAAGGCACTTCTGCGGCCTGAGTGTTTATTATCATGAGGGGATTTGAACCCTGATCCATAGCAATATCTGTCGCCACACTGCTGTCATCATTGGTGTCAGCTTTCAACCTCCTGGCACACTGTGTTGTACTCTGACAGTAACTCCGTCTTGTCAAGTTAAGGGGAAAAAATTCTTGTGTTTAAACAGTGACACATTAACGTGTAACCATAGAACTAACAGGAACTAGTCGTATGAGCTTATACATAGTCAAATCAAGCAGATATTTATTTATGAGTGCACATGGAACAGTCCAGAGTAGCTTATTTTTTTAATACAGAGTAGCGGAGGTGGAGTAGGCAAATCATACACCACACCCTCGGTCACACTTGGCACCTACAGGCGGAGCGGCTTAGGCATCTGTAAGCATTTCAAAGGACCTGACTAAGACGTGTGGATTGAAGCTTTGTATGTTTTCTCCAGCCCTCCAGGCCTTGTCTTTTAACAGGGAGCTAGAGATACAGATACATAGATGAAGACAGAGGGAGCTCTGAGGTATAATGGATTTCCTTTGCCTTTTGATACATTGTCAGGATGCTCTTTTCAACCAAGACATCCTCCTGTTACGTTTTGGATAGTGTGACTCTTACACATACTCATCTGTAAACTGTACAGAAGCATGTATAAGCACACTCGCGGCCTTCATGTTGATGTAGATCACACTTTGGACTTTGCAGCACCTGATCTCCTTGCCTCGAGTGTTTCAAACAGAGATCCTCTCCACCTTTTATATGCAACCCAAAAAATGCCTCACCCTCCCAAAATGTCTTCAGTTGCACATGCATTGAAGTAAAATTTTGTCCTTCGGGGACAGGACAACACATTAGCCTTTAAAAGAGTTGCAAGTCAATATTTGATGTACAGTTTCTCATATTTGGTGATAACTTTCTTATTAATAGTGTGTGACAAACCCCATGAGCTCCAATCCACTGTTGTCTTGTCTTTGTTCTAGTCTTCGTGTATAGATGTGCCTGTATAAACTCAAATCAGTAAAAAGATGTATTTTTACCACTGAAAATAGATACACAGTTGCAGAAGACCTTTGATGTAGAGTGTTAAAGATGAATGAAAACACATCGTCGGGAGATATCCATCGAACCGTCGTTTTCACGCCCAAATTCCAGACAGTGTTGGGAGAATCAAGTCTGGTCACTTTCTTAGGTTGCCCACCTTGAATTTTCTGAATAGTTACCTGTTTAATTTCCACACTGGCTTCATTGGGAGTAAGGGAGCTGCTAGGGTAAGGTTTGTTTAATGTCAGTAGCAACTTACTCTGACATTTTGATTCTTTTAAAGCTGTTCCACCAGGTAATGTTGAGAAAAGTTCAGTTCATCTGCATGTGTGAAAACAGCTCGATGTTTAGCAGCAGTCCTGACACCTCTGTTACGGAGCAGAACCAAAAAACAACAATGGCTCTCTCTATCTCCCATCATCCCATGTGATGTTTGAAAATGACCTCCGTGCTGCTTTCTACCTTCAGCCTCTAATCAAATTACAGATTGGGTTACAGTGAAGATCTGTTTGTGTGTTTGGCTGTGAGTGTGCATCATGTTCATGAATCAGCTCTTAGTCATTAGAGGAGCTATTGGGGGATAGTTCCTATTGGAGGAGATAAGAACTGTAAAACAGTAACGTCTGCAACCTCACTGACCCCTCTGTGACTGCTCCATCCTCACTCTTCTGATACTTCAGTGCAAACTGTAATGCACTGCAGCAAAGTAGGATATTGGCCAGTGCTACTTGCACTAGTGCCCTAGGCCTTAAGCCAACTCCTAACCCTCCAAAAAATGCATTGAGAGAGAGAAGCGCTCAGTGTCCTTCCCCAGGTACTAACGCCAGTACACTGGGATGTTGAGCACTACACTCTACTCAGGGTCTTCTAAAACACTGCCAGGATTGATTGCCAAGTCTATAATGTACCTATCATCTCTTAATAGACTCATTATAGAACTTTAATGCCTGCAGATGAGCTACAGCATTTCCTCTCACTTAAACATAAATGCAGGCAAGCTAAAGGAGTTTTGAGATAGAGTTTATAAAGATCCATCCATCCTTTTTCATAAGTGTGTTTTTTAAACTTAGGCTTGCAGTGGAGCTGGAGCCTTTCCGAGTTAACATTCACCAAAAAGCAAGGTACATCCTGCACATCACTGGGGGCAAATGTGAAACTATACTGAATTTTTACATGCTAAAGGTACTGTCAGTTCTTTTTTAGGTTATTTAATAGGAAAAAAAGAATATTGTACCTATAAATATGCATTGATAAATGTGTAATTATGTATTCCAACAAACTGATGCAGTCTCACAAACTTAGAATTAATCCATTAAAAATACATGGTAGAGAAAGGCAGTGCAACCCTTCCATTTCCAGATAGCTATTGAGCTGGCTAAACAACAGCTGGTTATAAGCTAACATTATGCTAGCTAATGTTAGGCCTGAATGTCCTAAAAATCACACTTTTACCCAAACAGTTTGATTAAATCTTTACATCGTGTGAGAGTTTATTTACGTAGTGTTTGAGTATAACAGTGTTATCCTTTTCAAAGAAAACGTGACTAACACCATCTAACATGAGCTAATAGAGGCTAACAGAGGCTAACAGAGGCAAAAATGGCAGCGCTCACCCACATAAGAGCTTGGGATATCCTAACCTCAGTATTTCTGTCATCCAACAGAAGTGATCTTCACTGATTAATCATCTCCTTCCACAAAGCTTTGCTGTCTATTATTAATTATTTGTCAGTAAATGCTGCTAAGTCAATCATAAAACCAACTTGCCAATCAAGCTTAGCCACCAGTTAGTATCTGTTTTCTGTCTGGCTGTAAAATTACCCGATCAAGCAGTGCAGGTCAGACATTCTTGACCTCTGGTTATTGTCATTTGACCTTCTGAACAAAATGCAGGTCCTACATTGGAGCAGCTGTGAGCTCAGCGACTGTGAACAGTGGCATTATCTGATTAAAACTCCACTTGTTGCAGGGTCACGTGAACTGCCACTCTACCTTACCTTCTGTGTGTCTGAGATAATGTCAGTCTTTCATTGTAGACATGGACAGATAAAGTTGCTTGGTTGTATCTATTCTTGGCTTCTGTTTGTGTTTCTGCTTCTTCTGTAGTTAATTCTACTATTCCCCCATGCAAACAACACTCCTATTGATTCGCTATATGGCCACAGCCTTGTGCAATACACTTAATTGTTTTCTCAGTGGCCAGATAAATACTTATTGTCATATATCACTGGTGCACCCAAATGAAGCTCTGGTAGATTAGACATTTAAATTCCAGTCTCATGAAAACAGTTAATGGATAGACCAAAACAATCATTTACACTTCAGAGTAATGATTTACAGCCTTGGGTCCAGGAAATTCAGGTTTGTGCTGTTTTCTAACTGAACTGTGCAACATAAAGGTGGCAAAGCCAAGCAGGTACAGAACTCACATTGCAGTCTGAACTAACCACTCCCAGCCCTTCAGGGAAAGCGAGAGTTCACAGAAGTTGTGTTCATTTGCATCTTCCTGTTCACGGCAGCGTTCTCATCCACTTTTTCTTTAACTCTCTGCTGAGCCACACTGTTGTTGATTAGGTTTAACACCTGGATCTTTATGTTTCTTTAAAAGCTGCTTGCTTTTCTACACATAGTCCCAGGGCATCAGGAGCATTGTGTTGTAGGTGTGAGCTGTTTGTCTCAACGTGTGAAGATTCACACACGTTATAATGGGATCACAAGACGAGGCATTTGAAAAGGGAATGAATGGAAGCCTTTTTCAATTTTCCTCTACATGATTCTTGGGTGATTTCAATTATTAACACCTAGTCGATGACTAGAATGAAATTAGAGTATTACAACAGGTCGTTTTCACTATTCTGAGCTTGTTTATTGGTCTTGTTGCGATGACAACACAAACCGTCAGTTGTGTTTGTCACCCTGTGATCTGATTGGGGGGAAAAAGTAGCCCTGCATAGGTTTTAGCATCAATGTAACCTTATTTCCAAGTCTAAAAAAAGGTGTAGAAAGAAATGTGTTTATTCGCCTGAGGTGTCCAAAAACTCCACTATCTTGAGTTTGGCATTAATGTGCTGTAATATGCAACCATCAGGAAAAGTTGTTAGCAGTGATAAAAGGAACTGATGGATTTTGGTACAAGTCGACAACTTGCGTGAAACATTCCTCAGGTATTTTGCTCCATATTAACAGGACAGTTTGAGATTTGATCATTTCGACATTGTGTGTTATCCTGCTGAAAGCAGTCATCAGAAGGTGGGTGCACTGTGATCTCAAAGGGAAAGACGTGCTTAGTATAAATACCCAGATTTGATGCTTAATTTGTATTAGGAGGTGAAATTGTGCCAAGAAAATATCCCCTACACTGTAACACCATTGCCTGAACTGTTCATATAAGACAGAAAGAAGTCGTGCTTTCATATTCCTCACACCACATTCTGATCTTGTCATCTGAATGTCAGCAGAAATCGAGACTCATCAGACCAGGCAATGCTTTTTTAAATAACACTAGAAGAACATCTTTTTCACTGTAAACCCTGGAGATGGTTGTGTGGGAAAATCCCAGTAGATCAGCAGTTATGGAAATACTCAGACCAGCCTGCCTGGCAAAACATTCGCTGTTTGTCTTGACCGTGTCTACATGCCAAAATGTGATTGACCAATCACTTGCATTAACAAACAGGTATACCTTTCGTATACACAAGTAGTGTGTTTAAAATATGTTTAAAAAAGAAAATTAGTGTGTCTTTCTTTATTAGCTATTTAGTCAGACTTTGCCTGACTGTGCACCACAAAATTTCAAATCAGTGCATATTGGGCAACATATTCTGATATTGATATCTATACTGGACTCTAGTCCTCAACTATATATCTTAAACCACATGTGTATTTCAGACTGGAGGGAAGGATAGCCAGGGGCACAAACAGACGCTTTCAGAGTTCATCCATGTGTGTGATGTCAGGAATGAGCTGGTTTGGCTCCAGAGTCTATTGGTTACAGTTTCCTTACTGGGGGTCCAACAGCTGTCTCTCAATGCCTGACATACTGCTGTTCACTGCAACGTCCAGAACACATCCATCACTCTTCCAACACTCACACACAGTAAAGTCCCCCTAAGAGTCGAGACGGGTTAGAAAAGAAATCTAAGCATGTGTAAATTGTATTTTGCAGACTGAGCAATTTTATGTTTACTTTTCTGTGAATGGGAACAATTTTTTTTCATTCTTTTATAAAGAAACTCTTTTACTGAATAAAAGAAACTAATCAGCAGATTCTTTGAAAATAAAATCAAAGCCTTGACATCTGATTGGCTGTTGATGATTCATGACTCTGACTCCATAAGTTGGCCTGATTGTTAAGCTCTTTAAGAAATACACAGATTTTCTTTGAGCTGTGTTGCTTTGTGCTCTTATTTGCTCAACGAGGTGTGTTTTAAGGTCAGGAAAGGCACGTCGAAACAAACCTAGCATTTTCCGTTGCACACCTTTCCCACAGATTTTGTGTACAAACACACACGAGGACCATCTGTACCTTTATGATGTCTCTACTCCCAAGTGATCTATAGTGTGCTTTCCGAGGATAGACTGGCATGACTCAAGGCCCATCAGACTTGTGAGATGTTATCAATAAAATAAAAGAGAGCAGTGCTGTGGTTAGTTGTGGTTTTGCTTCAGGGGGAAGTCGGTTTAGTGATGATCATCATTTGCCACACACACACATTAACATGAACACATATACACAGTAAGTCTAGTCTTCGCCTCTGTACCTTTTCTTTAGTCAGTGGGGTCCAAAAAGCTGCAGGGCTGATAAGGTGGAAATGGCCTATTATTACTAAAGCGATGACAGGAGCTGTGGGCAGGTATCACACACTGGCATACCTCAGAGCTGTCATGTGTTGCACAGCAGTACTCTGTAGTTTTCTCTTGATCACTCACATTGTTGCTACGTAGCACAGCTATACGTTTTTATTCCATAATTCATTTTGCCAAGTGAGTGTGTGGGATGCAAATGTTTTAATGACTCAAATGTTTTTCTTCTGTTTCGTGCTGACTTTTTCGCTGATACCATGGCAGATAGCTAATATCAGCCCATATATAAGTATGGATCCTAATAACTTTAGTTACTTGTTATTAGTTATCATTACCAGATGACATTATTTAACTGTTAATCTTGTTAAATATTCCAACTGGAATCCCAACGTTCCAGATTGAGAAATCCCATTCTCTAAAAGTCCCAGCTGCACTAGTTGTAAAGGGTAATACAATAAATCTTTCACTCTTTCCCACCATTTGGCAAATATAGCAAATATCTGGCATTCTGTGGATACGTTAATAACTGTGACTAGGGTTGCTGTAACCAGTGTGGATGACTGCAGACCACAGCAGTCTTCTCTCTGACATAGACATACTGGCTGAATATACAGATACAACTGCCCACTATTTTCTACAACTGTGCAAATTCAATGTTGTTCGGTTTTTGGTCTTAAAATGTGGACCTCCCACTTTGATTCAGCAACATCTTGTTAGCTGTAGTTAGTGCAGGATCAACAGGCATAGTTTGGATGTCTTTCGCTGGCTTTTTTAATAATCTCAGCATTCCAGCTTTTACCACAGGAATGACTTCACCTGTAAGCAAAACCAAGAAACATCCTCATAATTTGACAGTGTGCGTGCTTGTGTGTGCATGTACAGTCATCCATCCATCAGTTATCTGCATACACGCAGTGTGTTTTCAGGAAATGCAGATATAATTGTGTAAATTGTTCCAAAGAAACAATGGAGACGCCTTATAAAATGTTCTTGTCCGCCTACTGTTCAGTCAGCATGCTTACACGCACACACACACACACACACACACGAACCAGAAAACCCTAAGGTCCTGAGTGTTATTACGGTGATCACACTTCTCTTATTTTACCTACAACCCATTCCTCGCTCTGTTTGAAAGCATTAAAACATGTCATAGCACAACCTCCAAACTTCAATAACAATCATTTCTTCAAGAGTGATGATGTTGTGCATTTGACAGAGGTGTAGTGCTGAGGCCGTAATTCTTTGGACTATTAAAATTTGTCTCTTTGGGGTCGGCTAAATGGCTGTGTGATGTCGAGGCGTGTCTCCGCAAGCTTAGTCAAAGTCATAATTTACTGTTTCCCCACCCTAATAAATCCCCTACTATGAGAGGAGGAAGGGGCTGAGAGTAGCAGAATAAAGAGTGAGGGAGAGATTCCTGCCGAGATGTGGTTATTAGTTTGTTTAGCATTGCCTTAAGGTTTTGAATGAATGACAGAATGAAAAATGAGATGAGGGAAATAAGGAAATGTGTTTAATCAGAAAGCAGCCAATGACCTTATGTTTCCTAGATCTGCTAATTTCCAGTCAATGAGTATATAAGGACTTAGACTACGCAGATAGACTGTATATATGTCGGATAGTATTTACGTGGTGATGTCATCCACTGATTTATGGACTGCCATTTTCAAACCCCAAGTCTTCATCTTGCTTTTTTAGAAAAGTGACCATATATATGGATGAGAGGGTGGAATGGAGGGTAAAGCTCTCAGCTAACACTAGCTAACTAGCGAGCTTAGTTAGCAAAGGTGAATCCATAGCCTGTACAGGCAAACTAGTCACAAATACCATCTAATAGTGCTAAAATATAATAATATACTACAGGAATGGCAATCAAAGTGGGGAAAAATTCAGTGGAGAGGTTCATACAGTGATTTCTAAACACTGAGATGATACATAGTAGACAGCTAGCAACTATTGGTCAGTGTTAGCAACCTTAATACAGTTCAAACAGGTGAGTTTACTATACTATAAATCACACTATACTATATAGATTACAATAAAGAACTGTAAAGAACAGCATGTGGGCCTGATCCAGACTGTGGCCCATTTATTGATGACCTAGGCCCATAGTAGGGGTGTCCAACTCCAGGCCTCAAGGGCCGGTGTCCTGCAGGTTTTAGATGTGTCCTTGATCCAACACAGCTGATTTAAATGGCTAAATTACCTCCTCAACATGTGTTGACGTTCTCCAGTAATGAACTAATCATTTGATTCAGGTGTGTTGACCCAGGGTAATATCTAAAACCTGCAGGACACCAGCCCTTGAGGCCTGGAGTCGGACACCCCTGCCCTAGAGTGTTATTTAGCTGCATTAATAGCAGACACCAGTGAAATGAAAAATCAACTGTACTCTTGTTATACCATCTAATACAGTAGACATGTAAGCAGATGCTCAACAGGTAAGCTGTTGAAACTAATACCTCTCACTACCACCCCTTCTTTCTTTCCTGAAACTGACTCACTATCACACACTGTTCCTGTCATGCATGTCAGCCAGTACAATACAGTGACATCTAAGTGACCTGGGGTTGGAGAAGAGAAAGGGAGGAGAAAAATGAAGCTAAGAGAAGAAAAAGAGGAGAGTGATACAGGGAGAGGGATGCGAGTTCTGGCGACGATAAGAGTTGGAGTGAAGAGAGTGAAATGAGGTAAAGTAAGAATAGGAGGGGGGAAGAGAGAAGAAAGAGATTAGGGGGGCAATCTCCATTTTTCTACCCGCACATTCCCTCTTTTACTGACTTCAAAGAGACTCCTGGTGAGAAGGAATTATTCCTCTCCGCTCAACCGTACCGCTTTGTTACACTGCTGTTTTCGCTCCTCTAGCCCTCTCCCTCTGCAGCCCCCATCGAGGCTGCATTTACTTATTGCTTCCACAGAGAGTAGTCTTAGTAAGAGCTCTGTTCAAAAGCTTTTAATGGTGCCGTGCTTCTTTGTTTCTCTCTGGTTATGAAAGCAAAGATGTCCACTCCAAAACAAAAACAAACACGATGAAGTTAAACCCACTATTAGCCTTGACAATAAAGAACGGACATGTAACGTAAACAGCAGTCAGTTCAAAAATTCACCCAAGCTGCCCTCGGCAGTCTTTATCTTTAATCCAAGAATGAGAGCGAGTAAGATGTCACAGATGTGGTTCGGATGGGTGGCGGCACGGGGCCAGGGGAGGATAGAAACATCAAGAGATCAGCTGGCAGCCAGCAGCTCCAGGTGGGCCGGATGAGTCCGAGCAGCAGTGAGACATCTGCCTCTGTTTCAGCGCTGTTTTGAACTGCTTGCTGGTTTGCTGGTGACTAACTGATAAACTGAACGCATGAATGAATCAGTGAGCTTTGACTGCTTCACTTGCTGCCTTATTTGAACACTAAATAGAATTCATGAATGACTCATTGATTGAACAAATGTTTGGCTGGGAGACCAACTGGCTAGCAGAAACTAACAGCTGATATACGGCATATGTTGCTACTGTGGGTCAGTCAGGGGAGTTAGCCAAAGGAAGCTAGCAATGAGACTTCTTGTTTTATGTATGCATACCACTCCATACCACTTTACATTAAAAACTAAAATAAAGAGAGGTAACTGCATACTGTCACTATATATACCATAGTGATTTTTGTTCTGAGCATCTCAAAGGTCACACCTTAGTCCATTAAAGATTGTGATAGCTCAGCATTTGTGGTGCTGTCTTCTGATAATTGTTAGCTTTCACTCTTCAACTGTCAGCATCAAAGTTCTGCTTAATACATTAACAATTTATAATATTTCTGTAGACTTCCTGAAGTTGACAGCAGGGCTGAGAGCAAACCTCCAGGCCTCAATCACTCAACAGGAGAACAGAGGATGAGACATTCTTACTGTGGCTAATTAGGAATGAAAACTAACAATTATAGCAGTCTGCTTTTGTGAAAGTTATTTTATTCCCTCATGTTTGATTTGCTTTTTCCTGTCCTGGTAAAAACAGCAAATGAGGAATGTCAGCTATTCTTTTCATCCTTGTAACTAGCAATCCTGCCACTTGCTTGGGGTCCAGGTAACTAAAAAAAGGGGGAGGATATGTGTGCTTGAAGAAAAAACTAGCCTAATAAGTAAGCTGTCAGAGATAAAATATTATATGTATGCAAAGATCCCTGAAAGATCAATTTTAGCCGTTAAAATTATAAATAAGTCAGGGCATTTTACCCAAAGAATGTCATTGTTTTGTGGGTTTTTCCCCTTTCCTTTAGTGCACTTTGGCTTTTTTGTTTATAAAAAATGAAGCTGTAAAGTCTCAAGCACATGCCAAACATAGGTATCCCCTCTCCTACAGAAAACACATTTTCCTAACTGCAAACTTTGTCTTATTTGTAGCCTATGTGGTCCTTCTGCAACTTTTCTACATCTCTATGTAATGCATTTGCATAATGTCCAACTAGTGGCTAGTTTGTCACACCCTTGAAGGAAGAATGGGCAGTAGCATTAACAAGGGCCATCCAGGACGGGCTTTTTGGCTAACGAAACCTCAGTTGTTTTGTTAGCTATTAGCTCCTATAGGTCATCTTCATAGTGTGATAATGTGTAACCGTGCCATGTTATTGCTGACCAATCAGAGCAGAGGAAGATTTAAAGAGATTAGAACTAAAACAGAGTGTTTTAGATGAGAACATGCACCAGTGTAATGTGTCAGGGGAAAAAATGGTTTTGAACATTATAGCAAATTAACCTGTTTTAATGGACCTGAGTGTGAGCATTTTATGTTAACCTTAAGTTGCAGCTTTACTAAGCTTTAGTTAGTGCATCCGAGAGCTTCAGTCCTCATATTCAAGTGTTTATTGAAGAATGGGTTTCATATAATTTCAGCATTTATACTCTGCATAAAATGCCATTTACCACTTACCTTTTTTGGCATCTTAGGTTTCAGTATTATATGTCTATTGGTGTGAACTTCTTTCGTGATAACAGTTAAGCTTCAGATGAGATCACTTCACTCTTATTGTCCCTTTATTCTGGCAGCCTGTGTTTTTGTGGGTGGAGTTTTGGCACAGGGCTTCTTTAATGCCAGCAGGGGTGGAGGGAGGATGGGGTACACAGCGGGCATTCAGCAGGTGCTGATGGCGGTATTCAGGGACGTTGGAGGGGTCAGTGTCTCCCTAGCTTTGTCCTAGCGGTAATGGCGAAACGTATTCACATTTATGCATTTGAACACACACACAGTCACACGCAAATGCCTCCAAGATTTGCCCGACTCTCTATTTAAACTGACACAAGTCTCATGGTTTCCCTGGGCGACCCTCGTATACCCCACCCCCTTCTTTTTTTTCCTTCTGCGCTTTGTTGAAAAGAACCAATCGTGCGTTGGCTGGTAACTAGGCACCCTATTTATCAGTAACCAGCACCAACAATAACTGTAACCCGACACCTCCTTTGAGAGAAAGAGACGGAGGAAAGCAGAAAGAGTTGGAACAAGACAACGAAAGAAAAGTATGCAAAGAGATAAAAACGGAAGAAAAAAATTTCCATTAAAAAAATCTGTTGATGATTATGTTATGTTATGTCTTTAGCATTATCTTATGTCTTTGAATGTATTTAAAATGTTATGGGTACTCTTCTAAAATACTTTACTAGTTCAAATCTTAAAATTTTTACTCAAATACTGTTCCTAATAAAACTGAATAACATATACAGATTTGCAGGATGACAGATGGGATAAGAGAGGGAAGGCAGCAACTAACGAAAGAAGCAGAGAGAAAGACGGGATCTAGTGTCAGTGTAACGGATACGTGGGTCCTATTAGGCCATTCATGGCTGGGTAGCTCTTAAGAGAGCGGTGCGAGCCGACCTGTTGGGAGGCTTTTGATCAGCGTGCACCTCCCACCAAACCAACTATTTGTCCGCTGTCAGCTTATCAAATTGGGATCACTGATAGAGAGTGCATGAGAGGAAGAGCAGCATGTGCATTTAAATACGTGTGTGCGCTGTAGTGAATTAGATAAATGCTAATCTGATTTAATTTTTTTGCATTTATATATGTGTATGATCATATTTGTTTGCACTGGCTGCTTGAAATGTGACAGCACATGTTTGTGTGTGAGGAGATTGTGTGGGCAGAGCAAGAGCTCTGGTTTGGGCGTGTGTGTGTGTGTGTCTGCATGCACACACACACACATTCCTGGTCATAGCTGAGTGATCCCTTCCACTGAAACAGAGAAAGGCCCATTTGACTCTTCACCTTTTCTGTGATCTGTTGAATGGGGACTTTGGAAAGATCTAATACTGCTAATACTAATCAGCCGCCACACACAGACTGACAGGACTTTCGCCATGGTGATACATCAGTGGCTACTAGCTATCCCTGTCCATGAAGACCATTACTGCATGTGTGTGCGCCTGTGAGCGTGCATCCCATATCCTACTTTACATATGAAAGGTAGGAAACTTTAATATAGACAAGCTTAAACCAAAGCTATGCTATCATATCAAAGGATAGAATTTTAGAATTGCCCGATAACAGGCTCAAAAGAATATTGCAGGAGATCGTTAGAAGTCACTGCAAAACATAATGAAATGAAATCAAAGGAAATGTATCCATGGTTCTTGTGCTAATAGCCTGGCAAAATTCCAACAATTCATATCTTTAATTTGATGTATTGCATCAAGTCAAATAAAAAAAGTAAATTCTTTGTTTTATTTATTTCTGTTCTGTTTTATAGAGATCAAGTTCGGTTAAAATAGGAATATTATTCCATCTACAGTAATTCATATTTGGTGGCGTGGTTCTGTTTTGGGACCTCCCCGACTTTCCATGTGCGTATATGGAGAGGAAAAAAGAAAGGACAGCAACATTATCCCATAAATAATGTCATGGTCCTGGGTCGGTGACCCAGCGCTTTTAGTTTATTATCATTTTCTAGTTTATTATGATGATGATTATTATTGTTTGAGTTCTATGTGTTATATTCGGTCTGCCTCTGAGTCTGCGTCTGTGTCTCTGTCTGTCTATGGTGTCACCCCGTCTGTTTGTGAATCTGTTTAGTTCTGTGTCTTGTTTGGTTCTCCGTGTCTGAGTTTCCTGTTTTATTGTGGTCTCTGTCTGATGTGAGTGTGTTCAGTTTACGTTTCCCCTGTCCCGTCAGCTCTGATTCCTCCCAGCTGTGTTGCCCTCCTGTCTCTCATCCCCTGATTACTGGTGTGTGTCTTTAAGCCCTGTGTGTTCTCCTGCCTGTTGCCGGTTCGTCTGTGTTACTCTGTGTTCCTCGGTGTCCTGCTCTTCGTCTGCCTCTCATCCCTTTGTCGTATGCTCCCAGGTCTGTTATTTTAGTTCTCCCAGTTTAGGTGTCTTCAGTTATTTTGTCATGCCCAACTGCTCGTTTGCCACTACACCACCTTGTAAATAAACTTCACTAGCATTTTCATCCACTGCTTGCATCTTGGGTCCTCCTTCCTCCACACCACACGGCTCGCCTCCTCAGCCGTGACAAATAACATGGCAATTATCAAGTCAGAAACAGCGTGATTAGCATGAAATGGTAGAGGGTTGCAAAGTGGTTTGTTTTTTTTTTTGTTTTTTTTGCCTGTCCCATTTGGTTCTTTAGCCGTCAGAATTGTTGTCTGAAGACCAACAAGGATACCCAATGGATTTATTTTGCCAAATGGATCATCATGGCATTGCCGTATTGGTCCATTTGATCGACCTTTGTTTTTATTATTTATTTTATTTTATTTTCAGTTGTTACAGACGGGACAGACATGAGTGAGGGATAGGAAAGGGAGAAAGAAAGAGGAAGGAAAAACAGAAGGGGAGAGGGACAGTGAGAAAGGGAAAAAAAAATCTCCTGGATCACCTGTTGAGAGAGAAAGAATAGAAGACAAGCAAAAAAAAAAACAAAGCAACATACTAAACACACCACCATCGCATTAATCTAGCTAAGTGTAAACAGCAGTAAATACTAAATATTCAATGTTGATGTGCAGCACGCAGGACAGACAGCGCACAATGTGCTTTGAAGTAGCAACCAAGAAAGGTGTAATTTAAGTCTACGAACAGTGAACACCCGTGTGCACACCTGTGTGGATCAGCGCGCTTGTATTCAAATGGTTTCCACATGTAATGGTCTGCAAGAGGATGTAGAGAGCCATAGCCCTGTCCCCCAGGGGGGTTGCAAAGTGGTTTGCAGCAACTGTATGTAGGCTGAAGCAGTTTAAATGTCTGTTTCCATATGAAATTTTCCAGTAGAGTTGGCTGACATTGACTTTGCAGGAAGAACTGAAGAACTCAGGCCTGTTAGAGTTGTGGTGACGACGTCCTGCATCATAAGTACAACAACCTAAATTGGATGATTTGCAAGAAGTCACGCTGCACGTAGCTGTGCCTTAGGCTTTTCTTTATATTCTCTACTTTCACAAAGAAATATGACATTCATTGTTCATGGGCATTTTCATTTGAGGAAACTGGACTTTATATAATATGAAATATGACTAACAGGTTGAAGATGAAAACAAGATAAAAAGTAATGTTATCCCATGTGGAAAATATATATATAAATCTTATAAAGTTTGTATCTGTCTTGTGTGAAACTTGTATGAAAAGCATATAAGAGTGAAAACAGATATAAGATCCCTTGAAAAATTATATAATGAAACTTGTATGTTTTGGATTCTTACTAAAACAATGTATGAAAGTAATGAGAAAGTGGCCACTTTCATGAGTAAATCATGTAAGCCTTATATGATTTACTCATGAAAGTGGCCACTTTCATGAGTAATCACATATAAGTTTTTACTATTTCTTTTCCATATGGGATGTAAAAACTCAGTTACTATTATCATCACTTCTTGAGTTTGCAGCTCAATCTAGCACACCGAAACTATCTGAACATTCATGCTCACTGGTAAACATTGTGTCACTCAGTTGCTGTTTCACTTTTGACCTGTGGCTGTTTGGAGTAATTGGTTGGACACCTGTTAAAAACATGTTATTTTGTATTGTAACCCAACCCTGTTGCATTGCTCTCTTTTGAATAAGGAACTGTTTTATGTAAATTAAAACTGGACGTTATTTTCGAGTGGATTCTTTTCACCTTCTAGTCATGACAGGCCATAATTATGCTCACTGTAAGTGTTATACGATGTTAAGATCCACCCAACAGAGTTTGGACTTATATCAGAGCTTTTAAATCGATGTGTTCTTTGCCTCAGTTGATATAAGCTGTTTCGCCATACATCTCAGCACTTGATCTGAGTAGTATTTGAAGTGTTTGAAGTTATTATTTTCTTCATTTAATTTATTAAAACATGTACCACAAAGTTATTGTACAGTTGATAAGTTAGCACTCAGATCTATCTGTGAAACCAGTTGAAGGTCTCCTGAGGAAACCGTGTGACAGTTAACCTTTGGATTAGAAGAGACTGAATGAATAATAAAAAATAACAGGCAATTTGTAATAAAGTCATCAATTAACTTGTCTCTTAGAGTAAGACAGAGAACCAGTTCCCAGATCATTTCTCTGTCTTGTTAATTTACCTTCAGAATGGGGTAAAACTGCCCAGACTTTTACCTTAGGGGATTGTTCTCTCCTTTTTTCTTTTATTTGCTCTTGTATCATCTTGTGAAAGCATAGCCAGACTGTGCTTGGAAGCTGTGACCTTTGAACCTGTAATAAGCTGAAATGGAGGGCTTTAAGTTGATTAGCTGACTCAGGAGAGCGACGACTTGGGAAGACAGATCGAGAGCAGAGACAACTAAAATACCAAAGTCCCAGAGTGCTCAGCTAAGTGGATTTAAAGGGCTTTAAAATCAATTATAAAAGCAGTGCTGCACTGAGAGAGA
Source organism: Perissodus microlepis (assembly GCF_051167445.1). NCBI lineage: Eukaryota > Metazoa > Chordata > Actinopteri > Cichliformes > Cichlidae > Perissodus > Perissodus microlepis. The sequence goes on from NC_140477.1 coordinate 4,544,698, forward strand.
TTTGATAGCACTTTCGATTGCCTGCACATTTGTAGTGCTAATGTTGGGTGATAGCTCACTCTCGAGCTTGGGCTTCCTCCAGTCGTAATGTTGTGCAACACAACTGGTGTTTGGCTTTCTTAAATGTTATTATTGACTTTGTGTGATCCAGGCAAGGGTAAGCGCCACATGACATCTACCTAATTTCGAAGAGAAATAATTTATGTCTCATTGATTTACACTGGGTGGATGAGTAAATTTGTTTCCCCAAAATGTTCCCTCCTCTTTTTCACTTCCCATCCTCCCATCTCGAGGGTGTTCTCAATCTAACACCAGAATGTGATGTCATTCGCTACCAGGTAATGATTGTATCATCAAGAATCTTGTCACAACAACAAACCGGATGCCCTTTCTTCCCTCAATCTTTGATTTCAATTTCATGTCCAAATCTGCACTCCTGGCCTGTGATTAATTACCATTTTATGGCAGTTGTCTACAAGGCGATGAGCTAACAAGTACACTAATACCAGTCAACCCTCAGGCACAAAAATCAAGCCAGGCGTTCATTTGGGCTCATTTTCATTGTCTAGCCTCCCTATCCGGGCATGTTTAGCATTGTCTGGGAAGGAACAGTGCTTCTATTCTTTTCACCCCTTCTCTCCCAGGGATCCTAAATGGGACATAGATATTCTAGCCGGGTGGGTTCTTGGCCTGGCACTCGATGCCCCTGAGTGCTCTGCTTAAGTACTGCCACTAAGGGCACTTGTGGAGAGCTTGTGAAAGTCCATTCTGATTAAAGGTGAAGGTGGAGGAGTAGTTGATACAGCAGTGGGAGCTTTTGAACTCCCTTGTGTGGCAAGTCAAAGGTTTTATACAGGGGGAGTTTCCCCCATAGTACACCCTTACAGATATGTGGGTAGGACCAAGAAGAAGAGTATATAAAATTTAATCCATAAACATTGTTCACCACGGTTTTTATGACTTAATGCTGAGATCAGAAAACATCTGTTATAATAGCATTTTATGTCACTGTTCCACATAGCTACACTCATAGCGAGTTGTGCACCGAAGAGGTGTCAAAAAAACTCAACAGGACAGATCAAACTGGCACGAAAGATCTGAAAAAAATTTCTAATTTCTTTGTGTTGAGACGTCGCTAGGCTTCTCAGATGCAGCATCGGGTATCACTCATATGACACACTATATGGGATAAAACTATGAACTTTCGGGTACGATGCCCATTTTTGTTCCTAACTTTGTCTGTGTTACTGACACAACAACAAAAACAAGAGTATCTGACACCCTGGGATGAAAATAAGTTGGTCTACAACAGGTGTTTCTTCAAGTGTTACTCCACTCCACTTTATAATGTACCCAAACCAGCATTTCACAGTTTTTGAAAAAAGTTTTTTAATATATTATAAAAACCAATTTTGGAAATATTTTATTTTTAGGAGAGAAAAAAGGTGGCTTTACTGAATGTGGACATGACATGGGGCTATGTGGCTACTTTTGTTATGCATTTTTTAATTGTTCTTTTGATACTAAATCATGTGTACAGATGGTTCAAGTAAGGTTGTCATGAGACAGAATTTCAAACTTGAAACTGATACCCAGGAAATTATGCAAAATTAAAAGGCACATCTTTTAAAATAAAGATTCAAACAATAAAGCTACAGATCTGTTTACTTCCTGTGGTTCTGGTGTCTTGGCCACATTTCAGTGCTGATCTGATTGGTTCGGTAAGGTCTGCGGCCACTGTTTCTGTCTAGTTGCTGCTTTCTTGGCTTGAATCAAGGATTTAAAGAAAGTCGCACTTGAAAAATAATTGTGTTATTCTGTTAAATTAATACTGTGTAAAAACGGCCTGGACTGATAACGTTTTCTTCCTTAGCTGCAGCATTAACATTATCATTTTAACCTCCTAGGACTTGGCGTCCATATATGTGGACAGCACATTTTGGGTTGTCTAGACCAAAATACTACATTTTGCTCTACAAGGGCCTGATATACACCTACGAGGACATTATACTGTCACTGTTTTATCAAAATTTAAAAGAATATACTCATATGTGGCTCTTATTTTTCTTAGAAACAAAAATCGGGTAAAAAAAAAATCTGGTGATTCTTTGTTTTTGCATTCATCAGGTCCCAATCAGCCCAAATATCAAAGAGAAATTAAAGTGTGGAAGAGTTCGGGTCTTAGGAGGTTAATGCTTTAATGCTAATCCAATAATAATTTTTAGCATCAGTAGTATTAAAGTGAATATTTTTTTGACAACCCTACTCAGTACGTACCAACAGTAGTCGCGAACAAGAAGTACCGGTTTTGGTTTTGAAAAGTACAGTAAGTATTAGTCCTGGTGACTTAATTCAGTGTAAGTTAGTCTACACTGGCATTATATGTGTTATAGCATAATGCTATATAATGCGTTAGGCTGCAACAGATATCTTCCCTATCTGGAAGATATCTGCTGACAAATATCTTAACAGTGGGACAGGTCAAAAAAGAGATAAAAATGAAGTGGACAGAGGAACCTTCATGGTTTATTTCTCATCTAAGAGTAACTTTTGGATAGTCATCAAAAAAACAAAGGAAACACGTTGTCACTGTGACCAAAAGAGAACTACCACTGAACTGGTGGGCAGCTTAAAGCAAGAGGGCTCTCTAATGTGAGCTGTACATTTGTGCCGTGGGACCCAAAAGTTCATTCTCTCTGACATCCCACCTGTTTGCCTTCTGTTTGATTTGTTCTCTCACTGATCCTGGTTCAGTCAGTGTGTCTGCGTGTAATCCCACCTGTTCTCCGGCTGTGGCCAGGATGTTATCTTTCTGACAGCCTGAGCGCTCAACCATCCACCCAACACCCATACCTCACAAACGCCCCTTCCCTACTCCACCACTCAGTGCAGGGGTGAATGGAGTCTTTTGTATACTTTTTTAGGGGGTTTCTGATAACTTGAAGAAACGATATAAATTAAAGGAAAGGGAATCGTACTAATACGATGGAATACTAATGGTCACTACAGTCAGAGAAGGATGGAAGGTGCTTTGTGTAACACCCTGAGAGCTACAAGATAACCCCGTCCCTGCAGTTAATCAGCTTCCCTTTCAACTACTGCATGTGAAACAACATGTGGTATAATACTGCCTTCCTCCCTATCTCTCACTGTCTCCGTGTCCAGAGATTCTCTCCTCTTTCCCTCCCTTTTCCCCCCTGTCCGTATGATTGCAGGGCCGCTCGTCTGTCAGCTTTATCGCCACGTGTCAGTGTGAGGGTTCAAAACTTAGCCTCACTCTCTCTGCAACACTTTGATCAAATAGGCATACCTGAGAAAAAATATGGCCGACAGATTATGGCAGGAGATGAGAGGGGCTTTCGCTGAGTGCTTCCAGATATGAGAGAAAACACTCAAACTCACGAGCAGGCGAGTGGCTGCAGAGTGAAGCTCCATAGTGCTGAAGGGGAGAGCTGTGATAGCAAGGTATGCTTGGCTGCAGTTGAACTTTTGTGCTCTTCCTCCAGAAATCACTTTGTCAGAGTGCGAGAATTTAACCTCTTGCATGAAGACAAACAGTTGTTTTGAGATGTCAGGGAGGGGGGAAAAGGCACTGTTATAATGTGACCTAACAGACTTTTCTTAGAACCAGTAAATTATTATTTCTCTCTGTATCTGTTAACCTGCTGCCTGTGACATTCCTGCAGTTAACCCCTGGTTAACCCATGTTTGCATTTAAAATGACCACTTTGTCATAGTTAAACATTTAACTGTAAATCATGCTTTGTTATGGGATGCATTATAAAGGGCGGGGGATACAGTATATTTTCTTTAGCTTAATTGTATCAATGCATGGACACCAAAGTTTACTAAATAAAAGCTATCTTTTAAATACTCTGAGACTACTATGAACTCGAGGGCTCATCTCATGTACCATCTTCCTGAAATAACGTTAGCCAAGCAAGCTTACATTAAATCAGCTCAACCAAAAAACACTAGAGACACTTAGCTTGACAAAGCTGCTTCCTAATACAGAGCAAGCTGATGGATCAGTCACGCAAGTAAAAATAGGACAACGACCTCATTGCAACTACAAAAAAAAAAGATGGCGTCTGGTGTTTAAGTTGAATTTTTTCACATTCTGCGATGGATTACAGCTCGTGCACATTCATGACCACGTTCGATCGCAAAGTGTTTGCACAGGTCACTTGACAGGAGGCAACCTTTCTGCTAACAGTTGCAGTCTGACCTGGACTAACTGCAATCGCTCTCAGAGAGACTGTTGAAAGTTTGCAAATAATTGCTGTCCAATTTTCAAATGCAGACATTTGCAGACCAACGTGTTGCCATTGGGACTCGACTCTGGATATGTTCCTATAGAGCTCGAAGGTTGCTGAGCTCAAATGTGATAGTTAAATGTGATTTTTTTTTTATGTAGACAGCAACAGCGATTTTGATTTTCAACAATTTGCACACTGAGTCCAACTGAGTTCATTTCTAGTTTTAGGGTCACTCTTTCACTTGTTTCGGGTGGTACTGTGCTGCATAGGCATTTCTCATTAATTTCCTGCCCTCACAAATGTCCTTTTTCCGCTCATCTTTTTTTTCTGCTATGCTGGCTTTAAGTCTTTTGATTGATGACCCATTGATTGAGCTAACCTAAGTTACTCTTTGCAGTGTGCTTTCCCTCCACATTCAGCATACAGGATGTCTGTACGTGTGTTTGCAGGCTGCTGATATGTGATCCAATGTTGGCGCCGGTTGCTGTGAGAGAGAAGAAGAGAGGAAACGAGAGGAGACTTGACATCTTGCTGGACAGATGAACAGAACAGTTGTAGATTATTGTCGAGGAAAAGGCTTCCTTTGAGGAAAGCTAAAACGTTTTAATGGAGCACATAAAGAGGGCAGAGCAGACTAGCAAAAAGATGAGAAAGATCAGTTCAGAGCACCTGAAAATTATTGTTCTGGGCAGCGTTTCCTATTGGTGGGCTGGAAAAAGAAGGGAAAAGAAAACGGAAAAGAGAAAAAGAGACGGTGGAACGTTGCCAGCTTGCCTTATTCAAAGAGTCTCTGTGTTAGATCACCTCTGAAGTCAAGCTTGGCGTTTGTTTTCCCCTCCTGATAGGCTGAAGGTGTTCAGGTGTGTCCAAGAAGGAGGGGCTGTTGTTTGAATTTCAGCCCAGTGATTGGCTGCAAGCCAGTAAAGGTTACAGGCTTTGTATTGGTTCAAAAATTTGAAACTTTTTCTTCTAAACCAGAGGCAGAAGAGAAAAAAAGACAAAAATTGAAGGGAAAAATTAGCTTAAAGAACAACCTATAAAACTAACTGTGCTGGAATATAGAGAATTCTCACAACCCACCGTCTCCTTACAGGTTTCCGTCTTTTCTAATAGGGGACGTCCCCTGTGGTTGTGACATTTTAAGCTCTCAATTGCCATTCTCTTTAGTCATAAATAAATATAAATGCCAGCAGGATGGAGTTATCTTCAGAGGGGAAGCTAAAATGAAAAGAATAAAATAGTGCTCTAATGTTAGAGAGGAAAGCGTGTGTTAGCGTCTACCTTTCAGTGGGGGCTGATGGGGGGAAATGTGTGTGTGTGTGTTTCTCTCTGGTGGGCTTGTCACCTCTCTGAAAGCTGCCACAGATACAAATGTCTTGTTTGTTTTCTGTTGTTTTACTGCCCGCCCTCCCCTGACTAAACACCGGCGCTGGCTTTTACACTGTTCAAGCAGTTGCCACCAGAGTTGAAAGGGACTACAGCGTGACCTCATGAGCACAGGTTCAAACTGTAAGGCTTAATAGTGCTACTTACTAGTGGTTGATGTAAATCAAAGTGAAGCTGAACTGCAGCGTAAGCACGTTTCTACTTTTCAACAACCACAGACGTTTGCATTTATGCGAGCATCTTGTTTGTTTTTGCACACATTGTGACCGTCACAGTGACAGCTGGCCACAATGTGTGTCAGCTCTCTGGGTTTGACACGACAGCGCCAACCACAAACACAGAGTGCGTGAGTTAGCGGGAACAATTCAGTACAATTCAATTTTATTTTTATAGCGCCAAATCACAACAAACAGTCGAGCCGCTTTATTGCAATATTACTGAGCTGGATCCTGCTGGAGATTTCTTCCTAATAAAAGGGAGTTTTTCCTTCCCACTGTCGCCGAGTGCCAGTTCATAGGGGATCATCTGATTGTTGGGGTCTTCTCAAGGAGATAGCCTCTCTACTTTTAAGAAAAATGTGGTCGGGGAAGCACACTGACTGTCGATCGACACATTTATAAGGTTTTTATGTGTATACATCCATGTGTGTGTGTTTGCTTGTGTGTGTGTGGTCAGTTGTCACCGGTGTGGCTTGCCTCACAGTTCTTTATCAGGTCCTATCACCTCTGCAATCCTCACCACCTGCAAAGCATGTGTGGCCCATTGATGAGTCTCCTTTTCTGTTGTCAATTGTTTGTCTCTAATCTGTGTTTTTCATATTTATTGACACTGTAAGACTGTAAAGGTGCAATAAGTGAGTCATAATGTAGCCTGAACATGCTGCCTATCATTACTGAACTTAGCCAGTCAATCAAGCAGTGCAGAATATTGCCAGCTAATTAAGATAAGGGAACATGTATATAATAAACTGTTTCCATTCAAAGTGGCAGCAGCACGGCTTGCATGCTGCTAGCTTGTTTTTAATCAGAGGGTTGTCTATTAAAACATTGCAGACCTGTTGGCACCTATGTGTGACTGTGGTGTGTCTGTCTGTGTGTGTGTGGCATACTTACGCAGAATGTGTTTTTTCCATGCCGTCGGCTGCCTGCGACACACCCTTTCCACGGTCCAGCCCATCGCCTGCATGTGTGTGATCCCATGTTAGCAGCTGGTGGGCTCTATAAATAGCCTGGCCTGAGATGTCTCTGGAAAACCAAAGGAAACAAACATCTTGTGAAACCTTTAAAAATGTAAATACTTGTTCTTGCATTATTTCTTGACCAAAAGGTCATAATGAACGCAGAATTGTCACACTGTGTCGATTACGATTGGCTATCCGTCAGTGCATGGCCAATGTGAGATTTGCCTAACAAATTCTATTATGTTTTCTGTCATGGTCCATCACTTTTAGACCCAGTGCCAGGCTCCCACAGCGCTCTTTGGTGTTACTGCTCATATGCCGCTCACACGGTCTGAGAAGCTAACAATTTGTAAAGATCTACCTGTTTTACCATAAGGGAAAACAATCAAATATTGTGTCTACACCTATTATGTGTGCTTAGGCAGTTATTTGATGATGCAGCTAGGCCTCTCTGGTATAATGTCTTCACTTGGCACTGGAAGTGTACAAAATCATCAAGCAATCAAAGTCGAAAATCAGTTCCTAAAAGATAACTTCATATATTCTCTATATTTTATTGCATCTGTGCAGGATATGTGTATTCAAGCATACCAGGTGATGGATTTCTTGCAGCAAGTGAGATAACATTGTCTTCCCAGAGACACACTGAGAGGCAGGTGCTGAAAACTTTAGAGAAATAAACACACTGGCTAGCAGTTACTCTAGCAGCTAGTCTGTTAGTGCTGTGCTGAATGAGCACTTCCATTCCAGCACATTACAGCAGTCTGATATAGAGCAGCTGCTGTGTAATTTCACTGCCCTGCAGAGTGACGTTAATGTGTGTCTACACTTGTGTGTTTTGTTTTATCCGTGCTGCCGATGATTCCCTTACAATCCCTGAAGCCCCAACCTTAGAGTTTCTCGGTTGCTTTGAAGTAGCCGACCCCCATGTTGCTTCCCATTGTGAGTTATTTGTCCGTGTGCGGTTGGAAATGACCTCCAGTCTGGTTAGCAGGCATCCAGAACTCGCTTGTCCGCACCCCGCTCTGACTGACTGTGCATATTCATGTATGCGAGAAGAGTTTAAGTGCCTGAGAAGTGATCTCATGCAAGCCTGAGAGTGACAGGGCACCTGTGGTCGGACCTCACCGTGAACCCGAACACACATATGACACACTCATGTGCTCAGTATGGACTAGCAAAGCTGTGCAATGCGACCCATCTCCCTTCGTAGCTTCAACAGTATTATCCCCCACCACCAAATTTCATCTGGCCCCACCACCTGTTGCCTGCTGTATTTCACTCAGGCCTAGAGCCTTCTGTTTCCCTTCATAAGCAACAGAGCTTACAGCTCTGCAAGAAGTGGGCATGACCCTGGGGGTGGCAATCCTAGACTAATCTAATTACTCCGAGTCAAGGCTTGAATAAGATTGAGTCTACACCAACTTGAAATTTCTTAACTCAATCTAGCAGCAAAAGTGTTACACGGTAAACAAGTCAAGCTGTCAAGCAGTAGTGCAGATTTGGGATTGGGTCCAGACAATGTGGCTTAAAGGTACTCCATGTAGCGGAGACATACTTAATAGTGGCTCCCAGGCACAATAACCTGAGAAATTACAAATTATTCATTTTTCTTTTGAAAACAGTTTTGTGAACTTCTCATTGAAGAACTATTAAAAGTTCCTGAAGGGCAGAGTTTTTAGCTGCGCATTAATAAGCTGGCTAACTATTGCTAATAAAATTAGCCATGGATGACTGTCATTTTATCTGATGAAAAAAAATACAATGCGTGTTTTCATCCCGCCCCACGGTTTATAAACTTGTACCAGAATGTAAGTGGAATGTAAATCTGCTGTTTACTCTTTGAGAAACATTACGAATTCATATGATGATGGCTAATTAGCAAGCTAACTATTGCAAAAAAAAGGCTTGATAGCAATGTTCCCTCTAATTTTTCATGTGTCTGAGCGAACGCACAAACTCCCTGAGCGGTCCCTTGGACCACTGTGAGCAACAGCAGACATGTGCACTGTGGTCATGCCAGCGTTGAATCCATCCAAGTTACATGGTTTATTAAAATAATCAAATCACAGCATTTACATTTATGTTAGACTACTTTTAATTAAGTACTTTAGCCCACTTACAATGAAAATAAAAAAAATCTTGTTCATGCCCTGTGTAGTATGTTAGCACTATTGGAAGTAATAAATAAATAAGATAAATAAAGAAAATAAATACCCGATTTTGTCCTCCGCTGTCCAAAATCAGAGTAATTCAGTTTTTAAAATTAAATAAATACATTTTCAAAGAATCTCTTGGAATTTTTTATTTTCAAATACAAGTTGTTAGATGAGTTTTTGGACTTCCTGAAGATAGTCTGAGATAAACACAGACTGGAATTGGCAGAGATAACAGATGTGATTCCTCCTGACTTTTCTTGACATGAAGGGTGAAGAGAAAGGAGAGAAATGAGAGAAGAGATGTGAAGTTATTCAGGAGGTGAAATTATTTCTGTGTTAAAGTCTACATACAATGACATGTAAAGGAGTTTTTCTTTTCTAATGTAGCCAAGTGCTTGCTCCTAGTGTGCCGTCTAATTTTTGAGGTTTTCTCTCTGTAATTGTCGGGTCCTTACCTTATAATATAAAGCACTTTGTGGTGACTTATGTTAAGATTTGGAACTATATTAAAAAAATGTATTGAATTGAATGTTTTGGCTTACAATTTTTGTTCTGACCTTCTTCTGTTTTGATAATAGGTTTTGGTATTGTGTCTCATGTTTGTGAGCCAAGATCAGTGTGAGCCTTAAGTTTAACCATGTAAACTGTGGTTGGGTTCCTTTTGCAGTTGTCTGTAAATTTGCTTGTCATTATACCTTTGTATGAGTTCACTTCATTGCTTGTTATATCCGAGGGCTCTTTATTCCAAAAAGGTACATTGTTTTCTCTGAACATTTTACCTTGTTAGACTTTTACTGTAATCTGGAGCTTTCCGTAAGTAAAGGCAAAATATCTGCCTTCTCTTTTTTTCCAGATGGTATCCATCGTGTTGTTGCCCTCTGCACACTGCGGGTCACTATCATCACTGATGACATGCTGACAAACAGCATCACGGTTCGTCTGGAGAACATGTCCCAGGAGCGTTTTCTATCTCCCCTGCTCAGCCTCTTTCTTGAGGGAGTGGCGGATGTACTCTCCACCAAGCGGGAAGCAGTGTTTGTGTTTAACATCCAAAACGACACCGACGTCCAAGGCTCCATCCTCAACGTAACCTTTTCGGCGCTGCAGCCCGGAGGGGCTCCTGGTAAAGGCATGTTCTTCCCATCTGAGGAGCTGCAGGAGCAGATCTACCTCCACAGGACTCGACTCAGGCTCATATCCACTCAAGAGGTAACGCACAGTCCTGAGGTCAAAAACATCAGAAGCATTAGTAGAAGAAATAAATGTAGCTAAAATTCCTTCTTCCATTCAGGTGTTGCCGTTTGATGATAACATCTGCCTACGGGAGCCCTGCGAGAACTATATGAAGTGTGTATCAGTGCTGAAGTTTGACAGCTCCCCTCCCTTCATCGCCTCTGACACGGTTCTGTTTCGACCTATCCACCCCATCAACGGGCTGCGCTGCCGCTGCCCGGTCGGTTTCACCGGAGAATACTGTGAGACCGAGATCGACCTCTGCTATTCAGGGCCCTGCAAGAACAACGGGAGGTGTCGGAGCAGAGAGGGCGGATATACCTGCGAGTGCCTGGAGGACTTCACAGGTGAGTTAAAAAGAAATAAATAAACAAAGAAGAAGGTATTGAGTGATTCAAATCTGTCAATCAGCTTGCCTTTTTTACCTAAACTATGTTGTGTGTATCCCCGATTACACATATACAACAATACCATATGAAAAGTCTATTATAAGCATGTGCAAGAGCTCATTTTGTTTGTGATAACAGTTTAAATAACCTGTGCAAAGCTGCTAAACCGCACAGACGGGTTGTAAAAGGTCTCACAGCCCATTGTTGTAGCTTGAGGTTGACCCCAGTACAGAAAGGACATGCTTTGTAGTACCGCAGGTAAAGCCACCTGCTTCCACACATGCATACAGTACACGAAATTTATTGCTTGAAAGGGGTGTACACAATCCTCACTACACCAGTCAGACCAGCTTCATCTGAAATAACATTTCACCTGTTTTCCAAAACCACAGTAGCTTTAATTTCTTTTGACGAGTAAAGAGTACTGGCAAGTAAACAAATTGCCTGTTAATCCTCATATATCAGTGAGTCACACACAAAGACTCAACAGATCAGTACAATTCAAAGCTGCTCCTATCAATATTTTTCTATTAACAATGGGAAAGTTATAATTAAAAAAGGAATGACTTGTAGGGACAAATCCAGAGAATTATAACTAATCTCTGTAATCCAGCTTGGCACTGCAGAGCATCTCAGCGTGTTTATGCTCATCTTTATTTTGTTTTTCTAACTTGTAACTTTTTAACAGTTTTATTTTTGCAGCGTATTTATTTACACATAAACTCCGTGCGGTAAACACTGAATAACTTTACAAAGATGTAAATATAAGCTAAAATGCGCACATACAGTGAAATGTAAAAGAAATGTGAGACTAAAAGGTTTAAGTGTTCTTCTGAATTAAGACACAAGTGTAACTGACTTCAGGTCAGAGGGCAGCTTGTTCCAAAGAATAACACCGCAGTAACTGAAAGCACCATCAACACACTTGATGACCTGAGAGGTTGTGCTGGATTATAGACTCTGAGAAAGTCCACAGTGTACTGGGGGATCAGATCATTGAGTTTATGAACCAGTAGAAGGATTTTAAAGGTTATTCTGTATTGAACTGGGAGCCAGAGAAGTGACTTCAGCACTGGGGTAATATGGTCAAATTAGCATGTTTGTGTAAGGAGTCTGGCTGCTGCTTCATTCTGAATGAGTCTGAATGAGAAGTCATTTACTCACTCAGAGAAAAGGAAGATAAACATGAATACATTTTCTGTCTCTGACTTTTTGAGCCTACAGCAACTTGTCTCTGTTCAGTTCTAAGAAGTCTTGAGACTTCCAGCAGTTGATGTCATCACTGAACCTTGTTAGTTTGTGAACAGAAATTAGATTATTATCAAACGATCAGCAGCACATTTCCCACAAGAGGTCTAAAATAAAAGGAAAAACTACTTCAGGTAAAGTTAAGCTCTGTTTGCTAAAAACAAAGTAACCACTGCAAGATCTTAGTTATGAGACGCATTTAGTTGTTTAGCAGTACACTAGCAAAACACAGCAAGCTGCCTGCTAACTTCAAACATGGACGTAAACAGTGCAGAGCTAAATATTCCAAATACTGAGATTACAAGTATTTTGCAAGTGTTAATGTAACTCAGTACTCAGTTAGTTGATGAGCTATGGGAAAGTTCGGACCCTTTCATCATTCACATTCAAGCACTTTGCAAAATATTTCCGAATATCAGTGATCTTCCTCCCATACTTCCCCCTTGTACATCTGATACCTGACTGTCTCCACTCTTCTCTCCCTAATAGAGCCTAAACGGGCTCTGACAGCCTCCTGCTTCCCACCCCTCTGTGTCTCCCGACGCTCTGCCTCCCCTCTCTTTCTCATCCTCCATCTTATCTCAAGTAATTACCTGATTATATCTGACTTTGTCACTCATACTGCTTCTCGCCTTCTCCTCCTTGTGCCCATGTCCATCTTCTCCACCCACCCATCATATTTCCTTTACCTACATCTCGGTGTCCCCTCTTTGAAGGTCACAGTTCAACTCCTGATACTCAAGGGCCATCAGGGACTATTATGGGGCTGATGACAAGGGGAAGGCCTGTTTTGTCCTCTTCAGGTTTCCTGCATTACAGGAAAACAGATCCTTATAATTCCCCCTAGGAAAAAAGGATTATGCTGAGGAGAGAAGGGCCATTACCTGGTTCCAAGCTGTGCAGTTTTGGGGATCTGTGTGTGCCCTGGAAGAGTAGAGCTTGTCTAGACAGCAGATTGACACAAAACGCGGTGGCACCTATCACAAATATTATTACAGTCAGAAAGAGGCCTGCTGGCATATTTACGTAGGAATTTTAAATGAGCAGAGCCAGGAAGCTGGGGCCAGTTGGCTGATTTTGGAAAAGCTAAAACCACATGGTCATTTAGAGGAATTTTCCCTTCCCGGACCTGTTGCGAAATTAAATTAGATAATGTAATATATCATGTATTTGATACCACCATGCAGCTTCAGTTAAGCAGTTAGCATGTGAAGGAGAAGTTTATGAGGGTAGCGATAACCTCATGACCAATGGGTAGTCAAGTAAGTCTGACCTGGCCTTAAGCAGCTCTGAACAGGAAGCCAAGCAAAGCAGCCACAGATGGATGAAAAGGGTTGAGGCTACAGGTTTAACATGTTCGCTGATACTGCTAGCCAAGAAGTAAAACAATAAAGATGTAAAAAAGGCAAGATTAATCCACTCCATAACATGCCCCGTACCCCAAAAACCAAAGCGTATTTATGATGTAAGATGGGGAATTATTGTTTGCTTTTCTGCAAAATTAACATGAAATCACACACTGCTAATAAAGTACTTAAATTTAGTAAATTTAGTATAGTTATTTTTTTGTTTCCTGTAAAAAGCAAAGGTAGTTTCTAGTGTACCTACCTTTAAGTAGCCTTAAGTGTGCCTACCTTTGCTAAATAAATAAATTATATCAAAATTCTGTTTAATTGCAGGGGTATTATGCCTTTAGTTGCGGGCATATCAGAAAATGTTGCCAAAGTGACTTAACCTAAGGTTTATTATCAGGATGGTAAAAACAAACCGGAATGCACTCATCCAAAAGTGGATTTCTTTTGTCTTAACCCCAACCTTGAATCACTCTAAGAGCTATTTAACTGATCAGCTGTTATCTGATCGTTGTTCGGTTTACAAGTTTAAAAGTGCAGTCAAATATAAGTTTAGCCATGCACTGAGCTTAGTGAAGGAAAGCCAGCAGTCTTATCCCTGTCAGCTTGCTTTCTTTTTGCAGTCTTTGTCCCTCCATCGTGACTCTTTTTCTCTCTTCTCTCCAAACATGGCCAAATTACCTTCTGGCTAAGAAGTGTGCTTCTCAGAAAAGACCAGTAAACAGGGTTTTGTCAGTGTTATTAACTGTTTGGAGGGAGGCGTGCCTTTCTTGAACTGATGTTTTTGGAGGGACTTTAACAACAGAAAGTTAATGCCATGTTTAACGTGTGCATGTTAGTTGAATAAATGTGCTTTGCTAATAATCAAAGGCATCTTGTTTAAACAACTGGATTCCTTAAGGCTGAGTGAGGTCTGTATTTCAGTCAACTGTGGAAGGTACGCTTCACATAAAAGATAACATAGTGATAACAAATTGATGAGACAATCAGATGACATTTATTATCATTGCTACATTGCATTTGGGGGTGGACCAAGCACCAGCAAGAATGGGAAATTTAAAAAAAAAAATCTCATGCAAGCTTTAGTTCAAAATTTTTCATTTTGCATCTGTTGCTGACACAAGAGCTTTCATAATATATTGTTTAATTTTTAGTTATGCATCTCATAGTAATGCACTGAGGAAGTCAACAATTTGCATCCATGATGTCATTAAAATGTCAACATAGTGTTGGGGCCAGTGCCATCCCAGAACCCCCATTAGCTCCGCCCCTGGTAGTGCTGCAGCTGAGAAACACAGGCCATATCAATTAACAGCAAAATGTTTCTCACAGTAAAAAAAGATGCAGAACAGCTCTGTGTAACTTGGTCCCTCTTTTTGTTGCAGGCGAGCACTGTGAGATTAATGCATCATCAGACCCCTGTGTACCAGGTGTGTGCAAGAATGGTGGTACGTGCATCAACCGGCTTGCAGGTGGTTTCATGTGCGAGTGTCCACCCGGGGAGTATGAGAAGCCCTACTGTGAGATGACCACCCGCAGCTTTCCTGGACAGTCCTTCATCACCTTCAGAGGCCTGCGGCAAAGGTTCCACTTCACCGTCTCCTTCATGTAAGTTTGGTATCTTTTGTGTCTACTCTTTGCTTACTAATCACCACTACACCTGTCAAGATTACAGTTCTTATATGGCACACATACAGTTTATTATGTGAGCATGGTTGCCAACTCTCACATCTGGCATATAAAACACACTTTTACCTTCAGTCTCACGCTCTAGAGCTGCACAAAGAGATCTCATGATAAGAGAAAGCCTAAAAAGCCACACGTTTATGAAAAAACAAACAAACAAAGGGTTTGTCATGTGCGCAGAAAAGTTTGTTTAACCAAAGTGAGTGTTTCACCTTTTAGCACCAAAAGCGGTCCAAAAATATCAGATCAGAGTGGGAGGGAAGGACATTTTCTTTACTTAAGCTGGTGATTTCTATGAAATAAAATTTTATATATATATATATATATACACACACATATATATATATATATATATATATATATATATATATATATATATATATATATATATATATATATATATATATATATATATATATATATATATATATATATATATATATATATATATATATATGTGTGTGTGTATATATATATATATATATATATATATATATATATATATATATATATATATATATATATATATATATATATATATATGTATATATATATATATATATATATATATATATGTACACATATATATATATATATATACATATATACACAGGGGTGCACATCAGTGGCCCGCAGGTGCGCATGCGCTGTCAAAATAAAAAACGCGCACCACATAAGGAGTTGTCCGCTAGAGTGGGATTTTCACGGCATATTCTGCACCACATCTCTGTGCGTTCATCATTTGTTTGAAGCCAGCTCACCTCCTGCAACCACTTTTCCGAGAATATGAGCTTCTTTTGCAGTTCGGACTCCTTCTGACATTTCTTTGGAGGTGGAGGAAAACCAAAGTAATTGCTTAAAGGAGCTTGCTTCTTTGACATCTTTAAGAGTTCTAAACAAACGTGCGTTGCAACTTCTTATCTGCTGCACGTTTTTTATTTTGACAGCGCATGCGCACCTGCGCATGTGTAGAAACACATTATTTTAATGAATCTAAATTATCATTCCAAATAAAAATAAAAACCCTAGTGATGATTTTACTAAAAAAGCAAAAAGAAAATTTTAGCAGCTTTAGCTTGATAGCTAAGCGCGTTAATGTTAGCAAAGTATCACAGTTTTACGCTTGCCTTACTTTTTTGTTGCTTCCAGCTAACTCTGATCAGAGCAGCTGTAAAGCCAATAGATGCACAATGATTATATACATGATAAACTAATATGACTTCAGCTAAATCCCTGATAATAGCTACTTAGTTGGACATGCTAATGATTGCAGCTGAGAATAACTATGGAAAAAGACATTTTTCCGAATGGTTTCAGAATTTAGTGTCACTATTTAAAATTCAGCCACCTGGGAGCATTTGTGCGTGTCATAAGCAGCAATTTAAACACAGTGGAAGTCAGATAAACTAAAGTGTGCCAGCTGGGACGTGCTGAGACATGCATGCACTTTTCCATTGTGTCTCACCTCCTTGAATACGTACCTAGAGATGCACATTCAGGAACAACCAAGGTATAATTCACACAGTACATCTGAACATGAAGATTTATGATTTGTGCCTTTCACACTTTTTAAAACAAAGTGGAACCGCCAGAGGAAAAACAGGTGTACTGTAAATATTACAAAAAGAAGTACTTTAACTCATTTTTACCAGTAATAGGTGAGATGATTTTGTAAAATCTGTGGACAGAGTGACGGTGAGAAAGGTTGCCAGTGAGGTGAAAACAGGAAAGGCTGTGTGATTTGTTTCCTAGATTCCCTTATCAGTGTTTGGCTTCAGCCATCCTGACTTCCTGCCCTCCTGTGCTCACTAGCATCTGCCGGCTGACTCCCCTGCCCTCACCTTACACTCCAAACACACAGACAAACACACACACATCTGAACTTTGAACCCCCTAGAACACACACACAAGTAGGTGCTGGCTCATTTGCCAGGTCTTTTGTGTCGTTTTCACATGTAGACACAGTCATGCACCGTCTACTTCAGAAGCGCTGTTTCCTCTGTGCTTTACACATCCTTCCTTTCCTTTCCAAGTGACTTTTCCTCAAGAACGCCTCGGTTCTTTTCGTCATAAAACTTTCTGCAAGGTTCTCGACCTTTCAGTCCCGCACTGTTTGGCTTGGAGAGGCGTTAAAAAATGTGATGGGAAACACGAGCACCCCGTAAAGAAAAACAGCTGTAATTCACGCAGCCCTTTCTATGGCACATATATGAAAATTCCTTTTATCAAAGGTAATCATCTTTACAAAAAATTTTTTTTCAGGTTTGCTACCAGGGAAAGAAACGCCCTGCTCCTCTACAACGGCAGGTTCAACGAGAAACATGACTTCATCGCCCTGGAGATCATCGGCGAACAGATTCAGCTCACCTTCTCTGGAGGTTAGGCCCTGTAATGCGTGATCGTCTGCTTTTGTGTGTGCGACTGATGCGTATCAGTTCTCGGCTGCATTATAAGCAGATTAATTCGGCGTAAGTGCGCGTTATCTAAAGTGACTTTTACAGAGACGTAGGTACATAATTCTTATCTATCTCCACTTTCTTTTGACAAATGCACGTTAGTGCATACACAAATTATCCAAATATAGTAGAGTCAAACATGATGCTTTAAAGGACAGGAGTGTTTTATTTTGAAAGGACTGATTAAAGGTGACACCTAACTGGCCAAAAAACACCACCACAAAATCCATGATGGCTAAGGTCCATAAGCAGCACGACAGTGGCAACTTATTTGTTTGAAACGTTTTTGAAAGATCAATTCGTACAAACATTAGCGCATTTAAACTCATTCAAGTGTGCTCACACACCCAGCATCATTGTTACAACTGGTAACTGTTGAATGCAGATCAAACACATGTTCTCCGAGCTGAGTCTACTTTCCCATGGTCGCGTACAGGGAGGAATCCAGTTCAGTATGCTTATTTTGGGTGAAGCCTGTTCGGGAGAGAAGCCAAGTCCTTGTGCCCTGCTTCAAAACTGACATATATCTAAACATTCGACACATGAATCCTAAATTAAATGTTTTGAATTATGAGTCACGTTTAATGAGAGGAGTAAGAGGGAAGCTCTCAGGATTATTTGCAGTAATTTTCTTTCTGTGCTTTTCATTGGCGAAGTAGGACATCAGTTATTCGTGTTTGCTCCTTATCTTTCTATACAAAGACTTGCACACACACACTCAAGTCCTTAATGTTGCCGCGCTGTTTACCGATTTCCCAGAGCAGGGCATGTGTGCCCCGGCTGCTCCTGCCCTTGACAAACAGGGTAAACCCTCTGCAAATCTGGTGCCGTTGTGCACTACAGTCACACTGAGAATCACTGATGCCGCAGACTAATGCGTGTTGATTTATGATCTGTGTGGTGTGCGTGCATGTCAAGATAAGACACAGTTAATGTTTATTAGTAACTTATCAATAGCCAGTGGTTTATGTTTTAAAAATTGAAGTGATCCATGTATTGTGTTACAATGAGGTAAAACTTTTTAACCTTTTAAAGAAAGAGAGTACAGCCTTAGTATAAATAAAAGATCCTCAGGGGGGTTTCCTCCTTCCTTTTCTGCTAATGTTTGCAAGCAGCTCTGCTTTGCAAATTTTAGCAAGCAGTTTGACACTGATTGACAATTTGATTTGATTATTTTAAGCCCTTGTGTACAAATCGAGAAGTAGCATGCCTGTGTAGTCATGTGGACAAATCAAGTTGCAGAATTAACTAATAACAATTTGTTTCTCATGTAGGTGAGACAAAGACCACAGTGGCTCCCTACGTCCCGGGTGGAGTCAGTGACGGTCAGTGGCACTCAGTCCAGCTCCATTACTACAACAAGGTAAGAAATGCAAGCAGAAAATATAGTTCCAGAAAACTTTTTCCATTCTCACCACTAAAACAAAGGATCCTGGCTCAAAGTTGGGAGAGAAGAGTTTGTGCTTGAATATGATTTTTTTTTTTTCCTGTTTTGGTGTGCGATTCATAATACTGGGGTGATAGTGTGTTTAGCCAGGGTTGAGGGTTAGTGAGTTCAGGAATTGTGTTGTGGGAGTGAAGAGGATTTCTTTGATGTTGACCGGTGATTTGTGAGATTATCTAAAAGTGTAGTTAGGTTGTTCCCCTGTGTTTCAGTCCTAAATTCTGAATTATAGCCTGGCTTCAAGTGTTAAAGTTCACCATTGGGCCACTAAAGTGAATGTAGCATGTCTGTCTTAGTTAAGCGTGAATGACCTCCATATGCAGCTCAAGCATATTTCCATAATGCCACAGTCTAGAGGTATTCCTAATCACCAACATCCGTGGGAATTATTAGTTTGTTTCACTCACAGCTCAAAGTGATTTCCTAAAATGTTCCCACGATGGTCCTGTTTTCTAAATGAGAAAAAAACCCGACTTTGATTATTTCGCAGTGTAGCTTGAGTATCCTCTTCAGCTGCAATATTATATTAAAAGGGTTTACATTGCAGTCAGTTCCTGGTGTTACTTGACAAACTTCCACCCTGCAGGCGTTGTTCTTATAATATTAAGCCAGACGAGAAATAAGAGAACGCTCTATTTCTGAGGATGAACAAGCTTTTGTGTCGTGTTTGGTTGCTGTAAAATTGAACGTTTGATAACTGCATTTAACGTTTGCTGTCAAAACAGAGTACTCATCAACCCAGTGTATGAAAGTTGAAACAGCATTAAATGCACCATCTTCCCGATGCTAATGGATCCTGTCCTCATCAGCATGTGCTGCCTTTACTCTTTGGAAGCTAAGAGGTGTGCTCATGCTATCCAAAAAATATTGTTCCATCTTTTTCATTCTTTACTTTCGTGATTTCACTAAATGTACGTGAGTGTACGTGACTCGGCGTCGTATTACTGCAGCACCTGGGTCTTGCAACCTGTTAAAGAGAGTACCCCGATTCTTGGCCTGACACTTGCTCACAATGCACAGCTTCTCACATTTCACAGGTTGCTCGCCTTTCTTGTGTCCACGAGCTATAGATCCCTGAGCATGTTTGGTTGCCTTGACAGGGACGTATTCATCAAAGCTGATGAATCGGGCTGCCGCACTTTATGTGTTAGCTTCTGGGTTACATCTGTACGTCTATTGTTTGAGGTTGTATGACCTTTTTGTCAACTTCTTGACAGAATAGTGATGCTGTAGAAACAATGGTTCAAACCTGCTTCGGTGCTGCTGCAAGGCTCATCGCTACTACAGGTATTATTTCTGGATACAGTCTGTTGACATGGAAGACTTCTTTGTTTTGTTTGTCCATGGGGTTGTCAGGTATTTGTAAGAACGCCACCCTGGAAATGAGAGATTAATTCCCATGTCTGAACAGATTTCCTGCTTTGTTCCCTTTCTGTGCAGTTTGCTTTTGTTTTGTTTTTTTTATTTAACTCTACTGATCCTATAGGCTTCCTTTTCGATTCCCCAGCATGCAGATACAAGTAGGCAGCACACGAACGCACGCATTTGTAGCCCCAGTATCACAAGCGTTATTTGTGTGTGAAGGAGGGGGGCGTGTGCGTTTCGCTTCTGTCAGTCTTGATACAGACCAGTGATTTTCAGAGCTGGCGACACATTCCGTTAAATTAGCCCAAGGCCGACTGCAGCGCTGACACCGGGTCAGCTTTTCCTCATGTGCTGAATGATCAGAAGTCAGATTGACTGATGGTAATATAATCCTCCAAGCACTGGCGGGGGGATTAGTGGAAATGAATATGGCAGAAAGCAGTAATGTTCTCACAATAGATTAGGCCTGTTGACATGTGTATGTAGGAACATGATGAAGCCTCACATAGGATCTCTCTGTCTTTGTCTCAAACACACGCAGTGTGTGAGTCAGTCTGCACCAACAGGTTGTGTTGTGGTTGTATTCCTGTATAAAAGCAAGGTTGCCGATGTCCTTTTGCAGTTAAATTGCCATCCTGCAGCAACTAGGTCACTGTTAATAGAGGGATTTTCTGTTTCATGAGGTGTATCTGAGGTTTTGGTTGGACTCTGAATGAAGTAGATAATGTGAATTTCATTGTATGCAGATGACAACAGATTTAACACAGTCATCTTATCTCAAACAGATTGCACGCGATTGCCATTCAGTCACAAACTGATAGCAGATCAACTCCATCTTATTGCTCTTTTCTTGCCATCTTGATGCACCAATATCTGTTTTAAAGACAGAACTGACTGCAAGTAGTCATAGGACTGGTCGCCATCTTCAGGGCAACCAGTTAAAAGCAAACTTTTTTTTAAACCCAAAACTGACATTTCTCCTTGTATAGAAAGAAAACAAACAACACACGCAAAGTAAAGTCAAAGCTCCCTCAAGCCTGTAATAGCTTGTGATAATGGCTTGCTTTATTTTTAATCACTGGCTTTAAACAAGTTAGCAGTTGTCCCAAGGAGGTGCAACTTAATCCAGGGTTGTTGGCCCCACATACAATCTAATTGTATTGTTTAACGGCACACTCACGCAGTCCTCACACACACACATGCACACACACACCATGGTTTATTGGGTCAAACGATGAGGCGAGTGAAGCTGTGTACGACTTTATGTTTGCCCCCTTTTTTCAAGTGTCTGTAGCTGTCATCTGAAGAATTAGGGTGCCTCTAATAAAAACTGAAAGTCAAAGGTCAGGGGAGGGTTGGCATGACAACAGACATGGATTTGCAATTGTTGCGGTGATGAGAGTCGACTGGAAAGCTGGGCGTGTATGTGCATGCGGTTAAATCCGGGGGAGGGGGGGCAGACAAATCGAGAGTGCGCGTGTTTCTGAATGTGTGCTAATGTGTGTACCCCTATTAGAGAATGCCACACAATACCAATGGAAGGATAAAGACATTGTTGAGATTCCATAGAGCAAAGACTCAAGGACAGCCAACTGTGTTAGCAAACTCAAACAGGATGCACAGACGCAAACACAGATAAAGTGTGTTGAAGGGATATTCCTGGAGCAGCTGGAGGTTTTCTCCTGGGTTTTGATGTGTGTTAGCTACAGGAAGTGATGCTTCTTGTTGCAGGAAATGATGCAATTTAGGACACTGGGCAGGATATGAGTTGTATCGTGATTGTGTGTCTGCTAGGCCACCTGCATGGAGGTTTTCACTGAACCTCGCAGCGACTACAACCTTAAAGTTAATTTCATGAACTCCACAGGTACCTCTTTAGTTACTATCAGAGTGTTAACAGTAAATATAAGTTTGCTACTTCCCACATATGCTGTACTCCAATAATCCTGCGGCTCTATTTCATGCATTATTATTATTGATATGTTGTTGGTTAGTACATTTACACAAGTGAACCATGGAAATGATTAATAAGGTGGAATTTACAGCAACAATCTTAGTAACATTTTATATCATAGTTAAAGCCAAACTATGTAAAAATAACCTATAATTAACCTTCATGTAGCCCATCCTCATGGTCCTAAATCCAGGTCTGCAGACATGACGTGCCCGTGTGTTTGCAATATTTTTATTATAGTGTTTTTCCCACATGATGTTAGACATGCTCATAGTATCGTGCCGGCTAATATTGGCTGTGATAATTGCAGTTAGGGTGTGCAGACAGCATTCCCAGACAGGCTTAGCGAGTACCATAAGTTCACTCTTACTTTTGCCTTTGCTGTTCTTCCCTCGGTCTCACCAAGGTTGCTTGTGTGACAGCGTTTTAATCATCAGAACATAAATGCAAATTGCTTCACAGGGTAGTGTGAAATGTTTTTTAATATGCTGTGTGTGTGTTTTTGCATTCCACCTCTGCAGGACTGGACCTCTCGGTTAATTAGAGACCTGTTACTCACCCCTCCTGACAGGCTTTCTTTGATATTTAAAAAAAAATAGTTTTGTGTTATGAAGGTATTGAAAACGTACAAATTTTAAATTTAACAAAGTTGATTTTCACTCTGCTTGTTTTTCAGCTCAGTGAAGTAATCGGTTATCTGTTAAACAATATGTATGTAGCAATTATTGTCAAAATATTCTCAAAGCAGCTCAAAAACATTGAAACAAGGGTAAGAAAATGTTGGAAAAGTAAAACAAAACAAAACAAAAACAAAAACAAAACATACAGAGAACAGGGACCATCCTGCTTGTTGTCAGCGCTCAGTTCAAAACCCTGCATCTCTGGTGGTATGGGGGTACATTAGTGCCTAATTTATTTAGTTGGAAGCTTATATAATTGGTGTATACCGTCAGTGGTGAAAGGTGTACACAGGTTTATAGCATTATATGCTCCCATCCATTCCATATTCTGTCAGTTTAATTGACTTTTAGTTACATTTTGCACGGCATCCCAACTTTTTTCAAAAAACATGGATACTGAAATTTTATTAGTTCTCAGAGGATAAAATATTGGAGGCTCCTGGTAATAGTCTCTGTAAATAAAGACCAAATACAAATATATTAATGCAGATTTTTTCTTTGTCTCACTTTTCGTCACCAGAAGAGTGGATCCAAACACTTATCTCAGTCTGTGCTGTAAAATAAACAGACTCTTACCCTCGTCTTCGTGCTTTTATCCATCTCTTTGTTGATGTCTCAGGATTTATTTGGGTTTGCAGCGTGAACTCACACACACACACACACACACGCACACGCACACGCGCAGCCTTACGTACAGGCGCTCAGTGGATAACTGTTTTTAAGATACCCTGCAAAGAGCCCGACAGTGGTTTTGAAGTAGTCATCCATCCTCCTTTAGTTGCAGTTTTACATCA
The DNA here is from genome assembly GCF_051167445.1 of Perissodus microlepis. Classification (NCBI taxonomy): domain Eukaryota; kingdom Metazoa; phylum Chordata; class Actinopteri; order Cichliformes; family Cichlidae; genus Perissodus; species Perissodus microlepis. Next base: position 4,568,283 of record NC_140477.1, read on the forward strand.
ACTTGCCCGGGTGGCCGTCGCACAACAGAGTGGCACGCATTCCTTTTTAGGTGTTTAACTGTGTCACACTCACTCATACACTTCTGTGTGAGTGTTTGCTGCAGATGAAGGGCACAGGGCTCATTGTATCTGTGCGTGTGCTATGGTGTTAAACTGCCAGATCTCATGTTCCTGCACAGACATGGGTGAAGGTTTTGTGTGTTGTCTTTACTAAGTGCTTTTAAAAAAGGTTAAGTAGTTCTCTTTTTTTTTAAGGTGAAGCCCCAGACTCTGCATTCCCAGTCAGGGTGTGTTTTCAGAGGAAGAGGCCATGTTATTCTTTGTTCTTCTTGATGTTTCCACAGACCTTAGACAGTTGAGGTTATCATCACACATAAACACACACAGTGCCTTTAGCTACCTTTAGCTGCTATTTTACCAACTGTAATACGATACAGCAACATGTGTTCATGTTCAAACATAGTAGGTAAACCTACACCCCCTCAGAGGAAAAATATTGATCACTTTTTACTAACTTACTGTAATCATCGCATAGTGCTGCACATGTTCTTGTGTCGCTGTTGTGTTACTGGCTTTGTCGACATGCTGGTAGCCGGGTTTCGGGGCTTTCACGTGTTTGAATGTTTCCACTGTTTTTTTCCTGCTGTAAATTTCACCTGTTCTTCACACAGCGTTGCATTTCACAGCGTGACGTAAATCTGCCACAGTCGCTCTTGTCCAAAGGCGGCAGTGCGTGAGTTGTAGCCTATTGTGCGAGGTGGTGGGAGAGGTGTTTTTGAAGTGGGCAAGAAGGATGTCGTTATTGTTGGCAAATTGGTCGGTAGCGAATGTAACCGCGGAGCATGAAGGCATCTCGCGTGCAGCGCTGTTGTTGTGCTGATGGGAACAAAGATTCAGACGCACTCCGTCACCGTACTTTTGATTTTTTTTTCATAATTTATTACTTTTCTTAATGAAAATACAAAATTAATCTGCACGTACAAAAGAAGCAAAAAGTAAAGTATAAAAAGAATCACAAAAAATGCACTAATTACACGTTCACGTGAGTAAAGAGCATACACGCATGCTGATGAGGCTTGGCTGTGAGCTGCAGGTCTAATGCAGTGTCTCTCTCTCACGGTGTCTCTCTCCCAGGACGGGTGGAGTCTGGTGGACTCCAGCGGAGCTCTGCGGCTCCCTCTCTATACCGCCTGGCTGGAGCTCAATAAGAAGGAGGTAACCTCTGACCTCTAGCTTAGTCCCCAACTGGGCTTTTTTTCCCCTTCGCCTGGGTCTCATTTAGTCCTCGCTCTGCTTCTAGTACAGTCCACTGGACTAACTCTGTCACTTGGCTCTGGTCTAGTCTCCACTGTAGAAAACATAGATGGTGTGGTTTTGGTTTGTTGTTTGGCTGTTGAAGGCTTTGACCTGGCTTTTCTGTTAGACTTCTTTATGAAGTCATGCATCACTTTTAAGGCCGTTTTTTTTCTTCTAATATTTAGTTAAATCGTAACATTTTTACATGTTTGCTAGCGGTCTGCTTCTTCACTGCTTTTGTGGACACTTGCTTCTTTGCATGATATTACCGCAACGTGCCAATAACAATGTGTCACTGGTAGAAGGGATGATTATTACATCATCCCTGTGTTTGTCCATAAACACAAGGGGGACCCACGAGTCATAACATTGCTCCACAGTGTTCTTCCAACACTCTATAAATAAGTTAGCTAATGCGTATGTCATGCATCAGTTTGTGAAGACTTGAACTGAACATTGAGGCCATTGGCACCTTGTAAAAATTGGATGTCAAAAAAGGGATGGATCTGAAGAAAATGAGGGCATTGCATCCACAGACACTAGTGACTTCTCAGTCACAAGGTAGTTACCCCATAAAGCGTGTATACAGCATTTAATGAGGTCATAAATCTGGTGAGAAGTTGGGTCATTTTCTTATAAAACACAGGAGGCCAAGCTGAAGGTTGGCATGGTGGAAGAGGACAGCTCAGGCTAGACACAGAGTTAGAGAGGCGATGGATGGTGGCTATATTGGACGAATGATGTTGAAGATGGAGCTGCCAGGCAGAAGGAAAAGAGGAAGACCAAAGAGAATATTCATGTAGTGAAGGAGGACGTCCAGAGTGTAGGTGTGACATAAGAGGATGCTATGGACAAGGTAAAATACAGGGAGATGATCCACTCGACCTCTAAGTGGAGCTGCCGGAAACTGTAGAAGACTGTCTAGTTAGACTTTCAGTTCATTTTGAAGCAGTTGCCATTTCCTGACTATTTGAATGAGTTCTGCTTGTGTCATTTTTCAGACCTGGAAACTTTGTTCACTAGAAAACTTAAATCTCAAGGGATGAAAAATTAAGGCAAGACTAAAGTACCAAAAATTTTGCTTCCTCCAGTGGCCACTTGGCTCCAAAATACTCAAAAAATGATCAACACGCACACCCAGGTCCAAAACATTTTCATTTCATAAAACACAGGAACTTATAAACATAAGGACTTACAAACAAATTCTATACCTGTTTAGGATTTGTTGAAGCTTCAAATTAGGAGCTTGTTTTCTTTGTAGGGTGATCGGTATGCTGCCTAAAGGCTTCATATCCACTAATTCAAGTCACTGAAGGCTGTCTTCTTAAAAGACTTTTGATGGAATTATCTGACAAATAGTGTGCCTTCAGTTTGTACTTCAGTTTAGGTGAGTGCATTCTTGCATTTTATTAGTATAATACTTAGGTTGAATTAGAAATCATCTCTGTTTTGAACCCACACAGTTTGTGGCTAAAGCTAGCTAACCTTGATTAGCGTTAGCTGGTATTTTAGTACTCGTGTAAATATGCTAACACCAAGCTCCAAAAAACCCAACATGGGTTTAAAGTTAAGGTTTCAAACCACATTGAGGCTAAAGTTGAAGCTCCAACATGTGGATTTTAGAAACTGGTGGTTGACATCGTCATGGGAACGGCCATCTTTAAAATACAATCTATGCTTCTGCAGCTGTAAACTCACATGGTACAGTTGATGCGTATGCTCATGTCTTTCCATGGTTCAGTCTAGCTTTATATATTGAGCCTCTTTTCTTCTTTTCTCAAAACAATATTTAGCACAAGTTGGTGGTATAAAAATACTCAAGTAAGTAAATAAAGTCAATGTCAGGTTTTTTTTTTTTTTAGGAGTTCATTTTTATGTGTAACATCTGATTAAAAGGTTTTTGCTTTGTAGTTTTGGTAGGCACTAACATTGTCATGATATTCAGTTTTATGATTAATACACAGAAACATACTGCCCAGGGCTAAGGGAGTCTCCTCATGCAGCACTTGTATCTTTTTCCGCTCCACTGCTCCGCCTGCCTGGAGAGCCTACTACTTACAAATACCTAAACAGTGCATAAGCAGAAAGGACACAGTTACAGCGCTGTTGCTCATCATCTGTCAGTTCTCATTGCCTTCCTATATAAGCATTTACTCAGGTGAAATAAACACGCTCGAGTCTAGGCAGGCAGACAGACAAACAGGTGGGTAGACACCCACTGAGCAGTGGCTGTGTTTTCCTTGGCAACATCAGAGTGGCAGGTCTAAACTTTAGGCTTAGGCTCTGGTAATGATAACAGAAGATAAATATCATCATGAGCTTGCACGCTTGTGTTTAGATTGTCATCTAACTTCAAATGCTATCATTAATCACCTGTTGTGTCGCTCAAAGATTGGCCCTCAGAATGAAATAGTAGTGAGAAGTTAGATGAATGCAGTACATTTGCAATTTATTGGGTTGGGTTTGTTTTGTGCAGAGTTAGCGGTCAGTAGGAACAGTGGATTATGTGTTTTGGACTGTGGAGATACAGTAACTACACCTTTCTGTCTTATGTCTGCTTTTTTTGCACCTTCTCCAATTTTTGACATTCCTTCCTAACTCTGCTGCGATGTGAAATATTGTGTGTGTGTGTGTGTGTGTGTGTGTGTGTGTGTGTGTGTGTGTGTGTGTGTGTGTGTGTGTGTGGGTGTTACTAAGGGGAGGAAATTTCACACACCTCACCTAGCATGACCTAAACCTCGTATTAACTGTGCAAAAGACAGTGATTCAGTGGAATTTTTTGTGGGGAGGTGGGCATAAAAGTAGAAAGAGAGAAAGAGAAAATCCACACAGTTTATAGCTGCTCTGCCCTCCCTGCAGTAAAATATTCTCCTCCTCCTGTCTTGCCTCTCGGCCTCCTCATTCTTCTCCCTGCGTCTCTTTATCTCTTCTGTGATCCCCGTCAGATCCGGCTTTTATTGCACCATTAGGTTTTTTTCCCGCAAAACATTAGCATCAATCCTGATGATCCTTAATCGCTTTATGCTGTGAGCTCTGTGAGGCCCTTTAAATAACAATTAGATGGTCACTGTGCAGCAGTAGCTAGTACCTCAGAGGCCAGATTCAGACCTCTGTGTCACATGATCATAATTAGCCAAAGTCTGGTTGAAGATGCAACAAAAAGTCCTAAAGTTGTGTATGTAAGTAAGTAATGTAAAAGAAGAGCAAAACTTTATTGTTATTAATTAAGCAAAAGAAGACAAAGAGCCAAAGCCTGCCTATGAACTGTGCTTCCACCAAGGTCAACTTTAAAAAATAAAAAAGTGATCAAGATTTGTGCCAAAATTTCCTCAGGTTCTCCTTTTGTCCATCCTCCATCCTCCACCAGAAATTTCACGATTTCAGTTGTAGTAGTTTTGCATTAGCTTGCTGACAAAGAGGCAGACAAAAGGCGCCTATGACATACCTCAAGCATTACAACAAGCAGATAAAACGCATCATTCAGAAGGTAATGCCATTGATGTCAGCATACCGGCTGTTTGACTTTGCCAACTAGGGGGAAGGAATTTTCTCGAGAGGGTCCAAACAGGATAAAGTTACTCTTGCGTCCGCTTATGTGTCGTCTGCATGTTGGTTGTGCCTCTTGAAAGCCTCGAGCCAACAATGGCTGCTGTCCGTCTGTTACACTGACAGATAGATCGAAGCCGTGAGACGATGGGGACGGTAGTAACATATATTCTTGAACATGGTACATTGTAGCCTCGTGTAAAGTGTGTGTGTGTTCACACTTCTAGGTTTACACAGCCACAGGGCAGGTGAGGTAATGTGGACATGATAGAGTTTGTTGCTGCCAGAGGGAAGGTGGAATACTTGAGCCCGTGCGTGACATGATCGAAAATCACTTCACTTCACTCACATACACAAACACCAGAGTTGGTTTTGGTTCTGTGCCCGTCTTTATTTTGGCTCCAGCCTTTTCCCTGATTAAAACCATTCTTTTGCGGCTACTTTATGAAAATAAAAACACGCTTGGTCCTATTTTGTAGTTTGCACAGTTTAACCGCAAGCACCAAAAACCATCAAGGGCACATTTTCAGGCATCCATTTTCATCCAGTCATCAGAGTAACAATGGCGTTTCCTCAGGCGACTGCAAATAAAATAAAAGACTGTGCGCTCTCCTTCCTTTATGATCCCAGTGAACTATGTGGACGTTTGCAGCTCTGCTCGCCGCTTCCTGCATCGCTCCCGCACGCACGAGCTCGCCACTCGCTCACTCAATGTGCACGCCTGTAAACGCATTCTGCAGACATCCTTTCCATACTCCCCGAGCACATCCGTGAACAAGGACATAATCACCACTTCTGTCCTGCCCACACACACACACACACACACACACACACACACACACACACACACACACACACACACACACACACACACACACACACATTTTCAGGTTGCTTGTTGCTCATTGTGACAGTGTTTAAGGTGTTTTCTGGGTCAGTCATTGAGCTACATGTAACAGTCTGTGCAGCATTGCTCTTTATCCTGGCCGCGGGGCTGGCTAAGTTATCATGTCGGCTTTGACAGACAGGCGCGTAATAATGGAGTTGTCAGTGTGTGCGTCTGTGTTGGTGGGAGGAAAACGGTGTGTGGGCTTGAAAGTGTCCCCCTCAGACACACACACACACAGTGTACACTTTTTCTGCATTTTTGCCTAAGCTAGAACTTTGTGTGTATCCGTGCGTGTGCTCGCGCAACGCGGGTTTTCGGCCAATCACCTCATGCCCTCCGCCCTCCTCGTCTTTGTGGCAAGCTGTGGGGATCAAGTGCGTTGCCATGGCTGCAGCAAGCCTATCACCCCTGGAGACGACACCTTAGAGAGAGGGAATCTTCAACGGCCCGAGTCAGGCGGAAGGTAAATGAGAGCCTCTCATGGGGCCCCTCAAAGCGAGGGCCAAGTGCACTTTAAAAGAAGGGGTCAGAGAGAAGCCTGAAACAGCTCATGTTTGAAGCTAACAGGCACACTTAGTGTTCAGTTATAGACATGGCAACATTTTACAGCAATTTAAATGGGAATTCATAAAAACAAAAGTAGTAGCAGCACAAACTGATTTTGCATTTGCGTAAACTCTAAAACTTTGACAGATGGCAGACTTCGGCGCAACTAGTAGACTAGTTTTGATCAGATGTTGGGCTGTTTATGCCATACAGACATGACAACTCTGCCAGTAGGGATCCACAGATACATCCATAGACACTGTAAAAGATAGATGTAACTTCTGGATCTGAAAAGTGAATACACAAAAGATGTAAACTGTCCGTTAGTTTACTGGACGACAGTGCTGAGCAGAAGGTGGGGACAGAAGTGTGTGTGTGTGTGTGTGTGTGTGTTATTGGAGGGGTGGGTGCCACATATAGCGGCCCAGGGCAGACTCCAGTAAGGACTCCGCCCTTCAGTGCACGGTGAGCTATAGTGGGGCCCAAACTGCATTCTCTTAATGACTTTTATAGAAGACTTCATATTGAATGCAATCCTAATTACATTTTTTTAAATTTATGGTCAATCCAAGGACAGGGTTAAAGTCTTTAAAATCTTTAGCCAATGAGCGTGCAGCTTCGCAGTCAGATCCACACCCTCGTCATCACATTCAGTATCCAATCACCAAAGATGGCTATGGAGACCAAAAAGGTTGATTAAACATTTTAATTCCATTTTCAACATCTGGTGCTTGAGCGTGGGAGTTTATGGTGAGTGGCTGACTTGTGGGGCCTTTGTCAGCCCTGAATCTGCTGCTTCTGGGGCAATCAGCGAAGTCTCAAGTCTTATTCAGCATAATATAGGAAAATATGTTTATTTAAAGGAATTTCTGGTGATCCGGAAACAGTCTTGTTGCTCAAAGCTCTGTTAACAAAAACTGATGTTTTTGATATCTCTGGAATACATGACCAACGTTCGTTCACTCTTTCTGCTTGGCCTTGTTTAAACCTTAAACTCTGAACTATGCTTACACATCACACACACAGTATGCATCGCTGACCCATATCTTTAGCTCGTGATCAGCTTTACATGAATTAGCAGAGACTTAGTTTTAGCTGCAAGTTTGCATTACACAATGACAAAAACATTCACGTATTAAAGCACGTACACTTTGACTCTGTGTGTCGATGTTTCTTTATGCTCTCAGGATCTCTCTCACACACACACACACACACAGGCTCCAAGTAAATGTAGTGTACATTATACCATGTGAGTTTACTGTGTGATCAGCACCTGTAGCAGCAGCAGCTCTTCTTCTTCTTCTTCTTCTTCTTCTTCTTCTTCTTCTTCTTCTTCTTCTTCTTCTTCTTCTTCTTCTTCTTCTTCTTCTTCTTCTCCTTCTTCTTCTTCTTCTTCTTCTTCTTCTTCTTCTTCTTCTTCTTCTTCTTCTCCTTCTCCTCCTCTCCCTGCTTTTATTTCACCATCCACTGAAATCTAAAGAGATGCTGATAAGACGTTAATCAGAGTAGCTGCAGGTCAAGAACCTTCTGTTTCACCCTTTAAAGGCTTTTCTCCAGCACTGCTCCCACGCTTGCTCATATTTACATTGTTTAATCATTAGTTTCTTTTTTTTAATCTCATTTTATCCAAAGTGCTCGAGAGAAGAAAGCGGATCATTTCTACTTCTCCTTCCTTGTTTTGTTTATTTTATTTATTTATTTATTTTTATCAAATCTGGATGCGATCAACTCTAGATTTTATAAAGGTCCAGATCTAAAAATCTGTGTGTATGTGGATCATTTAAAAATAGGTCTGTTTAGCTTCTTCTAACACTGTGCTAACACTTTCTATGGAAGCCTGTTTCCGCCACTAAATAAAAACAAAACAGCTAGTATCCATAACTCGAAATTTCGAGAAATATAACTCAAAATTTCGAGTTACTTTTCTCAAAATTTCGAGTTAGCTCTGCCAATCAAAAATATATGTGAATGAGGTCGCTTTCTTGTTACCTGGAAGCATGTGGCGCAGAGGAACGCGCACTCAAAAACGGATCCCAACAAATTGGCGCTTTCGCGAGTACGTTTGCTGATAGTAACACCATGTGATTCAGCTAATAACACAGGGATTTCATCATTTGTGAAGCCAGGCTAAAAACACTCAGCAATCTGTGACCATTCACGACTGGATGTAATACCGGTAGCTTAGCTGTAGCATTTGTAACGAGGAAATGACGTCATTCACGTAGATTACTGATTGGCAGCGCTAACTCGAAATTTCGAGTTACTTTTCTCAAAATTTTGAGTTAATATGTCGAAATTTCGAGAAAATAACTCGAAATTTTGAGTTATGGATCCTTTTTTTTTTTTTAGTGGCGGAAACGGGCTTCCATAACTTCATATTTTCCAAATTTGTCCAGTGGGCCGGATTGGAGTTTTCACCTGGCCAATTCTGGCCCCCATGCCTTATGTTTGACAACCCTGTTCTACAGCTTAGAAAGCCACATGTTGCTCTTATTTTCCTCTGGAGTCCAGTGGTGCCCCTAATCACAAATGGCCCACAGGTGACATTTTTGTGCATATTTCACAGCGGGGTTAAGCAGTAAAGGTCCTCGTTATTAACAGGGTCAAATCTGCCACGAGCCTGTCAAGCACATACTTTGTGTCTTAACTCCTTCATCTGAGTGGTGCTATGAAGCAGGTTTCCCAAAGTGCAGCGTCTCATCACGGGCTGCCGACATGTCCGCTCAGGAGGAACAGTCCACTTACGTAACTTACTAATGACGTTGACGTTTGAAGATTTTCAGCGATAAAGCATCGCACTCAGCCAGCAAGAGGTTCATATTTGGAGTTTGTGGGGTGTCACCTGCCTACAGTGAGCTTAGTGAGCCTGGGTTTTGTTCAGACGGTGAGGAACAAAAGCAGGACCCACGATTCCAATCACATATTTTCCTCTTGGTCTTACATTTTTGTGATTCGGGTTTTCAAGCTGTTTGAGCCAAACCACCTAATTATTTGGGAGGGGAGAATTTAATCATGTGGTAGCATCCACCCGGTCTGTTGTCACCCAGAGGCTCAAATTTAGAAACCTGAAGGCAATAGCCTTCTTTTAAAGTCAACGAACTGAAGTGACGGTCAGATTTGACAAGATTATTTAGCTGGTTTTCATGGGAAAAGTAGACACAAAGACCAGAAGAGTTTGTTGCAGCAGGCTGTGAACGTGTTTATTTTGCTGTTAAATTGGCCAGATCCAAGCGGCCAATCAAGGAACTGCTGTCTCCATTTTTTGGCACATGTGCTCGTTTTTCATGTTCATTTTTCAGACGTTAAAGTTGCTGCTTGTTGTGTGGAGAAAAGCAAAGTAAAACCTGTTAAGACACGTCCTTGGACTCTGGAGAATTTTGATGTCGTTTTCACTGTTTGTTCATATCGATTCACTCTATGAATCCTAGACGGGCAAAAATGAGAGAATTCATCCATGATGCCTTGCTCAACTATGCCCGATATGCCCGATAAGGCCTCGTGCGTTCTGTCTGCACTCAGCTGTTTATCTGTCTGTGTCTCTATGTGTATGTGTGCACGACGTTTCCACCTAAAGCCTGTACAAATGAGATTACATGTGAAAGAGAAAGAAAACAGCAGCGGTGTCAGACGTGCCATACTTCCTGTTTTTCTTATTGAAAGTGTGAAAGTGTGTTTTGTAGAATCTGTGGAAATGGGGCATTTTGAAGGGAGTGGCCGTGATCAAAAAAACCCTCCCTGTGGGTTAGAGTTATGCCTGGACCGGAGCCCACCTGAGCCAAAATAGAAGACAGTGCAGCCCTGTGCTGCTCAGTTTTTGCCCGTCTGCCATTTTCTCTTTTGTCTCTTTTCTCTGGACTTCCTTTTTTTTGTCCTTTGCCATTTTCCCCCCTCTGTGTTCTTCTTTTGTTTCCTGTATCAGCCCCACCAGTATCTCATTACTCTACACCGATTAATGTAGCAGAGAATGCACACACACATAGACACACACATTTTCTTTCTATCTGTGCCTCCTCATCTCTTCTATTGCATTAATTTTTCATCTTAAAATAATGCAGAGTCATACGTAACCATAAAGCCTTCACTCAGGTTCATTAAATATACTGAAGTAGACACGTAAACCCTGATACCACAGTGTTGAGAATAAATACTTGATCCCTGCTTTCAGAGTTTTGAGGGGGTGTTTTGCTCTCCTTCAGTTCCCTGGATGTTTCAGGCGCTTCGGTGTAGTTTCTCTGATTCCCACCCCTATTGCTAAGTGGTTAGAAAGCCTCTCTTGCTATTGTTCAGCCTGTCAGCCTTATGTAAACTTTATATAAACACAGCGCCACGATCAGATCTCAGAGCTTCAGTGCCGCCGTCTTTATGCTCTGAAGAAATATACCATAACCCTAGTAGAGATAGCAGAGTGACATAACTTATGATTCCATCTGCTGTAGGGCACTCAACGCAAGACAAGAAAATACGAGTGCTTCATTTGTAAAGAATTTGAAATAAATCTCAGCTTTAACCATGAATGCACTGCCTTTTTTTTTCCTGGTGGAAACTCTTTTGGATTTTAACTCTGCTCCTGTTCCAAAGCTGCTATTGTTAGGGAAATGCTCCATTGAACTTTGCTCTCAGGTTTGATATTAGAAACTCGAAAGCAATTTTGTGGCCTGATTTTCTAAGCCGAGCCACATTTTCTCAGATCAGCGTTCGTCGGCCACGGGCCTTGATGGAAGAATTAGGCTACTTTGTAATCATTAGGTGCGAGCTAATGCACAATGGGCTTTTTTGTCATCCTAAGCCCAGAGAGGCCTGAGCGCCGCCGCTAAAGTCAGCTAGACGTTGTTTGTGTAGCGCTGACCCGCGCTGATCGCGCTGCCGCCCCTGCCAGATTTCTAACATTGTGTGAAAAGAAACAAAGAAAGAAATCGAGCATTAAATGTTTTAACCAAATTCAGTCAGCTGAGGCAATTTACTGTAACAAAGCACACTCACGCAGGGAATAAGATACAGTTAGTGGGATCTCTCAAATCCCCACTACCATTCTTAAATGCCGATGAATGACCGTGATCTGTTTCATTCTGTGTTTCAGCCTAAAATGGTGAGCGTGGGGAACCCTTTTGGACCGTCCGGAGAAAAAGTGGCTATGGTCGCCATTGACGATTGTGACATATCCATGGCGATCCGCTTCGGAAAGCAGATCGGGAACTACTCCTGCGCCGCGCAGGGTACCCAGATTGGACAGAAGAAGTAAGAGGGAACCTCTTTCACCAACTTTCTTTTCTTTCTTTTCTCTCTGGACCTCTTCCCACACACATTCACTCAAACTAGTCAGACTAATGAGGGAATGTGTTGCGCCTCGGGGGCTACGCGAAATCGCCTTCATTACAGCAGATTACACAACTCGCATTCTGCCATCTTCTCCCGCTTTTATCTCCTAATCTCCGTGCTCATCCGTGTGGCCTCTCTGCTGTCAGACAACCAAAAGCTCATCTCAGCGCAGGCTTTACAGGATTAACTGTGTGTTTATTACACACTCATCAATTTATATTTTTACAGTGTGCCTTTTCGTTTGGAAAGCTTGCATGCTGAGGCCCATTTACTTTGTAGAGGGTGGGGACTGAAAGGAAGCGAGAGAGAAAGCTTCAAAGGGGAGCTAATGAGCTTACATACTTTCAGGAACTTGTTGCACCGGTCACAGACGCTGAGAGGCGTTTTGAGGATGCTTTAATTTGATCACGCCGGAATAATTAGACCGCTGCGTCTTATGTGGTGGAAAGTGGCGAGAGCCTGAGAGGTTTCACTTTCGAAGCTGTCTTGACAGAATCCAGAGTGTGGCTTAAGCTGCAGAGTGAGTCCTGTTGAGGCAGAAAAACATGAGTCCACTGACACAACTGTAGAGTGCTGGGTGGGATTTCCCAACAATATTTCTTGCTGTAAATTTCAGGAGTATCTGGGAAAAAACCCCAACAAATTTATGAAAAAGAAACCTTTGGGATTTAAAGACTAGTTTAATATATCCTACAAGTCTGTATTGACACTGGAGTCTCTGTACTGGATATCTTTTCACAAATATCCATAACACGGATTCCTTCAATACTTCAGAAAAAAAAATCAAAACCCAGTTTGAGTGTCTGACACTATGGTTTTTGCATTCTTGTGTATTTAAATAAAAGAACAAAACGAAAATCTGAACTTTCTAGATAACTGTTAAGACATCACCCAAGAGCGCTGAAGTTTATGGCTGAACGTTGGTTCAAAGAAGCCTGCAGATTTCTGCTGATTTGCTGAACGTCTAGAAGATTGATGGTTTGAGCCCTTCATGTTCCCAGCCAGGCGATGTTATTTAGACCAGCGGTCCCCAACCTTTTTTGCACCACAGGCCGGTTTAATGTCAGGCAGTATTTGCACAGAACGGGCTTTAAGGTGTCGCGGATAAATACAACAAAATAAAATGATACGATCAAGACAAAAACTGTGGTATTTTGTAAATATAATAATAAACGAGAATTCACTGTGTAATTGTGTAAATTTATTAGCAGCGTCCTCCTGAAATGAGAGTAACATCCTCCTCTCTGCCCCTTAATGCTCTCTGGTCGCTATGGTAACGCGTAAATATTTCATTCAAAATAAGCCACACAACTACAACGCGGGAAAAGACCCAGGGTAAACAGAGTTAACGATAAAAACCCTGAAAACCATAAATTTCACACCCGAGCCTCAACTCTCGCGGCCCGGTACCAAACGACTCACGGGCCGGTACCAGTCCGGTTGGGATCCGCTGATTTAGACCGTAAGAACAAAATTCACATTTAATGTCCCACGTAAATGTCTTTAGGCCTTTGATTTTGATGGTTTCAGAAGCTCTGGGTGTAAGCGACTTCATATATGACCAAGTAAGCTAAATCTGACCTTGGAAATGCTGCCTTTTAGCTGCTTTGTAACGGCTTTTGAAAACAATAACCTTTAACCAGAAATACCGATCATAGTGAAGGTTAATGAGGAAGCAGCTAAAACACCAAAGCCAAAACTACTCTCTTTAACTCCATTTATTAAAAGTAAGTGAAAAAGATCACAAAAGACCCACTTTGAAGATTTTGCAATTTTGATCTGTCTCATTCATGGTCTGTCTGCATTTTCTTGCAGATCACTGGACTTGACAGGGCCGCTGTTACTGGGTGGGGTTCCCAACCTGCCAGAGGATTTCCCAGTCAGGAACAGGAACTTTGTAGGCTGCATGAGAAACTTGCGCATCGACAGCAAGCCCATCGACATGGGCAGCTTCATTGCTAACAACGGCACCACAGAAGGTTAAGATGTTCCCCCTGCAGCGTTTCTATCCTTGCTCATTTCTGGAACCGACTTTTAAAGCTGTCATCAAAAACGAAGCTTAAATTTCCCCTGATTTTATTTACTTTTATATGCTCAGGGTGTCCAGCAAAGAAAGACTTTTGCACAAATGGTGTGTGTCAAAACGGAGGCACGTGCATCAGCAAGTGGAACACTTACATCTGTGACTGCCCTACTGGTTACGGTGGCAAGAACTGTGAGCAAGGTAAGAAATGTGTGTGGGTGATTTGGTTAGTTTTTTAGCAAAAGTGGACAGTGTGTTTGGGGATTTTGGGAATCCAGTGTAAAATAAATCCATTGTGCTTCCTTATGAGTTTGCAAAATCAATCAAATATATTATTGCATTTATAGACAGACGTGTTTCTGGCCAAAGGTGCAAGTGTCCGCTTGCTCATCTGTGTGTGTGTGTGTGTGTACATTTGTTTACCTATTTCCAGGAAATGGTGTGTGTTTGGGGGATCACATGGGATAAGGAGCATTTTCTTTGACTCAGCGTGACTCACGCAGCCTCTGTTCACCAGAATCACTCACCACAGCCTTAGGTGTGGAGTTTTCGGACAAAAGATCAAACTTTGGCTCTGAGTCACTTATCAAAATCCAGACTCACAGATTGAAATGAAAGATAAACACACACTCACCTGGGGCTGTGAAAATTTACTTACTTACTGATTAATCTGGCATGGTGACATGTGATGGTAGGTTTTCAGTTTAAAAAGTCCAATGAGAGCTGTGGTGGAATTAATGATTAGCCAATTAGCACCATGGGCGGGACTAAAGATGTTGCTAAACACTGTCAAGCTGAACACTTCCAATGGGGAAAATTGGATTGTAGGTTTTTTTTGGAAGCCTCTCAAAGTTCACTTCACTACTACTACTAATTTGCATGGCTGTGTGTGCACGAGACTGAGGCATTAAGGCACAAACACTGGTCACTAGTGGCTAATTAGGACTCATCCTTGGAAATTCATTAGAGCAAACACACAGTGTCAGACTGAAGATGGAAATAAAGTGCAACAGATTTCAAATTTCTGTGTGATATCAGCTCTACTGATCGCATAGCTGTCTTTGATGCCTCCTCAGCCAACATGTGACTAGTGGCTTATGTTATAATGGAAAAGGTACATGTAAATAGATGGGTAATCAGAGTACACAGATAACAATATTGAAAGATAAAGTGTAAGGTAATGGTTTTGTTAAGGGTATCTTGATATCCACATCTCTATCTGCCAACAGCTATTATTATTTATGCTCCATATCCCCTCTCGTGTTCTTATATAAAAAGTTGAATCTTTGAATCCTTGCTTCAGGGCGAGTTCCAAACAATGTGTAAAGGTGTGAATACCTATCCTCGCCCTCTCATCTATGAGGTAGCCGCCCAGTCAGTGCCAGGCCCTAGTATCCTGTATCAGAACTGGGCCGGGATCATAGCAAGCCGGGAAGAGGTTTTGGCTCCTAGGCTGCTTGTTGACACATTTGGTTTGAGGCTTCACACACTTCGCTGCCACATGAGAAACGCGAGATTTTGTTGCTGTGGAGCCAAAATCGTCAAGACTAGACTGACACAAAGAGACAGAATCTCCCTGGTAGTCACCCACTTGGCTTGGTTTTGTTTGATTCTGATACCAACTACTGGACTTTGCTATTTTTGTGTGTGTGTATTTTTTAAGAAATTTAACCCGTCCCTAGACCTGGTTCAATTGCTCTAATGTGCATTCACTATCATTCCACAGACTGTATGTAAAAGATGGCGGTAGCAATTGCAATGACTTCTGCAGCCAGAGGTGATCATATTTGGATTACAAGATGGAGTGCAATGCACAGACAGAAAATGCCTCAGATACATAGATAGATGTTTTTTGTTCTAAAAGGCTGATGGGGTGTTATCGTTTGAGAATGCAATAACTGGAGAACGAGGTGTCATAGGAGCTTCTAATTGATACCGTAGGAGCATCTACTAAAAATCTCTGACAAGGTCAAATCTCAGTGACCCCAACCTAAAGGTCAGAGTAAGTTTTCTGAAAAACACGTAAATGCGATAAGTTGAGAAGGTGATGTAGGTGTCTACTAGGAGGCTGTAGCGCTGTGGTTGCCATTGTTTTTGCCATTTTCTTTTTAGTATTCATAATACAGTATATTTTGTGTATTTTAATTTTTCTCAATATATTTTATTCATGTCCAAACTAGCCAGCACCACCTAGACCCAAAGGACATGGCATTTCAGCATACTGTGTCCGTCTGTATGCTAACAGTGACAATGAACAGTCTTGAGTCCACAGCATAATGACCATACTAAGAATCTGTATGGAGAATATGAATGGGATTTTTACTTCAAGAACCTCACTATTTTTTATCAGATAAATATGTAATAGAAACCATCAACAAGTCCATTTCAGCAACTCATATTAGCTGAGGTGTTATCTTTATCTCTAGCTTTTACCTGGTTCCAACACCGCTTGTGACTCCAGACATGAAGCTGTCCAGACTAAAATATCTTAATGTATTTAAACTCTACTACTGTAAGTGTTTTAGGACTTAAAGTCAGTTCTGATCGGTACTCATGGTCCGTAGAGGCTAACTTTTTCTGTGACATTTCAGCTAGCACCATTAAGCCAAACTCTGGGTTAGCCTACATAACACTTTTAGAACTAATTAGCATGGATTAGCATGCTAACAGATGCATGCTAATTATTTTTTTTCTTTTAGTTCTGTTAACATATTAGAATACCAACATGCTTTCATTTCACTTAGACCACCGTCATGGCATGGCTGTAGACTATGGGGGTGTCCAAATTCATGGGCTGCATCCTCCTGAGGCCGCATTTGTAGACGATTACGTCACAGCAACACGCCGAAGGCTGTCCAAATTCGTAGACTCCTCCGAATGCAGCCGACAAATGCGTCCTCCTTTTCCCCGAATTTGACGGATGGGTCGGGTGTGTCCTTCGTGGCCCACCATATCTCAAAATTCATAGCGCGGCCCAGCCAAACTCCAGTTTCCGGCAATGGCGACGCTACTAAGTTTTAAAATTACTCTTATTAATCTTTCTGGGTCACAAAATAAACTTTTAACATATTTTCAGGCGAAAATGTGGGTGTGTAAACTTCAAATATCTGCTCGGTTTATCAAGATATCGCATATTTGCAAAAGTGCTTCGACATTTTCTGAGACGCCTGTTAATCACCAGCTCGATAGCTAACCGGGAGCTCGAGGGTCACTAGAGCCGCAGAGAACGGCACAACTCCCGGCACATCATTTTCAGATCACCGCGGACTTTCGCTACTCAGGTTAAACATAATATATAAGTCACTTAGACAACCTAAAAATGTTATTGTTTGGCTTTTTTCAGTGTTTTATTTGTTCATGAGTAAATCGGTTTGGCTGAGATTAAAGTTATTAGATTGGATTAGATAAAATAAAATAAAATAAAACTTTATTAATCCCCCGGGTGGGTTCCTCCTTGGTTTTCACACAGCTGAATAAACATCAAACAGAAAAATGATTAAACAGAAGTGTGAGATGGTCGAGAATTTACGCCAGTGAAGAGGGTTTTTTTAGTTCGCGGAGGACTAAGCTTCAGCAAAGGAGACTAAAGTCACGATAGTTACCTGCTACCATGAACAAATAAATGCTTTGTCTCATAATTACAGCTTTTGTGTGAGTGTATCTGTGAATGCTTCAGTTGAAGTATGTAGCCCGGGGACCAGAGAACATGGTATAGCTGAGGGTTACACAGGTGGAAACACTGCGTGCCCTACTCAGATCGACCCTCAGGAGAGCAGACAGCTCGAGGACATTGTTTGCTTACTCAGCATCAAATTAGAGCTTAGATAAAAACTCACATCTGTAGCAGTTTAATTAGACTTTAAGAATTCTTTTTAACTATGCTCATGGAAGAATTTTTTTGGGAAGTAATCTTTTATTTTCCAGAATAAAGTAGTAATTATATGACATGCTGAAACGTAAATGCTGGAAAAAACTCATCATTTCAACACTGCAACCAAAATATAGAAGTAAAAGAACTAAAGCAACTGCGTGTTTTAAATGACATCTAAAAATAGACAAATACACAAATAAGAATAAAGGTGTAAAGCTAAAAAGAACACAAAAAACTACAGAAAAGTCATTGCTACTATTTACCTATGGTTGCTATGTACAGCCACAGAAAATGTTTTCTTATGCTTAATGCTGCGTTGATTCATATGTAGTTCCTACAGTTCTCATCTGACTTTTAAACACATTTATCTCAAACACTAATGTGTTTGTGCGTACGACCTGATTCTCGTCCCTCCCAGTGATGCCATCACCTCAGTTCTTTGGCGGAGAGGCACTGGTGTCTTGGAGCAACCCGGACATCACTGTTGCTGTTCCCTGGTATATTGGCCTAATGTTCCGCACCCGGCGTCCTGCTGGCACCCTGATGCAGGTCAATGCTGGGCCTTCCTCTACCATCAACCTCATGGTAAGAAGCATTGTTGGAAAAATTGTCACCCACAGCAGTTTGCAATTTAAGCTTGTATACAGGTTCTAGACTACCTCTAAAATGAGTGGGAAGTTCTCAGTTTCTGCACCCCCCCCCCTTTCCAGGTGAGTGAGCAGCGGGTCCATATGGAAGTGTTGCTGAGGCACCAGTTGGTGGCATCGCTGAGCTTTCCTCAAGTGCGTGTCAATGACGGGGAGTGGCACCACTTGCTGATTGAACTGAAAAGCATCAAAGATGGCAAGGAAATCAAATACATGGCAGCTGTCTCTCTGGACTACGGCATGTATGAGGTACAGGGCGTCTTACTTTAGAGATGATAAAGGCAATCAAGAAAGGTTGTATTAATTTTAATTATTGTCTTATTTTTAAGCAGAAGTCAGTCGAGATCGGCAATGACCTCCCAGGCCTCAAGCTGCAAACTCTTCATGTTGGAGGTTTGCCTGGGGAGAGAAACGATGTCATCAAAGGATTTGTTGGCTGCATACAGGTGGGTGGGCGTGCACTTTTAATGTCGCATTTTATTTCTTCTTCAGCCTTCTTTCCTGATCGTCTCCCTCATGAATGTGTGCTATCCATTAGGGTGTGCGTATGGGTGAGACATCCAACAACGTGGCCAATGTGAACATGGCTCAGGGCCTGAAGATCCGTGTGGAAAACGGCTGTGATCTGGCTGACCCGTGCGACTCCAACATCTGCCCAGAGAATAGCCAGTGCATTGACGACTGGAGCACACACACCTGTGCTTGCGACCCAGGTAAGATGCACAAGCAAAAAACCATACATAACTTGGTCGAGAGAGCTCAATACGTTGCCTCTTAAGAAAGGCGTGTGAATGTAAACGTCTGTATTTCACGCCTTCACACCTAAGCTTGAATTCAGTTCTTGTTTGTCTGTCTTTCCTGCAGGCTACTTTGGGAAAGAGTGCGTGGACGCTTGTAAGCTCAACCCCTGTGAGCACATTTCCACGTGCGTCCGCAAACCAAGCTCCTCCCACGGCTACACCTGCGAATGTGGACAAAATTACTATGGCCAGTACTGTGAAAACAAGTAAGGTTTCTTTCTGAGGGCAAGCAGGGAGAAGGGTTTTCTTGCACACCACATGTACAACTTGTATAACGCCACTGGAGCAATGCAGTGATATTTGAATGGTAGCTTTGAAGATAGGCTCCAGGTCTGATACTTCCATTGGCTCTGGTGAATTGAGATGGTAATAAAATGTTAATAACATTGAATCAATTTGCTAGCAGACTGAAAGCAGACCTGTGTGCGAGACACAATATCCAGATGTTATAAACAAACCAGACTAAACATGGATATTGCCTCCCACAAAGACAAAGCTCATTAATCCTCTTTGGTTCACTGAGGTTTCTTTCTCATTCTGTATTGTTGCCGGTCCTTCAGGGGAGTTTTATTAGTCAGTAATCCGAGCCTGACAGTGTGTTTGTATGGGTGCCTGAGAGTGAGAGAGGGACAGATCAGCCATTTATTTGGGAATTAGTTGAGCAGTGGTGTAAGCATTTCTGCAAAGTAGCCAGCCCCGATCGAGAATCACTCATTTCCCTGTGAACCCTGTCCCCTATGACACGCATCACTTCCTGTCTTAAGCAGGATGTGGGATTCCCCCTGAATGCTTGACTGCTCCTCCACAGGTGTTTAGTCTTTGCTTCCCTCATCCTGCCGCTCTTCCTCTGTCGGATCGCATTGCACCAGCAGAGATCGCATCTCAAGGAAGAAAAAGAAAGTCCGTGTGTGTCTGAGTAACTGGCTTAAAAGTGTAGAGGAAGTTTACTGTAGATTTGTTTATTTGGTGATAAACTGAAGAGATAATCGACCGTTTGTTGGATTGTAGGCGCTGATACCGAGTCAGCAGCATGTCACAACCAGATCACGCAGTGCATGGCTTTTTAGAAAAGCTACTTTCAGCCACACCCTGGTCACAGGGGTCACCATAGCAGGTAGATTTACATTTGATTTGGAAGCGTTTTACAGCAGATGCTCTTCCTGATTCAACCCCAAAGGGGATTTGTGTCTTTAACTGGAATCAGACTGGTACCAGATCTCGACCAGGCAAAACCCAGTACAGGAAGGTCTGGAGCTGGCTCTCTGTTTAAAAAGTCTCTGATCCTATGAGTATTCTCCAGTAGCTTGGATGGAGCCGGGGAGGAGACTCTGTCAATCCTACTACCACTGAAGGCGTGGTTGCCGAGGGTGCCCTCTGGTCAAGCCCCGCCCCTCACCCTTTGAGTAATGTTACAATAATACACAGGTTTTCGCCTTTAGTGTTTCACAAGGGTTAAAAAGGGAATGTCCACAATTTAGACTTTTTGACTCCAGTTTATTTTATTAAAGTTTAGCCGGAGCAAAGCAAAAGTCAAATCAAATAATAATAATTTTGCGTTTGATTTTGACATCTACTGTTGTCTTTAATGGCAGAGTGGAAGAGAAATGTCACGAGGGCTGGTGGGGCAGTCCCATGTGTGGACCGTGTAACTGTGACACAAGCAGAGGATTTCATAAAAACTGCAACAAGACCACTGGGGAGTGCCGCTGCAAGGTAAATACGTACATAATAAGAGAAATTTTACAAATATTATGGTGTTTCTTCTTGAAGGAGGTTTTTAGTTCATATTAGCAGCAAATTCATGTAATATTCAAAGTCTTAAAGTCTCCTCCCTGCTCAGTGATGTGTGTCTTCTCTCCCAAACCTCCTGCAGGATAATCACTATCGTCCAGAGGGAGAGGACGCTTGTTACCCCTGCGACTGTTTCCCTATAGGCTCTGAGTCTCGAACCTGCGACCCCATCACTGGGCAGTGTCCCTGCAAGGGAGGAGTTATCGGTCGTCAGTGCAACCAGTGCGATAATCCCTTCGCTGAAGTCACTCCCACTGGATGCGAAGGTATGTGAAAGAAATATTTGAGAAGGTAGAAATATCATTGATTAATTAGCCTTTATAAAAGAGTACACTTCACCTTCTGTGAATAAGGATTAAAAATTAATAAGTCAGGATGCAATATAGATAGACATTTATTGAGTCCCATAGAAGCCCATGAATAATTAACTGTGTATGAAAAGGGACGCCATGAAGGTCAGATCAGAATAACTAAAGGGGACACTAATAAAAGGTCATTTCAAAAGTCGGGTGCATTCTAACTCTAGCTGTTCTCGGTTCACAAACTGGGTCCGGCTCCTTCAACAAAGCGTCAAAAAGAGACAAATGGTGTCGCTCACATCTGCTGGTGCTGCAGTCGAGCTAACTTTGCATCTTTGTCACCACCCAGTCATGCAGAAGAGGCAAGTCTGGCTCAGTGGCTAACTTGGCACCGGGACTGCACACACACAATACAGTAGAGATGAACAGAAGACAAAGCCGCAAAGTCCCCCAGCAGAAAATGAATGTCAGTGTGCTTACTGTTTGACCTAATAGGAAGCCTTTTGGAGGCTGAGAACGTGCTTGGACTTTTAAAGGACATGAAACCCTAATCCATGGTCTGAGTATTGTTGTTTAGCCAAAATGTTGGAGTGGGTTTAGTGCGTTTTTTCAGATTCATAAGACTCTCTAAGATGTAGCTACCTTTAATAGACCTCGTGCCACAATATCTGTTCTGGACAAAACACAGCTTCACAGTTAATTTGGTTTAAAAAAATGACCTTCAACCACTCCTTATTTTAATTATTCTTATTGTATTTAATGGAAAAGCTTGGAGTAAGTACACTGGCTAAGTTATGTATCATAGCTTGTGCAAGCTTGCAGGTCCAAATCTGGTTTGTCCTGGCTGTCAAATACGCTGACATGAATTATGTCTTGCAGCTTGTGCAACAGCTCTGCAGGATTAATTTGGTTGAATTTCTGTGTGTTTTTCCGTCTGGCTGTTTTATAAGGTGGTTAAAACGGATCAGCCGGGTCGCATTTTAAAGCGGAAAAATGGCGGACGTTTGCCTTTTAAAGCGATGCTTTTTTTGTTTTGTTTTTTTTAGCTGATTGAACCTCAGTTTGTCATTTGTCTTTAGCAGGCCCAGTTTAAGCATCATACCATGTGCAATGTAAAAAGTAATTACTGTGTTTTAAGACTGTTCTTAAGCCTTACCCTCCTGTCCACAGTGGTGTATGAGGGCTGCCCAAAGGCCTTTGATTCTGGCATCTGGTGGCCCAAGACAAAATTTGGACGCCCTGCTGCTATGAAATGTCCCGAAGGATCTTTTGGTGAGTACTTTTAACTGCACACTGTCTTTCACGCTCCAAGGCATAACAACACAGCAATAAAGCACCCTGATTGGTTCATGAGTCCAGAGGAGCTTTTTAACCAGCCAATCATGTAGAGGTTTGTGTGTAAAGGTACGTCAGGTACATTAAGAGCTGACGGCGATACCATTCCTCTTGCTCACTGTGTGTATGAGAAAGGTGAGCTCAAGAGTCGAGGTCAGTGACCTGTCCCAGTAAAACGTTACTCCCTTGGTAACTGCAGTCACCATGGTGCCCTTTTTGTTGTCTCCCAGCACTCAATAGGGAATTTATTTGTGAGCATTGCTCAGTGCCCTCCTTTAGCTCCAAGTGGCAGGCATTTCTCCCTTTACAACAGTGAGACTTTCCCAAACACCACCTGACTGTAAAAACTTGGTGTAGTTTTACATTTAAGCACTGAGACAGGAAAGAATGGTCTTACATTCATCAGGTATTCTGATCACGATCTGATTGGAGTTTTTTATTGTGCCTTTTTTAAAAATGTGTACCTTACTGTACTACTACTAGTCAAATATTTCTTAACTAACAAAATCAAAAAATAACAAAGAAATAAATTTCTGAAAATTTGCTGTTCAAAAATGAATAGTATAATTAGTTGTGATCATTAATGTGTTTTAAATTATTTAAAATATATAAAGTGTGACATTTTAAATGTATATGTTCTGTATAATTTTCCCTTTGTGTTGCTGTGTTTGTTTTCCCCATTTTTTAAAAAAAAATTTCATTTATTTAAATATTGAATATTTTATTTATTCTTCATATAAGTGAGGAGGCTGTTATTCAAAGTCTATTGGGAAGTCAGTTTGTCCCTGTTATCTGATTGGTTACCATACAAAATAGTTGCCTCCAGCTAATCTATTAAAAGATACAAACAAATTAAAATTAGAAACAAATATTGAATAATTAAATACAAAATGAAAAAAGCAAGACAGGACTATATAATTATATAACTATATATCATAAAAATAGTTTTTTATGTAGCATTTTATACATTCAATAATGTCTATGATTTTTTAATATTACCTTTGATGCATTTACTGGCATATACATTTATTCATGTAATTGTGTTTTTTTGGTTTTGGTTTTATAATGTTGTCAGTTTCGTTCCTCCGTACAAACAGATAACATGCAGTTCATATCTAATTTCATGTGAAAGAAAAGTATTTTAAGATAATAAAACTGTTTGAGGCAACAATAAAAAGTTGTTAAGTAGTTAAGATATGAAATACGTTATTTAAAAAACATACATGGACAAACACGTAATAAAACATCAATCTCTAAAGTATGCGAGAAAATATGTGATCATAGTAGAGCAGTCAAATGTTCTGACATGATTGCACTTACACTTTTTGCCCCTTTTTGCAAATTTTTACCTCAATGCAAATGCATAATTTTAATGCTATGGAACAGAATTTCCTCACAGTGTTTTCTTCTCTCTTCATGTGTTGGTAACAGTTGTGAGGAAATTGATTTCCATGTCCTCTGTTTTTTATGTTATTTGTTCTTTTCCAGGCACTGCCATCCGCCACTGTAGTGATGAGAAGGGCTGGCTGGCACCTGAGCTCTTCAACTGCACCACCGTCGCCTTCACACATCTGAAAAAACTGGTGAATAAAAGACAGAAATAAGCATGAAAGCAGACAGGGGCTTTTATTAGACTGAACCCGAGGAGCTTTTCCCTACCTTGACCTGCCCGTTCTCCCTCTCTTTACATCCTCCACTCTCTTCTTCTAGAATGACGATCTCCGCCGCAACAGTTCAAGGATGGACAGCGAACGCTCCAAGACCATTGTGCGTTTGCTTCAAAGTGCCACCAATAACACGTCACATTACTACGGCAATGATGTGAAGATGGCCGCCCAGCTTCTGAATTATGTTCTGCAGTACGAAAGCCGCCAGGCCGGGTTTGATCTCACCGCCATGAAGGATGCAGAGTTTAATGAGGTAGCCTTATGCACTTAATTATTATAAAAATATATATGATGTGAGCACTGGGAACACTGGTGGCATGCTGCCCTCCACTGGTTGATGCTCACTGGGTGAACAACTTTATCCATTACTGCTTTTATTTGTATATATAAATTCCTTTTTCAATCGTAGCTTGGCAATTTGTGTTTTTTCCAGAACTTGGTGCGAGCAGGCAGCGCCATACTGGATCCTAACACCAAGGACCACTGGGACCAAATCCAAAGGACAGAGAGCGGGACCGCACATTTGCTCCGAAACTTTGAGGACTACGCGAGCACGCTGGCACAGAATGTCCGGAAAACCTACCTGAAGCCCTTCACCATCGTCACTGAAAACATGAGTGAGTCTCCAAACTATAATTGAATTGTGCTTCAGCTGCGGGGAAAAAAATGATAACACAAGTCTTTACTGTGTCTCCTGTTTATTTCAGTTCTAACTGTGGACTACTTGGATGTGTCGAACCCAGAGAGGGCAACATTTCCTCGCTTCCGGGAAATCCAGGAGGCCTACCCCAAAGAGCTCGGGTCTTCTGTCCGCTTCCCACAGTTTAATATCGGTACTCAGGGAAACAAAGGTGGGAACGATGCCTCAATCAGACCTCGATTAAAATTTTTTCTGCTTTTAAAGCTTCATCTTCTTTCTTTCTGACATCAGCAGAGCCCACTCCTGCCCCTCCAGCTCAGACAGAAGCTGTCCTAGAGGAGGAGCACACAGTTTCAGATAGGAAACGCCGCCATCTCGAGCCACCTGCCCCTCTGCCTGTTGCTGTGGTGATAGTGTACAAGTCGTTGGGAAAGCTCCTTCCAGAAAGATACGACGCAGACCGCAGGAGTCTGAGGTAAACTATGGCTGACCTCTGTGAAAGCCATCTACTGCTATTGTGCTTAACTTCTTGCTCAGAATGAACAAGTGGTGAACACCAGAAGGTGCAGAGAAAACTTTATGCGAATGTTAGTGTACAATGTGTATTTCCAGAGTCCCCAACCGTCCGGTGATCAACACAGCCATCGTGAGCGCCACGATCCACAGCGAAGGTGAGCCTCTTCCTACCATCCTGGACCCCCCGGTCATCTTGGAGTACACCCTGCTGGAGACAGAGGAGCGAACCAAACCCGTCTGCGTGTTCTGGGACCACTCAGTCGGGTGAGTTAAATTTGAAATACATTGTAGTTAAATGCATTGTTTTCACATGGCTTTAAGGGTATACATTACTGGTCTCACCTGTGCTTGTGTTCGTTGGCGTGTTTAGGAGCGGAGGAGCAGGCGGCTGGTCCTCTAAAGGCTGCGAGGTGCTCAACAGGAACAACACCCACATTAGCTGTCAGTGTAACCACATGACCAGTTTTGCTGTGTTGATGGACATTTCCAAAAGAGAGGTAGCGCTTAAAACGTATCTCATTTCAGCTTCGTTTTAAAACACCTAGTGGTTGTTACTGATCACCAACTCGTTGTCTTGGAACTGCTCTCCACAGCACGGCGATGTCCTGCCTCTGAAGATCGTCACGTACACCACAGTCTCCGTGTCCCTGTTTCTCCTCCTGATCACCTTCATCCTGCTGTGCCTCTTGCGCAGGCTCCGTACCAACCTCCACGCCATCCACAGGAACCTGGTGGCAGCGCTCTTCTTCTCCGAGCTTGTCTTCCTCCTGGGCATCAACCAGACTGACAATGTGGTAAGTGCATTTTTTTTCCCCCTGCAAAGTGTTTTTTATCCGGTTATTCCCAGCCGTCTTTGTCAGATGTCCTGTGGCTCTGTCATGTGAGCTTCCTATGTCATATGAATATTTCTTCACCAACAATAATCTTTCTCCTAATTGAAGCGAATTATGACAATGATTAGATTCTAGTAGCTCTGCCGGGTTTGTAGTACTTCAGTTTCTTAGAGGTGGACATTTTAGCTAGCAGTGTTTATTAAATATTTGGATAATTAGTTATAATTATGATTTACTGTTGGCTTACCATTGAAAAGTTATTGACTAGCAGCAGTTTTTCAAATTCTTCATTCATTACTAAGCGGTGAGTTGAACTATATAAATGTCACAGTGTATGCATCCCCCTGTTAGCCATCTTTTTTTAGCTAATAAAGTGTTTGTTTGTTTGTTGTTATTAAGGTAAAAAGCCGTTATGGGTTAGCTCTGCTTAAGAATTTTGGTAAAATACGACCTCTGCCACAGAATTCTTGCTGAAGTTGACCTGGATTTTGCAGGAATCCATGACTTCAACTAAAACAGTTGAGAATTTAAATATATAACTACTGCTTAAAAAAAAAAAAGGTAAATTAATGTGTGCAGTATTCTCAGATTCATGTTTTCCTCTTCAGACATATTTGATTAATTCAAGAAATACAAAGATATTAACGTTCCAGAATTAAATCTGTCTTGTATTTAGCATTATTTGGGCAGCTGTTCCATTTAACTGCAGTGTGTAATGGTCTGTGGCTCCATAGCGTAGGCTTGTTTAGTTCCAGCTGTAGATTCAAATCCCCTACGAGGTTGTGTCATGAACGGGATCCAGTGTTACACACCTGCACATGTGGATTGTTTGCTGTAGTGACACCTTTTCTGCATTGCATTGCGTCATCTGCATTGCCCTCTGTTACCCACATCTGGAAATCTTTGATCAGTAGCAAACCTTTGCGATTAAGAGTTAATACATATTTGAAAATGTCTCTGTGTAGTGTTTTACAGCATGCTGGACTGCAGGTTCTAGCTTGTGAATGATGCTCTGTCAGATTAGAACTGATCTTTTCACTCAGGAGTGTGGCTGCTCCTCTCTACAGCCCATCACAGCAGCTGCACAATCAGTTACAAAGCCAACGAACCATGCGTGTAATTTCTTTACAGGCTCCCTTCATACGTGCAGGATTTGGCAGACAGCATCCCCAAATACACAGCTGCATTTTAACAACTTAAAAGAAGAAACTGCACAACCCACCTTTGTAGGGAATACTTCAGTATTCCCTACAAAGGTTTCCATTATGAATCTTCTCTTTCGCTTTCATAAAGGTATTCCATTATGAAAGATCGGTATATAATAAGAAACTACTGGTGGAGAAATTACACCATGATTAAATTCTAATCGTTACCATGTAAAGCAAGATAGAGTACATATGTACATGGTCTAAACACCAGACCATGAAGTCATGTGCTACAAACATGAGTGGTGTGGGGCATCTGAGATGCGGGATAAAGAGCTTTCTCTCTGGTGTTTACTTTATCAGAGCTTCCATGAAGCCTACCATATTTGTTTTTTCCTTCAGGCAGCCCTCTAACGCTGGGTTGACAAGAGCAGTACAAGACTTAATGGGCCAAGACCTACCTGAGAGTCTTTCTTTATCTGACAGATTATGTATTGTGATTGTCGACTAATGACTGTAATAGTCAGGAATGTGCTATTTACCAAACTGCTTTTCCAATATAACCTCGTGTAAGTTCATGTTAGTGAGCTGCCATTCCTGGATAAATCTTATGTGAGGATGTAGTCTACCTTAATTGAGTTAAAAGCCTTTGTTAGTCACTGATATGGCTAGTAACTACTCTCAGTTCCATATACATACAGTAAAGGATCAAAAGGTATCGGATATCTTTGAAGTCTGTTGACACACGCATACACAAACCTCTGTGGGCCAGTAGTGGAGATGTGCTGTGACTGGTACCGGTCTCTAAAAGCTGGCCTCAGGGTGGTAGGTCCTGGCAAGGGTTTTCCCAAAACAGCTTTAGTTTTTACTTGATAAAAAATCTCAAATGTCTGTGGTACAGACAACACCATTAATCTCTTAATTGACAAGTAGAAGAAATCAGGTTTAAAAAGGGAGCTATAAGGATACATTTAAAGGTGTACTTTTTTCCCTTTAGCCAAGAGTTAGAGAAGATCATTGCCTTACTTATCTCTGTGTGCTGGTTTGTGATCCTAGCTCAGCCTATAAGTAGCAGCTCAAAAAGACAACTAGCACCTTAAAGCTTAACCCTTGTAAGTACAACATGTTAAAGGTGAATGAGTCAGCTTTACGTAGTCTGGTTAAACCAGATGTTTTAACCCAAGGCATCGGGAGACGCACTGTCAGTCCTGTAACTCCATGGAGGGTTGTAACTACCACCCCAGCTGTCAAACAGATATACATGTGCTTCTGAATAGTACTTGCAGTGGTAATGAATCGGGGATGAAAGCGAAGCCTGTTCAAGAGGCATAGCCCTGGTGGTTGTGCTTTATTTACGACTATCCCACACCTCATCATTCACATGACAGAAGATGTCAAATCAGCCTCGTATTTCAAGGTTAGGTCCCATAAATGAATCCTACAATGAGTGATTCAGCAGCCCCTTCACATTTCGATAAACCTGCTATAAATCTAAAAGAAAAGGATATCTGCAGATGTCAAAATAAACACATGCACACATATGTACTGCTGAGCTTACAGTTGGATTTGACTGACAGAACCGGCTTGAGTATCGGTATTCATCGCTAACTGCCCTTTTCTCAACTGTGGTTACCCTAAAGTACAAATGTGCACATGCACCACAGCGAAAGAGAAGCAAGTAAGTTTACAGGCGCCAGATGAGTTGTGGGAGTTTTGTCTTTAGTCCTGTACAAATGTTCTGACTCACCATGTTTTGACTGGGATGAGGTGGTAAAAGCACATGCTGCTTTATCTTTATGGAGTATTGTTTTGTGGAGTGGAAGCCAAGTCTGCAAGGAGATGCTTAAAAGAGAAAGTTTAATCTCTTTGGGGTTTTTGTTTTTTTTGCATCTCTTTGATTTGCTAAGCGCTTGCTAGTGTGCGTGCAAAGTTTAGGTGTGTGTGTAGGTAAACGTGCATCAGAGCAGTGGAATGCTGTCGGTGTGTGCCCAGGGCCATCTCCGGGGATGATTTATAACGCTGTCAAAGTAGTTTCTCCTTCTTCTTCTCTGATCTCCACAGCAATACAAAACATTAGTAAAATATACCGTATCTCAGCATTCACTGACACACACCATTCTTCTACTGTAGCACCAGACAGCACAAAATGGGAGGAGGGGCGATACAGGAATGTGGGGACAGTTTGAATCATTGCCGTGTTACGAAAAGACGTTGTGACATAAAAACGTTTACTGTCAGTTCACGAATTTATCGCTTTTTTTGACAAATTGAATAGTTTATTGACAAGGCTTTCGAGATTTTAAAGAATATTCAAAAATTGGATGGTTTATTTCCCGGTTGTCTGCTGAATATCCAAAGATGAACAAACAGAAAATTGTCTTATTTTGAAAGGCTGGATGATTCGTGCACTGATATATAGATATATAGATTTAATGGTACTGCAGAACCAAAATGGCCGATACTGTGCTGTACCTAAAAATCTGGCGCTCTCTTCTTTTCTCCCGTCCTACAAACTCGCAGTTTGTGTGCACCGTGATCGCCATCCTCCTCCATTACTTCTACATGTGCACCTTTGCCTGGATGTTCGTGGAGGGGCTGCATATCTACCGCATGCTGACCGAGCTGCGGAACATCAACTACGGTCACATGAGGTTCTACTACGCCATGGGCTGGGGCATACCGGCTATCATCACTGGTGAGTTACACTCACACATGTTCGCCAGGACAAGCAACAGTGCGATAGGAGATGGCAGATTGTCGGGAGACTCGTGTCATGACTCGTCTTTTCTGAAAAGGCTATGATCCCTGTGGGAAGATCGCTGAATGAGACAGCAGGAGAAACAATGAAAAGGAAATGGTTGTTACTTAGATGCTCACATTGTGTCAAAATGAGAAAAAAAGAAGGGTGTAAATATAATATATATATAATTTAAACAGTTTGTGTCATTTATTTGTTTTCCTTCTGTCTGATTACTCCTTTTAGGGCCACTCTTGTGTCACTTTTATAAAATTTGTTAAACACTTACCAGATGCTGTGTGATATAGTGATTTCGTCAGCACTGGATGCTTGGATTATGTTTTTGGAAGAGGCAAATAGATATAAAAAAATATACAGAGGTCCAAATGTGACAAAATTAGTGAGCGATTATGATGTGTAACTGAAAAAAAGAATCCAAAATATTTTAATAATATAAAGTCAGACTGATTTGATCAAAATGTTATTTCTCCACTGTGTTTTCATTGTGTTTGTGTGTAGGTTTGGCAGTTGGCCTCGATCCTCAGGGTTATGGAAACCCAGATTTTTGTTGGCTTTCTGTCCATGACACACTCATCTGGAGCTTTGCAGGGCCCATCTTTGTAGTCGTCCTGGTATGTCCAATATCTCTTTTAACCCTTTAAGACCGGTGACGGGGATGCCCCGTTTTGCGTAACTATTTTTAAAATCCAGTAGAACTGCAACCACGCAAGCTAGCGCAATAATTTTTTTTGCATATCAAACCGGAGGAGTTGTACTTACATCTTGTACCATCAGTTTGTCCTAGGTCACGGTTTCCTTCCACATCCACATTGCCGATCCGATCAGTTGTTCGTAACACTTCTTATGTTGGAATAGACGTCAGCACGAACTATCGCATGTCCGCCATTACCTGCCCGAAACCGGAAGTGACATAATTTTCGTGGAGAATGTAGTTGTTTTTTTCCTTCAGAACCTTATAAGGCTATATTGGTGTTTTTAAAAGTCATGTTTGACTTTGTACTTTTCTGTATCGTTTCTGGGATGCTTAGAACTCAAATTGCACTGCTGGAAATTGTTTATTTTGATGCCCATGCTGTGTTTTTGCAAATTTGCATTATAATATTTATTTTTGTTTTTCCTACAGTACATAAAAATTGGTGTATCTCAAAAATAAAACTATGAAGACACTCGAAATAAGTTTCCTGTGGCTAGAAACTATTTCGTACAACTTTTTTGTATTTACAGTTTTGAGGGATAAACCTCTTAAATTTCTCTAACTAGAAATATATGTAAAAACAACAAAAACGATTTTCAATTTTTTGTAGTTTATTGCACTTTTTTGCAATTTATGTAGTTACTATGGACTTAATGCATACATATCATTAAAATTTGGGCTATAATGGTTGTATTGATGTATAGCAACTTGAAATGCTATAGTGCCCAAAATGGCACTACAGCATGTAAAAATATAAAGATAAGCTCTGGCGGACTTGGTTCTATGGTCTGTCTTAAAGGGCTAATAATAAAAGACGCTAATTATGTCTCAATCAGCAGTTGAGTAAAAAGAACTTTTCATAGATTTATTTATTTGTATTCATATTAGTTAAAATTCTCCATATTTTCCTTCCCCTTACAGGTGAACATAGTGATCTTTGTTCTCGCTGCCAAGGCTTCCTGTGGTCGGAGACAGAAGGCTGTAGAGAAGTCAGGAGCTATGTAGGTTCCCACATCACATTAGCCATTTCACATACATCAAAGGATCCAGTTGCTACCTTGAGTTTGGCTTTTTATACCATTATTAAAACATTTATGTTTCCCAACGCAGTCCTGCCCTACGTATGGCCTTCCTCCTCCTGGTGCTCATCAGTGCCACCTGGCTGCTCGGTCTAATGGCAGTCAACAGCAATGTAATGACTTTCCATTACCTGTTTGCTGTCTTCAGCTGCTTGCAGGTATCTGCTAACCCCACACTGAGCTCTGGATGCACAGATAATCCACACACACTTTTGAAAACAATTCACATTTGATTATTTACTCTCCTCAGCAATACATACATACGTTCTCCTGCTTTTTTTTCAGGGAGTCTTCATTTTCTTGTTCCATGTGGTCTTCAACAAAGAGGTGAGGAAAAACCTCAAGAACATCTTCAAAGGAAAGAAGAGCATACAAGACGAGTCCAGCACCACAAGGGGCTCTTTGCTAACAGTAAGTGAACAAACATATACTTTATATACATGCATATAGTAGGGATGGGAATCGAGAACCGGTTCTTGTGGCAAATCGGTTAGCAGTTGGCATGCCTGCCTACTGATCGCACTCATCAGTTGCATTCACACTACAATCAGCTGATTTCAGTTCAAGTGTCAGAGGAGGAAAAAAGCGACTCAGTATAGAGCAGGAGTGTCCAACTCCAGGCCTCAAGGGCCGGTGTCCTACAGGTTTTAGATATCACCCTGGGTCAACACACCTGAATCAAATTATTAGTTCATTACCAGGCCTCTGGTGAACTTCAAGACATGTTGAGGAAGTAATTTAGCCATTTAAATCAGCTGTGTAGGATCAAGGACACATCTAAAACCTGCAGGACTCTGGCCCTCGAGGCCTGGAGTTGGACACCCCTGGTCTAGAGCGTGGATGTGGACATTTATTTTATTTTTGTTGCACTAAAGGATAAATGGTAAAGTGGAAAACATCCAGGACAGAAACAACCGCATAATGCTGCTAACACAACTTCGGTTCTTTATAAGCATCTGCCGACAGCATGCTGATGCTAAGCTAGCCAAGAACTTAGAGCGAAAGCTGAGTGAATCGCTACCCCAACAGCCAGACCCTTAACTTCAACAGGCAACAACGAGATGAGCAGTCAGGCTGCTCCCTTTCTACCTGTTCACGTTTCTAAAGCAGTATCACTATGGAGATCACTCTTTTGTGCTGGTTTACATCTTGGCTTTGTGCAGTCAGCTTTTTATTAGAGATGTGTGTCCTCATAAGGGATTTGTGTTGGTGTGTGCAGCTGTAGCCTCAGATTTATATGAGACTATGTTTCAGCTATTATACTGACTAACATGAAAGTAATGTAACAAGTAGTAGAACAAATTACTTTTTCCTGGGAGTAACATACTGCATTACTTTTAAGAAAAGTGTTCTGTGTAATATGTGTAATAATTACTTTTTTAAGTAATGACTCCAACAAAGAGGGGAAGTACCTCAACAAACATTCACAAACATTCAAACCACAGCATGCAATTCATTTGAATGAATGTAATTTCTTTATTGCTCCTTAGCAATGGTGGTTTCTCTCAAAATGGCGCCAATGAGAATCGATAAATGATATCAATAATGGAATCGCTGAATTCTTCTCAATCCCCATCCCTATACATATATATTGATACATTTAAATATGTATCTTTAAGATTTCATCAAGTTATTCAACATTGTTTCTTATTTCTTTATATGCTCTTTTGTTTAATTTGGTTTTCGGTCACATAGCTCTTGTTTAAAATATAACCTTTGTTATATTCCTCCATCTTCAGCGCTCTCTCAACTGCAACAACATGTACACAGAGGACGGCGCAGTGTACCGTTCAGGCATTGGCGAGTCTACCGTCTCACTGGACAGGTCAGCCAAGAGCCGCAGTAGCTACCTGGCTTACACACTCAGGTACAACACGCTGACTGACTGCATGGCTTTTTGCACTCTGCTGTGTGATGAGCGTGTCTTGGTATTCCTTTCAAATTTCTTTCTTTGGTGCCCTTTTTGCATGTCTGAGATGCAGAAGTTTCACACTGACTAACACACCTTACTGCATCACACACACACACGCTGCATAAGTATACACACGCCCTGTCCACCCTTATTCTCCAAAGGTATCTTGTTTCTTACACCACATGCATGCCAGGTCTCTCTTGGAAATGAGATTTTTAATCTCAATGAGATTTTTTACCTGGATAAATAAAGGATTAATAAAAAATTCTGCCACGTATTGGCACCTTCTGCATGAAAATTTTACTGACATTTGCCAATGCATGGCGCATGGCCTATTTGCAAAAAACGAAATGCACACAAATAGACATATATTCCTCCATATTACTGTGTTATTAAATGAGATGATTAGATTCTACTATTGCTTATGTGAAATTTGATGTGGTACATTTTCTATAGTACAGTAAACTTATGCTATGTATGTTTATTGCTTTAGCAGCAAATGCAGTAATTTCATGGTAATGTGACAGATTTAAAAGTGTTGAACATTCACATGATTTTCTTGTGCTTTTAACAAAAATGGAATGAAATATTACAACTTTCATGATGGTGGTTGTAGCATTAGGTAGAATTGTTTTGCAAAGCATTAGTTTTATCCTCAGTGTTGTGAAAAAGTATTTGCTTCCTTTCTAACCCGAGTAAATGCAAAATGCAGTTTTCAAATGATGAGTGGATTTATTAAGGGAAATAAGCCAAACCTAATAAAAGAAATAATGATTCAAAATCGGCCTTTTATATTTACTCGATTTATCTTTGTCTGATATTAAAATTTGTTTGATCTAAAACATAAGCATGACAAATATGCAAAAAATTGGACATAAATCTTTTTTCACACCACTGTAGGTGCTGCCAAAATGTGTAAAGCTGTCTTTTCTATTGTACTTCACGTTAGTTTTTAGCACAGAGGAGACAGAGTCCATGTGCTTTAGAGTTTATGTATAAGGAGCCCATTCTCACTCCTGAGATGTAATATACCGGCGATTTGTTGATTTCCATGAGAACGAAAAAGGCAACTTTCCGCGTTCCTATGCTACGCGCCGGATTGTGGATGAAATCCAGTAGAACGACGATTCCATGGTAATAGACGTTCCAGCCATGTATTCCAGCCCTAACCCTAACCTTATTCTAACCTTAACCACCACTTTAATGACGTTAGATAGTGTTTTACAAAACGATTTAAGTAAAACGTAAATGTGTAGATTCATTCCAAACGGTTCTCATGTTTCGTCATTTTTCCAATCTCGTAATATGGGGACGTGTTGGGTGCCCAGAAGCGTAATATACTGAAGATTTGTCACCTGGTGCTTTTGGAGTGAGAACATGTTGGTATAAGATGATAAGACTGAAATTCAAACTGAAATCAACTCAGATTATTATAATTTAAAGGAAAATTTTGAATGAAATTTAATCTCAAAATTTAACCGTCACGGTGTTCTTGCGAACTCCATTAGTTTTACATATGTTGCTAAAGTAACACCGGTTTAGCTAGTAAAATTTTAGCTTGGTATTTCTCATAATGTTGCAACTAAATACATGCGTTATTGCAATGTTCTGCAGTTGAAATTTGCTGGAAATTATTGTACTTCAAACTGAACTTACTAAAGACATAACATTAATAGGTCACAATAATAATTATATAGCTTTGTGGTCCAAGCTAGCTACAGACTACTAGCATGTTTGATCTTGAGCAGTACAGCTAAATCAGTAAAGCTAAGTTTGACTGTGTGACAGGTGTGTTCTTGATATATCTATAAAAGTTGACATTGAAAGATGAATCTGCGCCAAAATATAGTTGTTTGTCATCTTAAGCTAATCTCCCCTCTTCTACAAGCTGTATCTGTTCAATGTTCACTGACATGCTTTCATTACAGTAGGCTTGTGTTTCATATACCTGGCGTTTTTAAGTGCTTTACAGTATCACACTTTCGTCTGACTGTACGCCTCGCCCGTAAAGCTGTCATCTGGGTAATAAGAGCTGACTCTAGGGTCAATAAGAGTAGTAACGCTGGTGGGGGGAGGGGAGAAATGTGGCGAGCTGCCTGTAGGTGAGGCGTAGAAAGAAGCAGATAAGAGAGCAAAAAGTGGGGAAACTATAAAGAGAGGATGAGGAGAAAAATAAGGTGATGTGGAAAGAAAAAAGCAGAAACGAAGGGGTGATGGGATTATACCTGTTGAGGTAGGAATGTAATGTAGATGTGCATACCTCTTCCCTGGAGCTGTTGGCACGTCTTCAGGTGCTTCCAGAAGCTTCTCTTAGATCAGCCATCAGACAGGTCAGAGTCTCTAGTAGCAGTTTTTGCCCTCCAGCCAAGTTCTCATTCCAACCTGGAATAAACGGCTTCAGACAGAGAGGACGGGAGAGGAGAGAAAAACGTAACCCATTTGTCATTTTGATCCATTAAATGATTACTAAACATGCTAAAATTCTGAATTCTTGCAATAATTATACCACGACCAGTAACTGATGAAGACAGGGTAAACCTGTATTAGATTTTTTTCAGTATTAATGATCAAGCTGGGACTTTCTGACATTAGACAAACAGCAGCACACACAAACTAAATGTCATATTCGCTTTGTCTGTGTCAAGGCAATCAACAGTACCAGATGTTTTGTAATGAGAGATGTCTGCTGCATCAGCTGTTAAACATCAGTTGTGTAAAACCACAAGTTGGGGCTTGAATTAACTTCCACAATGATGTACTTCCCCTCTGTGTCTCCTCTAAATCTACACCTCTATTCATCTGCTCCTGTTTCTCTCTTGCCTGCCTATGCCGTCCTTGGTTTTTCTAGGGAGGAGTCTGGTCAGAAGCCCAGTGGCTCTTCAGGAACAGCTAAAGGCCACACAGACCTGGATGGACCTCTGTTCCATAGAAATGGCACCAAAGGAGATGGTAAGCTTTTTATATTGAATTGCATTTCCAATGTTTCATTTCCAACTCTTATTTTACTGATATACTGTATTTGTTCACTGGTCTGTTTCGCCATCATTTTTTCAATTAGACTCTGACTCAGACAGCGAGCTTTCAGTAGATGAACACAGCTCCTCCTATGCCTCCTCCCACTCCTCCGACAGCGAGGATGATGATATTGATGTCAAGCCAAAGTGGAACAACGAGAGGCCTCTTCACAGCACTCCAAAAGGTAAATGCATAAGTCTCTTAAAGTTACAGCGTGTAAAATTCTCCCCACTACAGATTGCAGAAGATTCAGTAGATTGCAGATTACTGTCAGCTGAGTTCTGTTACATCGGCAATAAATTGGGAAATAAAAATTAGATGTGGTTAATTATATATTTTGCAGTAATACGTTTTTACCCCTTGTCACCTTAAAACCATCTGTAGTGTGCAAAGTAACTGTGTAGACTGTCAGTTAGTCTACTGTTTACCTCAGCTGTCAATGCAGGGTGAAAAGTGTCCACATTTATTTTCTCTGAGCAAGACTGTAAAACTTCTTGAAAGGAGTCTGATATAAATCAGTGAAGTTCACTTTTGTCCAACGACAGTGATACTGAGGTGAGTTTTTGAGGATTTTTGAGCAACTTTTTCTGTTGGTAAGCGATACTGTTAGCCTCTGTTAGCTCCTCTTAGCCTCTGTTAGCTCCTCTTAGCCTCTGTTAGCTGCTGTTAGCTGGCACTTGTGAAACTCTCTTTGAAGTACATGTAACTTGGACACAAATAAGCTTGCGTATTTTATGACATTTTGTGAGAACTAGTTTGCTTTCACTTTAATAATATATATTTATGAGCATTCTTCATTGTTATAGGGCAAACCCAAAAGTAAGGTCTCCTATTATTTTAGAAATACAAACAGTTTATTTTCCATAATATTTACATCATTTTAAAGTTTAAAGACTTATTTTTCTACATAATGGCCATTTCGGTCTATAAATGTATAAATGTATAAATGTATAAATGTAAATGTATAAATTTGTAGACTCTGTGACAGTTATACAATGCCCATGTCATATCCGCTAGCCGCCGCCGCAGAATCGCCTTCCGGACAAATGTTCTTTCAACTTTGGGAACAGGTCGTATTCACTGGGTGCGAAGTCTGGACTGTAGGGTGGGTGGGTGGTGAAGTTCCAACCAAAGTTTTGCAGGAGAGCGACAGTTTGAGCAAACTGTCGTGCGGTGTTGTGTAGAATGCTTACGCACAGTGCGCATCTGTGTTTCGGGACCAAAAGGTGGTATTGTTGGTTTACTTCCTGCCTGTTGGGACCACAATACATGCTGACAGGTACTGGGAAAAACTGAGAAGGGCATTTCAGAACCAGAGAAGATGAATGCTGAGCAAGGGCGTAAGTATTCTCCACAGCACCGCGCGTCCACACGTTGCTCAAACTGTCGCTCTCCTGCAAAACTTTGGTTGGAACTTCATCACCCACCCCACCCTACAAGGGTATGACTGCCGCAGCGTTTACAAAAATGCATCGACCGAAATAGCGATTATTTATAGAAATAAATAAGTCTTCAAGCTTTAAAATTAGGTAAATATTATGGAAAATAAATGGTTGTTTGTATTTCTAAAATAATAGGAGACCTTACTTTTGGGATTGCCCTCGTAGCATTGTTTTTTCTGTTAAATTATCAAAAAATGATCGACTGTACCTTTAAGATATCATCTTTTTGCTCTAATGAACACTTTTTCCTCATATGATGTTGAATTAAATTGAAGTTTTCTCTTCCCTTCTCAGCAGGGCAATCAACATCTAATCACGTGAAGCCTTACTGGCCAACAGATGCCATTACAGCCAGCGACAGCGAGGACCCCGGTGGGACAGAGAGGCTGAGGGTGGAGACCAAGGTGAACGTGGAGCTGCACCCAGAGAACAAGCTCAACCACGTTGGTGAAAGAGAGAGGGAGGCTCTGCAGGAGAGAGAGAGACAGACTCCTACCAGTATGAAAGACTCAGCGCCTGCCAGTCAGCCTAACAGCAACCACCAGCCAGAGCAGAGAAAAGGTGAGGGGAGAAGTGTTTAGAGCCAATCTGAATCGACTTTATGTCACGCTTGCTCACACAAATCACTCGTCTCACTCAGGCATCTTGAAGAACAAGATCAGCTACCCTCCTCCGCTGACCGACAAGAACATGAAGAACCGTCTGAGGGAGAAGCTGAGTGACTACAACTCGCCCACCATCACCTCCCCTCCCCCCAACAACAACAACACCACCTCCCCACCCCCTCCCTCCGTCAACATCATGACCCCGTCGTCCCGGACGCCTTCGTTGGCCTCCAACGAAGGAAGCCGACTCGGCAACCACGAGGGCGGCTCCCCCATCAAACCGCCTGTCGCCCCACGACCTCAGATTCCGCCAGGGGGTATCTACCGGGAGACAAATGGCGGAGTTGCCATGCACTTGAAGTCGGGGACGGTCAACGGAGGCAATGAGTCAGACTCAGAGTAAGAAAAGAATACTCTTTGTTTTTAGCACTAATGGCAACAGTAGTGACTAATGCATGCAGTTCCAGGGGAAACTGCAGTGTGATTTCTGGAAGTTGCTGCAGACTCCCCGTGACTGTAGACGCTTGCAAGTTTTACAAAACTGCCGAGATGCTACCATGACAGTTTTACACAAACGAGTGTGGCCCTATTGAGACTGACATTTTAAATGTGGAGCACTTTGTCTAACCCCCTAGAAATTGATGTTGAGCAGTTTTCTACAGTGCACCCTTACGCCTCAAGTATGTGAAACTGAGAGGTCTCATTAACGGTGCCGCTCAGTACACCTGAGCGTGTGTCCAACAAATAAAAGATTCAAAATCAGTTTAACAGTGATCGTAGAAGTTTAAAAACCTTGCAAGCAAGCGCTATTTACAGTTAAATGAGCAACAATCAAGCTGATCACAGTGCCAACTAATGCAATATTGCATGCATCATAAAGGCTTTGTTGTTGCGAGTAAGTTGAGAAAACTGATGGCACCCTTATGTCCAGTATAACTGGGATAAAGCTATCCTGGTTTTTAAACTGTAAATGTGTTAACAATCCTCTTAATGACTATATTCCTTTAACTCGAGCATGAAATACTGCGACCATCCTGATTAAATGCTGCATGAAGACCCTCCCACATCCCTGCACTCATTTTACCTTGCATGTTCCCCTCTTTTCTTTCTCTTTGCATCCCCCTCCCTCTCCTCTCCCTCCTGTCCTTTTGTTCCCCTCTGTTAACAGTGGCAGTAACGAGACTTCGATCTGACCTGTTAGGCAAACCCAGACCAGCCTGCCTTTATGAGAGGAGGAGCTAAACAACCTGCCAGGTCGGGGCTGAGGGGACCAAGAGTCGAGGAACATGAAAGGATAAGTTGCAAGATGGAGAGGTGTTAAAGGATGGATGAAGAGAAGCCTGATCCTGTCAGCATCGCCGCTCCCGTCATGTTTCCTTTCTCGGGCGAGCAG
This sequence comes from Perissodus microlepis, assembly GCF_051167445.1. NCBI lineage: Eukaryota > Metazoa > Chordata > Actinopteri > Cichliformes > Cichlidae > Perissodus > Perissodus microlepis. Next base: position 4,608,341 of record NC_140477.1, read on the forward strand.
TATTAATTGCAGACGTTAGGACTGCCTTAGATGAGAAAATAAGCAGAGATGTGAGCGATAACAAAGGGAACGCTGTGCTGGACTGTGTAAAGACACGGTTGAGCCACGTGTGCCAAAACCACTAATGGAAATCATTAGGAAGAGTCGGAAGATGAAGAATGACACCCAGAATGCATTGTGGGCCCTAACATGAAGCTCTTCTCTAGTGTTGGCGAGGAGCACATCATTATGCTCTGTTTCTTTAGGTGAAGTTAGCAAAGTGTCAGATGTAATAATCACTGTTCACGAACCTCTAAAGGCTGGTACCGTCACAGTTGTAATCCAAAATGATTTCAAAGACTGCAGGTCCCTCAGATGTCTCACACACACATGCTTCAGTTCATGCTGGGCAGAGCTATGAAACACAAAGTGCTCTTCTTTTTTGTTTTAATTAAAGAAAGGCTTCCACAGCCTCTCGGTGCAGTGTATTTAGAGTGTAAGTAACATGTAGATAATTTTAAAAATGTGAAGAAGAAATGATCTATTTTCTATGTCAGTTTTAGCAAGAACACAGTAGTGGAAAAAAAAGAACAGAAATCACATCGTACGCCGGTTTAACAGTCAGAGAACAACAAATCTGCGCTGCGTGCCTTCATGCTGCACCGAGGCCTTACAAGCTCACACAATACTGTAAAAGGCTGCAGTGGGCTTCCGCTCTACGGTGGTGCATTCACAGGCTGCTGCTGTTGTGTTTGAGTTCATGCACACACGCAAGAGTACGGTGTAAATGAACTTTAATTATGTGGAATGAAGAGGAATTCCCCCTCTGCTGAAAACTCAGCTTTGCAGTTGGAGCACTGTGAACCTGAAGCCTTGTTTTCCAGTGTTTGTCGAGCCTGTTTATCCAATGCAAGACACACTCCTGGTTACCAAAGTCATGAGATCTGGTGAATAAGCAGATTAGAGTTGGGCGTCAGTTCGGTTTAACTCAGTTTTAGTGCAGAATCTTTTTTTAAAAAAAAAAAAAGCCATTTGTTGATCTTTCGTAGTGTAAAAGTAAGAAACAGACTGAGCAGGTCTGTTCAGAAATTGCGTAATTGATGCTGCCTTTTAATCGCTAAGTTTTCAAATCTGGGTTAAAACTGAAAATGACAGCAGCTCTGCAGCATTATGCAGCTAGTAAAAGGTCATTTTACAATGTACAGTCACTAAATGCCTTTGTACCTTACATCCTGTACACGCCCAGTGTTTTGCCCTTATGTAATCAATGCTGTTGATAAGATGTGTGTTTTTGTATAATCTGAGACACTGGAAATGTTTTGTAACATAATGTATATTTATTTTTTATGGTTTTGAGACACTGGAAAGAAACAAAAAAAAGATTGTATGACTGTAAAATTAAAAAACAATGACATGATGAATTTTTAAATTGCGTTGTCTTAGCGTGTCTGTTCGACGGAAGGGAGCATGGCTGGTTCAAACATGTGCACCAGTCAAGCAAATGTGGTAACATCAACGTTTAGCGGTTTAACAAATGATGAGTAACACAAACTGGAAGTTACTCATTTCATAGTTCTACACTTAGGGTTAAGATCTGAGCTCCCAGTTTTACGCACATTTGTATGACATGATATATTCTTGCTGGCCATGACAGCATCACACAGTTTCTGCAGATTTCTTGGCTACACATCCATGATGCCAGTCTCCTGTTCCACCACATCCCAAAGGTGTTCTATTGGGTTGAAAACTGATGACCGTGGAGGCCGACAAAGTACAGTGTGTTCATCGTTGTGCTCAAGAAACCAGTTTGACAGGATTTCAGCTTTGCGGCATGGTGCCTTGTCCTGCTGGAAGCAGGATGGGCTACAGAGAGCTAAAGAGCCCAAGGAATGCCAGAAAATATCCCTCACACCATTACGCCACGATTACCAGCCTAAACTTGATGCAAGGTGGGAGGAATCCATGATTTCATGATGTTCATACCAATTATGACGATTTCTGTTGCAGCAAAAATCGAGACAATTCGGACCAGGCAATGTTTATCCAATCGTTATCTAAGGAGCTTGGAAAGAAAAGTGTCTGGACTTCTTTAAGTTGCTTGAAGACGTTTCACCTTTCATCCGAGAAGCTTCTTCAGTTCTAGGGTCAAAAGGTCACTCTTTCGAGGATGTCAATGTTGACATTTGGCTCATGTGATTAGGTAGTGGATCTTTCTTTCTGATCTTTCTTTCCAAGCTCCTTAGACTACGATGACCTGGATGACTGAGAACCTTCACAGACATCCAATCGTTATCTTCTATTGACCAAAAGTTTTGAGGCCACGCACGTGACGCATTGTGAGTTCAGAGATGCTCTTCTGCATACCTTAGTTAGCATGTTAGTCTGTTTGTGTTACCGTTGCTTTCCTTTCAGCTCAAAGCAGTCTGTCCATTCTCCTCTGACATCAACAAAGGAGGCAGACCTCCTTTTCGGGCATTCTCTGTAAACCCTAGAGATGGTTGTGTGAGGGGAAAATCCCAACAGATCAGCAGTTTCTGAAACAAACCAACAACCACGCCACATTCATAGCCAATGAAATCCCCTTTCTTCCCCACTCCGATGCGCAGAGTGAACTTCACCAGATTGTCCATTGAGTTGGTGCCATGTGATTAGCTCATCATTATTATTATTACAGCAGATTATATCGGTAAGGAAGCTGAATAAATATTAACGTATAATTTATGGTGAAGCGGTGGGATTTAATAAGTTTGCACTTCTTCCCACTCCTTTTCCATATGTTACTGAATAAGAAGAGGTGAAGTGATATTGAAATGTGTTCTGCTTTAGTATAGCATTATTTTTCTCTTTTTTGCTAAATGAAATTCTCTGTATTGTTTACATGATCAAAATAACAAAGAAACAAACAAGATATTCACATAAACACGTGATTGAACAGGTTTACTTAATAAAATGGCCACAAGTGAATCTTACTCATACTTAGTTCTCAGGTTGTTCTTGATAAATGACTTTCACTGTAAAGCCCAGTACTAAGCTTCTTTAAAGATGCACTGCTTTGGCTTTCCAAGGCTGATGGCTATCCCCACAAGATTAGGAGACTTAGAACAAAGAACGGAGTCTGATAGGACCGTTAATGATGCTTTTGGTTAAACTATGTGAGACTTAAGTGAATTACAGCTGTAAGGTGTGGAATCCCTCTGTCTTCTTCGCATGTCTAACCTCAGCTGACTCATGTGACAGATGTTTGCAGGGCTTTTTTTTTTGTTACATTTTTTTTTTTTTTTTTTGAGGATCAGATGCCACATCAGGGTCTGGGAACAGGCAGCTGTGCTAGGTCCGTGACACAAACCCTTGCACATAAAGTCGCTGCCACTGGGTATTGCTGAGGAAATAAATGTAAACAGGCACACAGAAAGGTAAGAAGGCAGGGTCATGTTTCACAAGCCTATTGGGTGGTTAGGTGTTATAGCAACTGAAGCCAGTCCTCCCCTCAGGTGAAAAAGATAAAGTAAGTAGCTGGAACAGAGGTAGCCTGTCAAAATATGATGTGTGGTGGGATTAGATGGCTCAGTCGTGAAACCTGTACACATTAAGTGTACAGTGACAACACTTTGTCTGTGTTTATGATCTTTATTACATTAACTTCCTCGGTTGTAATTATTTTGTCAAAACAGGAATCATTTTGTCAGGTGGCCTGTATTTCACTTTGAGAAAAACCAAACCAAAAACCTCTAACTTAAACCTGAGAAGTTGGGTAGGCACATTCAACTGGCCTTGGAGCTCTTTCAGAGTCACCCTCTACCCTCTTCTTTATCTCTGTCCCATCACAGCCACTCAAACTAAATAATTCACACTCATGAGAACTAAGCTGGCATCCTGCAGGAGTCCATGAGCAGGATACAACCAGGCAGGAGAAGAAGAGCAGTTAACTAATACAACTGTGCCCTCTATTGGTGGACTGTGATAGTGAGTTTTGTTCTTCAGTAATCCAACTTGTGAGGGGAAAGTGTAAGTTTTCACTTCATATAAATTTGTTTGTTTTTTGTGCCTGTCCTGTTCAGCTATCAGAATTGTTGTCTGAAGGGCAGGAAAGATGCGCAATTGATTTATTTTTTCAAGTGGTCCACTTGATTGATCTGTATTATTATTGTTCATTTATTTATTTTATTTTAAGTTATTACAAATTGGACAGACAACTAGACAGAAAGGGTGAAAAAGAAAGAAAGAAAGAAAGAAAGAAAGAAAGAAAGAAAGAAAGAAAGAGGGGAAGGGGACAGTAAGAGAAGACACTGAGAAAATCCGCTGGATCACCTACTGTGGAGATACAGAAAATTATTTTACTGCTAGAATATAACCTGCATTATTAACATTGCATTAATAATATATCCTACAGCCTTGATATTGCATTAAAGATGTTTATTAAAGCTACTGACACCACATTAACCTTTTATTACAGGTACAGCCAGAAGTATCTTATACACATTGCATGTTTGTGCTCATTCAGAGTTGATGTTCAGTCTATTAAAGAAGGTCTCAAGCTTTGTGAAGCGCTATGACTTCACAATCTATTGTGTAGGAGACTTAGAGCATAGAAGGCAGCATACACGCTTACAAACACATAGAATCCATACACCTGCCAGGCCAAGGCCTGAAATTCATTTAGCTTCTAACTGCATTGTAGTTTACTTGGTAACAGATGACCGGAGTCAAGGATCAGCCCTTGAAGTTTATTGCCATGTATGGAAGGTGTTATAGAAATAGGAAGTTCTGTGTCTGTTTTTAGCCATTTAAGATGTACCATTTACTGTAATCAACATCTTTGATCTGTAATTGACGCCATGAAGGGGGCGGTATCCCTGATGCTTTAAAAGTGTCCTCAGTCATGGGGTTCTCATTGATTGATTTCGCAACACTACTAAAAGAAGAAAAAAGAAAACAAACAACAAGAGAACAATCCGATACAGAGGTCAAAGTAACAACCTAGATACCTGTGAGAGTAAATACTAAATATTGAATGTTATTGAGCAGCATGCAAGACTGACAGCGCACGATATGCTTTAAGGTAGTAGCCAAGGAAGCTGTAGTTTGTGTCAGTGAGCATCCGTGTGTACACCTGTGTGCATGAGCGCGCTTGAGTTCAAAAGGTTTATCCATGTAACGATCTGCTAGAGGGTGTGGGGAGCCATAGCCCCGCCCCTAAGAGCATGAAGCAGACATGGAGGAAACCCAGGCCAGGACATCCACAGACCCCCACAGAGTGCAAAAGCCCAAGGAGGACCACCGGAGAGGCAACCTTGCCACCTTCATTAACACTTTAAATCCATTTCAACAGGAAGTTGAGTCGCTTACCACCATAACCACCATGGTTATGCACCATAAGAACAGCCTGCTTTATCACTTTTATCACAACAGAAACTTGTATGGAGGATGCCCTGACATTGTGAGGGCATCCTGGAGGATCTCCTCCCAAATCTGCACCAGGGCATCACTGAGCTCCTGGACAGTCTGAGGTACAGACAACAAACATAATGTCCCAGAGGTGCTCTTTTGGGTTTAGGTCAGGTATTCTATGGCAAATGCTAAATTGACCTTACAGTGCAGTGAGCACAGGAACAAATAAAGGATGTCAGGCCCTCAGGCCAATGTCATGAAGTCTGTTTCTGATTGTTTGGTCAGAGACATTTGCACCAATGACCTGCTGGAGGTCATTTTGTAGCTCTGGAAGTGCTTGTGCTGTTCCTCCTTGTACAAAAGCGCAGATACCAGTCCTGCTGATAGGTTAAGGGCCTTCTACAGCACTGTCCAGCTCTCCTAGAGTAACTGCCTGTCTCCTGGAATCTCCTCCATGCTCTTGAGACTGTGCTGGGAGACACAGCAAATCTTCAGGTAACGGCACATACTGATGTGTTGTCCAAGTGTCGCCTCATGTTGCCAAATATAAAACTAGTGAAAAACCAGCGAGAAAAGATGAGGAGGGGTAAATGTCATTGCCCTCCACCTGTAAAACCGTTCATGTTTGGGGGTTTGTCTCATCATTGTCCCTCTAGCACACCTGTTTTTAATTTCATTTCATTTGACTTGATGCTAAACTCTTCCTTTTATTATTTTTGAGTAGTATGGATCTGCAACAGTGTTGAACATTCTCAAGGCATACACTGGCTGATAAGACAATTTCTATTTATGGATACCATTTAGACTTGAGTCAAGGATCCACCTCCCACAGCTGAATGGAGGTGGTTTAGCTGTGGTGGTTTAGTTTGTTTAGCTGTGGTTGACCGATCACAGATGTGTCCTGATTGGTTTGAAGCTCTCTTCTGCGAGTGTTATGTGTTCCTCATCTGTGAGAATGTGTCAGTCCGCTTAGGCTAGAGTCTAAATTTGAAATTTTGCATGAGATGGTTAGCGTCAAACCCCTGCTTACATTCCAGTGGGCAAGAATCTTTTAGGTTCTATAGTAACACAAACACTAAAACAGCTGCTAGGAATGTTTTTCTAATCAAACCTGCTGTGATAGATGGACTCTATCTTATCTATTTTACTATAAGAGGAAAACGGCGTCCTTTTGAGACAAAAATCTTACTATTTCTTTGTTGAAACAAGTCCATGAAGAACAACATGTTAGTATTAAATTAGCCGTCTTATCTAAATGTGTTTTGCATCAGCAGTCTCGTCATCCGTCCTCCCCTTCCTCCCAACTGTTCTATAATTGACTCGGCCAGTTGCATAAGACACGCTCGGTTGTGCAACCCTGTAGAAAATGCTGGTTTGGGATTAAGAGATTTATTACAGGATTTCTAAATGAGCGCAGAGGGAGGATTTGGGAAATCTCAACAGCGGTAGTTTTGCTAGAAGACATCTGAAGAGGATCACGGGCCACAAGCCCATTGTTGTGTACGTGTGTGCGCGTGCGTCTGTGAGGGGAATCCCATCTAAAAGCTTTAGTCCTCTTGGTTACTGCACAATCTGAAACCCTGAGCGGTATCCCGTTGGAGCTCATAGTATTTACAGGTCAAATTTTGCAAGGTCATGACAAAGAAGCCGCTGCTGAAATAACCTGCAAAAGATAAGAGGACCAAAGCACAGACATAGAGAGGGCACACTGAAGGACTGGTTTAGGTGGCTCATTTTGGCCTTCAAGAGGATGATGTAATAGAGATTACAAGGAATTTGTGATTGATGTCATATTGAATCAAATATTCCCGCAATAGTATAGTTGCATGTTAAAAACATCTACCATACTTTAACCTAGCTTGAGAAAAGGTATTAGTACTATACATTCTGCTGTAGAGACTGTAATTCAATATTGGAATAAAAGGAACAGCACCAAGCTGGTTTAAGTCACGTCTTTTTTTGTACTCTATGCATGCTCCCTAAGGGGCAGTACTATTAGAAAACTGTAAGCTATGCAGACGATATCCAGCTATCGATCTGTCTATGAAGCCAGAGATGATTATGCCAGCTCCAAAAAAACTCAAAACAAAATATTAAATAAAATTAAGAACTAAATAACTTAAAAAAAAACAAAACAACCATAAGCAACACTGTTTCTAACAAGATGTTGATGACAGGATGGCATTACCTTGGTCTCCAGTACTACTGTGAGGAAGTTTGGAGAAAGTTTATGTGTCCATGAACCCTAACATACTCTAACATGAAGACATGAACATTAAAAATGTGCATTAATTACTTTGAGGCTGGTTTTAATGGGTTTCCTTATCCGGTCGTTAAGTCTGATGTCACTAGCCTGTCTGAGCCTAAACTCCGCTGCAGGTCCATATATCAAACGATCACTATGGCATTACTGAGAGTTGAAAAACTGTCTAAAGTCTTTCATCTTTAATAAAATGATCAGTGTTCTGCTCTACCAGGTGTAACAATTGAGTTTAACATCCAGGCATCCATGAAAACGGAATTTATGACATTTAACGGAGTTAGAAGTTAGCAGGAAGTTAGCTCGCTAGTTTCTATCTAAATACAATATAGCATGTCCTGACTGCGGGGTTTGGAAAACAAATTATAAGTACAGCTCTGTTATTACTTCCAGCATAAATGAAGACAGAAAACTAAACAGCAGTGACGTTTGCAGGGTTACTGAAGTTTGGCTAGCTGGTATATAATGATGTGCTACGTGACCGCTAGCGACACAGCTATGTTAGCATAATATAAACAAGCTAACTTTTTTTCCACTCGATAAAAGTTAACGTGAGTGTTCTCGGTGGTCAGGAACAAATGTAATCGCATGGCAGGATGCTGTAAAAGGACCAAACTTCAGCCAGGAAAACAACTGAGATAATCCATCCACAATAGGAGGTTAGTCATTCATATACTGCTGCATGGGCTGGGCTGTAGTTACATCCTAAGGTTTTAAAAACTGAGCTTAAATAAATGATTAGCGGTAATAAAAGCTGAGGGAGGTCAACAGTGATCACTGACTGTTTTAGGAGCTTTTTGAGATTAAATAGAAGAAAATACAAAACATTAAACATGTTAACAACACAAAAGCCATATTAAACACAGACTACTTTAGGCCCGGAAGTAGGATTCGTCACGTCATCACTTAACGACCGGAATATCTGACTGTCCGCGTATCTGATCCAGGGTGGTGCAGTTAAGCAAATTCTAAATCCTACTCCCTGAATACAAATCTCCAGTCACTCCTGCTTGTGTTTCCTTAAGAGGTAGTCTTAAGAGGCAGACTTCAGCTATCAGGCTCCTCTCCTGTGGAGCCAGCTCCCACTTTGGATTCAGGAGACAGACAGTCCCTGTACTTTTAAATTCAAAATTAAAACTTTCCTTTTTTTAAAGGTGACAGAGTTAGTTTATATGATCTTGAGCTATCCCACACTTTTCAGTTGTCTGTCTACTACTTTGAGGTAAGTCACGCTGACCTGAAAATCGATAACATATCACTCCTTGTCAAACATTCTCCTTGTGTCCATGTGCTGTCATGTGTTCTGTCCGATGAGCCCAGGGAATGTCCTTCTTAGATGATGCCTACATACAATGTCCAAAGTACTTCCCAAAACATCATATGTAGGTTACCTGTGCTCAGAACAACCAACATGTTGGAATACAATGATTCTAAAACAGGTGAAGCATTATGTGGTTCCAAGAAAATGTCCTGTAGTGATAATCTACTGTGATAATCCAGTATGTATTACTGTTTGTTATAAACTTGTGATAACTTTGAATGCACCACTGCTAATTACCAAATTACATGGTGACATCAACAGTTCATTTCTGATATCTCATTTAAAAGTGTAGACCTGGGCTAGCAAGGTTAACAAGGTGCATTCATAATTCACTTTGATATTACATGCTAACTTAGGTTAGCAAAAAAGACACGCTTGAAACACAATTTACTTACTAAAGAAATCGAACAGCTCACTCTGGCTTGTACAATCAAAAGGCAAAGAAGACAAAAAGCACCTGGCCACAAACCCTATCCAGTGCACAAAATCTAAAGTAATTAAATGAATGAACTCTGCAGAGAATAAATCTGTACCTGGCTGTAAAAATGTTTGTTTCAACTCCAAAGATGTCATTTTAAAATAGGAGTACATTAGGATTGACCCACTTTTGGAGCCACCCCTAGTGGCCATTTGAAGAACTACACTTTTAGGCACTTCCATACTGCCCCCCCCCCCCCAAAAAAAAAACAAAAAAACAAAACAACGATGTAGGTTGCTGCTTCCATAAAAGTAATTATTTGTTCAAATAGCAATCTGAAATTTTACATAGCAGACGGATAAGTAGTGCAAAGCTGTATTTTATTCAGTAGGCTTGTCTTGCTAATTAGGCTTTATTTCATATAATCTGATTAGTGATGCAGAATACTACAGAAAGCTCTAGACAACTCAAAATCTAAGTATACCCTTTCATGTAAAGTCTGCACAAAATACTCTTGAACTACATATGGAAAATCCTGTGCCTCACACATTTGCCTACACAAATGTGAAGGTAATCTAAACATCTACTGTCTTTCTTTGTCTTGTGTTGAAGCTAAAACGACACAAGCAAAGCTGCAGGCCAACCAGGGCAGAACTCTAGTGAAGACAGAGCTACTGCGATCCTCACTGGGCTCATTGGTAGTCTGACAGCAGCCATTGAAAGCACTTGTGATTACTTCCCCGTAATCTATGGTCTTATCTGAGGGGCCAGAGGTCAGTTAACTCCTGTTTCTCTCTCAGTTTCTATCCGTTTCACTCTTCGCTCCTTTCAAAGCTCTCTTCTTTTTTTCTCATTTGAACTCAAACAGTGGAAAGAGGATGGTCAAAGCGGTCTGTTAGCTCAAGATCACTTCATCACACAATTGCTCAAACAGTGGGATAACTTCATACAAGAGGCTCCTCTGGGATTCTGTTACTTTGGAAAGACCAGGAGAATCTCAAAGACTGACCTCAAAGACTATGCAAAGGTTAGTATCCTGAACTGTATTTTAAGGATTTATGGAAAGTGCCTATTTTCAAAAGTAAGGTGTCTGAAGTTGCTGTACTCAAGATTTATATTACATATTGACTCATTTAAGACATCAGCCTTACTGTGGGTTCACAGGGGGCAAACGCAGAGCAATGCATCTACAATAGATGAACAGTATCCGAAAGTCATGGACCCAAGAAATGAAGCCTTATTAGAACGGTCTCAGTGGATAGCTGTCCGACAGCCATTCTTAAAGAAGGGAAACAAACAGAAACGTTTGACAAATGACATTTTTGGTTCAAATCATTATCAATATGGAGGTCAGAAGAGCGGTACAACAGTGAGTGTCATCTGTAAAGGAGGCTCTGTCATGGCTTGGTGCTGAAATTTAAGCCAGCTGTGTTGGCGATCTTATCATCACTGATGAACACAAGTACCATGGGATTTTGATCCACCATGCAATGCCATTTGGAAAGCGTCACTTTCCAGCATCACAACGACCCACACTACCTAGATAGAAAACAACACAGTGGAAAACTATTCATGGACTGGCCTCCCCAGCATTACTGAAGGAGTGTGGGATCATCTCAGCAGAGAGAAAAACAAATAGCAGCAGAACTCCAAGAAGCCTGGAGAGCTCATTTTAACTTCTAGATCCAGTATCCACCATGTTTCAGTGTTTGTTTGTTTATTCCATGGCAGAGCACATAGAGATTTGAAATATCAGGTAGACCTTGGCAAACAGGTCTGTAAATATGCTAGCAATTTCTTTATAAGTGTGCTTGAAGAAGCTAAGTGATTTTTTATAAAGATAAAGGAGGAAGCTTTTGTTATTGATGACTTTTACACCCCTTAAAACCTGTCACGTCTGGCAGCAGAATTAGAATGCGATGTTGTGCCGAAAAATTTAGATTTTCCAAGCATATAAATAATCTATAGGCTCCTCTTGTCCCTGTGTTTCCTTTTTCTGTTAATTTATCCATTGCTATTAGTGTAATTTCGGTTATTACAGTAAATATATAGTATCAGCTGGCAGGCAGGGCAAAAAGGAATAGGGCAAAAACAGGAGAACATATAATATTATATTGTTATTAGTGTTGATTTGAAGAAAGTTTAACAGGAGAAACTAACAATAAACTTTTAAAAAATATTAAAAATAACACTGAAGATATTTCCTATATATGACTCAATAGAAAAGATGATATTGGTGCAGTAGCGGGTTGATTTACAGCGATTAAGTGCATTATAACGAGGCCATTGTTTAGCCACCTGTTCTATAATTTATCAGGATGTGACAGAGGCAGCCACAGGGCGGTGGTAAGGAGAAGTCGCTGTGTTTCCGCTCGCGTCCCGTTTGTGAAGCTTTGCTGTGAAGCGCCAGCCCCCGGCAGCGGCCCCTTTAAGAAAGCAGCGCCGCACACTGACGAAATTTCCTCGGCCCTGCTCTCTCTGCCAGTCTGTGTAGATCGACAACAGACCGGAGCAGCGCCGGTATCTGCAAGCTCCGGGCCAACGGCGCTGGTCAGGAAAGCTCTCTCCAGGGAGAAGGAGGGGGGACACGCAACTGGTATTTTTTTTCCCACTGTCTGCCTGCCTGACCGCTCAGCTCTCAGCAGGAGACGACATTTAGTCGGCTTTCAGAAATTAGCGGATGTATCGTCGGGATGGATGGACGGAGTGAGCGGCATTTGCCGTGAGACTGGCGCTAATTTGACGTCCTGAGCAGCAGGTGTACAGAAGGATAAAGCAGACTAAAAGGCAATCTCAGTGTTCATGAAACTTTGCTACGATTTACGTGCTGGGTAAGAAACGCTTATTTTATTTGTGAAACACCACAAATGGCTGTCGTTCTGGAGGGGAGGGAGAAAAATGGGGGGTATTATTTTATGACACCCAAGCTGTCCCAGCGTCTCTTCGGGGTCACCCAAAATGCGGATTATTTTGGTTTTCATTTTGTCTTTCCTGAGACCGCTAACTCGAGGCCTAAGTTCAACCATCCGTTTGAAATTAGTCGCCCTTAACAGATAAAAGTATAACGGACACATTTGTTGTATTGTGTTAGTTAGTTTGGCCTAACTGTGCCAGAGTCTGGCGGCTTTTGATGCTGTTTAAAAAAAAGAGAGGAAAAACACGCTTCTTCTCATTTCCTGGCACAGTGTAACAGTGAATTTTTAAAATCAACTTCTAGTCTCAACCGAAACACTCAAAAGCACTTAAAAACAAACAAATGTTAGCGTAATATTTTACATATTTTCATGTTTTGTACCTCAGTTGCACCCCCAGAAAGAAAAAGTGCTCGTGTGGTGTGTTCACTTACAGTCGGAACCTCTGACCTCTAAAAGGTGCTGTCAAACTGGATTTTTGATTAAACCAGTTGGTACAGGGCTTTAGTTTTTTTGTCGCCATACGGAGTTCAAATGTGATTACTATTTGATCAGAATCACGTTTTAACATCCTATGGAGGAGAGTGACCAGTTGTTGAGGAAGAATCGATTGTTTATATCCTTGATTATGTAACTACAAGGTGAAATAATAGCGCTGATGCTGCATGACCAGAGGGCTGGAGGGCAGGAAGGAGTGTGTAATTTCCATGCTGTTGGCTGTTACATCATGTGCTGATCGTGACTGTTTGAGTAAACCTCACTTCAGCAGCCCCGCTCAATAATGCAGGAATTCATATTAACAGAAGTATTTCCTCATGAGTCATTTGTTTTTGGGTTTGAGTTTGCATATCAGTGGTACATCACACGGCATGCATGACCCTGAGAGGCAGCATTCAGATGCTGCACTGCCCAAAAAATAACCCTGGACATGATGTTAGGGGGGGAAAAAAGCCTGCCTTTTTATTTTCGTTGAGCAAAAACTCCACTTTGCCTAAAGGGTTGCATTAGTGGGTTAGATAAAAGCTGGCGTATCCTTGTCCCCACCATTATTCTTCTGTCAGTATTTGTTCGCTGGGGGCTGTGCTTGTGCTTGAAACCTTTGTTTTGCTTTCAACTACAAACAGAGCCGGATGTGTCTAATAGGTCTTGTTAAAGTTCATCATATCTGCGCTCTCCTCCTGCCTTCCTGCTCCCTCCCGAGGGTTGACATCAAATGAAAAGGCTGGGCTCAATAGAAGCATTCACAGTGACGATATGATATGTATCGAGATAGATTTTGTCTTTAATCAGAGGCGTGATGCCTATATGCTGATATGGAAACTTGCGATATCTCTGCGCTGTTACAGTGCCATTGTTTGTTTTAGTTATTATTCTGCTTGTCAGCAGCCTGACGCTGTTCGTTTCTTCTGACCATCTGTCGCCCTTCACCTGATTATTAATGCAGGAAAGTGAACAAAAGTTGCAGCTGCCCATTGGAACATTCTGGCTGTTGCCTGTAGATGAGTTATTTAAAGGTCATGTTAATCCCTCCCTCCCTGTCTCTGAGTGTCTTATGAAACTCATACAAGTTGAGAATAGCTCCACGGGTGAGTGTCTTGCTTTATTCAGCCTTGTTTCTACAGAAACTAAGCACCACGGATGATGATGAGGATGACGATGAAAGCAGGATGTCCCTACATGGGTTTATGCACCACGTTCAGTGAAGGCACCTGTAACGGGAAGCTAGTTCTAAAGCATCAGTCACCGAAATGGAAACACCGCACTGTGGCAGGTCTTTGTTTTCTTTTTAAACAAGCCTTTATTATCAGACCTGACTGCTAATGTCCCAGAAAATATACAGACAGTGGCCCTCGTGTGTAAGCGCTCAAGCTTTATTGGGCACCCTTTCATGTATGGTTGATGGACACTAGTGATATAGTTATGACTGAAATTAAAGTAAGAACCATTTCATGATGTTTAGACATAAAATCATGTAATGAGTGTCTCTCATGATAATGCGTTATCATGGCTACAAAGACAAATGTTTAACTTAAGAGGGCACTGTGCCTCCGGATGAGCGCATTATGTTGATTTCATAGGGCTCCTCACCTAGTTGCTTTGCATGATTTTATGAGCACATCTATGAAGCTGTTAATAATCCAAAGCAATAATGTGATTAGTTTGCACGTTTATTGGGAATTTTGTTACCAGCTGCAAAAGTGTATAAGTTACGGTTTTCACCTTGTGAATGTGTGTGCGTCGTCTTATCAGAGTGAGGTCTTGACGACACTTTGTGTAGTAGTAGCTACTAGAAATGTGCTTTTGAGTGCTTTGTCAGATCTGTCTGTGGCAGATTCTTGTCAGCATCATTTCTGGCATAGTTATGTAACTTTAAGTTACGTGTCTGCAGGTTTCAGTGCACTTAGTTGCTGGCACGTGATTGGCTGATTGGATATTTGGGATAACAAGCAGTTGAACAGGTGTATTTAATGAAGTGGCCTGTGAGTGTTTGTAAAATTTTCAGAGGGAGGCAGTGCTGTTTCACCATGCATAGACTTTACTTTGGCGGGCTGCCCAGGTATGTGGACAACAAATATATTTGGCTACTCATTGTATCATTTATCTTTTCACCCAACAGCGACATCTGCAGTTTTACTAATAAACACTTCCTTTGTTTACAGTGAATAATTCTATTCATTTCTATTAGTACTGCTCACTTAGCCCTGACCCTTCCTTAGTATTTACTTTAGCCTTAATATTAAGTATTATTAGTTTTAATCCACTGAAACAAAAATATTTCACAGCTTGTGCCTCGAATGTTTTGATCACAAGTTGGTGTTTTGATTAATATTAAAAGGAATAGCACATTCATTGTTATGCAGATGATACCCAGCTTTATCTGTCATTGAAGCCAGACATAGACCAGTTAGTTAAACTGCAGGAGTGTCTTAAAGACAAAGGTCTGGGTCACCTCTATTGATCAGGTGACATTGAACCCGCCCATAGTTACAGCTCAATAGGCTGCTCAGGGCTTCCCATGATGCACTGTTTCTTCTTCATTCACCCCTTTTCAACATCTGTGTGTATACTTTGCACTAGGGCTGGGCCATATCATACCTTTCACAGTAATACCGGTATAATGTTGGGCAACGATAAGAAAATGAAATATCGCGATAGAATATGGGTAAAACGCACATGCGCAGTGCCTTTGTTTTCATACGCTCATGGCGGAAAAAGCATGGCGGCGACGGAGAATGAGAAGGGCGAAAGCGGATCGTTGAATGAAACGGATGAACCAGAATTGGTTTGTAAAAATGCTGCAACTTCAGTGGTATGGAACTGGTTTAGCTTTCGTCCGTCAGATACGCAACAAAGCACATTTTTGGTAGCGCATGCTAGCGGGCCTTCGTTGTTACCGTGTTTTTTGGAAAATACGGCGCACTTAAAATCAATCCTTTGATTTTTTCTGAAAATCGACAGTGTGCCTTATAATCCCGTGTGCCTTATGTATGAATTCTGGTTGTGTTTACTGACCTCGAAATGATTTTATGTGGTACTCGGCGCTCAAAAATCTGTCAAATGTTTTGGTACGATTTGCTAAGCTACGAACCCGCACCGCTTGATGGATTGTCGGAGCATTATGGCTATCGTAGGCAGGAGCCTCGCGGAGTGATACGCACTGCGCTTCAACATAATATTACCGTATTGTGTGTGTATTACCTCTTTTTAAGTTTTGTGGATATTATACATGGTTATGCTGAGGATATGTCGGCCAATTCCCACTGGAAATGCCTTTTGGTTAAACTGTCAGCAAGGAATTTTCATTTGCACTGTTAAATTTTTATATAACTTTAATGCGGATAAAAAGCAGCTGCTTGTTTAAGTGAAAATACATTGATATTTTTGTTTTTTGTTTTTTGGCACTAATAAAGTTGTGGAGTTGTAAAGTATTTTGTCTAGTGTCAATTATATCGTCAGTCATATCGTTATCCCAAATTTTCAAATGTATATCGTGATAAATATTTTTGGTCATATCGCCCTGCTCTACTTTGCACTAAATCATTAGTTATCATTAGTCTATTGTCCCCCCTAGTATGTCTCTAGTCCTGTCTCTCTCTGCTGTCGCCTCCCTCCCCTAACCCCCAACTGGTCGCGGATGGCTGCCCCTCCCTAAGCTTGATTCTGGTAGAGGTTTCTTCCTGTTTAAAAGGGAGTTTGTCTTTCCCACTGTCGCCAAGTGCTTGATAGGGGGTTGTCTGGTTATTGGGATTTTCTCTGTATTATTGTAAGGTCTTTACCTTACAGTATTAAGCCCCTGGAGGCTCCTGTTGTCGTTGTGATTTGGTGCTATATAAATAAAACTTAACTGAGTGCTTTTGAGATGTGTAAAATGTCAGTTTTAGTTTTAGTTTCACCTCCATGGGAAACCACAAGTTGCAGAAATAACTCTTGAGTAAGTCGACCAAAGGGCATAAGACTGCCTGCAAAAGCATGACCATGTCTGGCTGTTGTAGCGAGCGTGACCCACAAGACCACGAGTAACTTCAGGCTATTAAGGTCATTAGCAGGCGATATCCCAAGAAGACACAGACATGTATACACACACACAAAGTGTATTAGGCCTTAATACACCAGGCTTGTAAAGCTCCTCACCCTTAACTAAGGTATACAATAATAAACCATTTCAGCCATTGTAATTTTGTTTTATGTGCATATGTGAGTTTGCATCTCTCTGCTGCTCTGTTGTTTGGTTTTATGACAGCACCAGGCTCTCTCCCCTGGCTGGTGTGTTCACGGTGACTTATGATTAGGTAAAGGTGGGCTGAGGTGTCTTTGTGTTTGTACATAGCCGAGCAAATGACTCATGAGGGCTGTTTGTGTGTGTACCCACAGTAACAGTCGCAGCGATCAGACCTTGAGCTAAAGCCCCTTCCTCCACCTCCTCCACGTCTTCCTCCTCCTCCTTCTGTCCTCTCTTTTCATCTTTTCATCCTCCTATTTAAGCTGCTGTGGTTGAGGCTGCTCCTGGACCAGAGAAAGAGAACCTTTTTAAAAAGGAAATAAGTAAACAGGAGGTAGCCTGAAGAACACTCCGGTGAAAGGAGGCAAAGAATAGCATGGGAACACGCAATGTGCGCTTGAATAGGAGTTTGCCTCGAGACTCAATGCTGCGTCATTCGCTGACATTTTTCTGACTGAAAATGTCAGTTTCTGGGGTTGTATCCAAATGTGCCTCTATTTTCTTTTCCAGCAGGCACTATTGATTTATTTATTTACTGATTGTGTTGTGTTATAGGTAATCAACAGCCTGGTTGAGTTGACTATAGGGACCATCTGAGCTGATCCACCGAGCATGCTGTGAGTGGATTCGGGTGGTTACTGCGAGACAGGTGACAGCGTGACAGGTGTCTAGGCAAGTGGAAGGAAGTGTTTATTAACCTGCCACTCAGCAGGTTTCCATTCACCCCTTGGAGGGGCGCGGGGATAAACCCACCAGTCACGTTTGTAATTTACACTCACATGTGCCCATGTGGCCTGTTTCTTGTCTTTAATTCACTGCTAGACTTGCTGCCTCGGTGCCAGTCTAATTGTCATTTGTTTGATTACGTCTTTGCCTTGTCTTATTTCCTCTTAGACACGAGGAGTGATGTGTACTCTAGTTTGTTAGTGCGGCTCTCCACAGAAGTGTTTAGACTTTTATGAAGTTTGTGCTTCAATCTAATGAGCTTCAAACGAGTCCCCTTTATGCGGGCTCAGAGGAGTTACCCACTGTAGAAAATTATAATTCCTAACACGCTGTTTAAAGGCCTTTGAATGTTCTTCATAATGGCAGGTCTGATCAATTTGTTGCTTGTGCAGGGATCGGCTGCTGAGGATTGATGAAATAAGAGTTTTTACAGTATTTGCAATAAGAAAGAAGTGATTCAATCTTTAGGCATAACAAACAAATGGGCAGTTAATAAGAAAAGCAGGTTGGTAGCTAAGGTTGCCACTCCTGAGCTTTTAGAAAAGGAGTAAGAAAGTTGGACTAGTCCTGAGTCTGACAACAAGTCAGTATGTTAGAAAGCTTGACGGCTGTCCAGCCATTCACAAAGCAAAGTCTTGACAGGAGTCCAGTCAGATAAACTCTGTGTCATGTTGTTGTATGGCAGGCATTCGGTCAAGCTGATTAGGTCTCGGAAGGATTAAATCCAGAACAACTACTTTTAATCTTTACTGGCACCAAAACCCATCACAGCCATGTTTATTGTATATTCTGGGGGTCTGTGCTCAGCTGCAAAAACTGATCGGGGTTTCCACCGACAATAAGGGATTTTTTTTTTCTTTTTAAATATTTATTTTTAAGAGGCTTTCCTTAGGGATGCACCAGTGTTTTTTGTGGGGTTTTTTTTGTTCTAGCTCTAATATGATAACGATAGCTTAGCTTCAGGTGTCTGCCAAAAAGAACAACTAAAATGTAATATAATAATCAATAAATCCAAATATATCAGTTTACTTAATTAATATTGATAAGATGCAAGTGAGGAGCTGAGCATATTGAGACGTTGCAGAGCAGGTGCACTAAAAGCTTCGGGTGAGAGCGACAGAATGAAGCGGTCTGTCTGATCGTGTCTTTGATGTTAACTGACACAGTTTGTGCATGCCACAATGTTAATGTTAGACTGTTAGTGGTTGTGGTTACATACTTTCATACCTTTCATTATCTCGCAACAATAACAGTTTTATTTATATAACAGATTTCATTAGATGAAAACAAAATGTGCTTAACATAGAAAATGAAGAAACTTTAAAAAACTGTGTAGGTTTACGTTGCTTTAAGGCAGTGAAAACAGCAAAACGGAATAAAACAAAACAGCAAAACTTATTAATTGTAGGCCTGTGTGGTTTTGAGTCTGTTTTTGAATGTAAATACAGATGTAATTGATCTCGAGTGAGCAGGTTGGTTGTTCCAGAGAACAGGACCACATTAACTGAAAGCACCTTCAGCAAACTTGGATATGATTCTGGGTATAGTTAAAGATCTGAACCTGATGACCTGAGAGGTCTGACTGGGTTGTAGGCAATCATAAGGTTGTTTACTGTGCTGATAGGAAATGTTAGTGTAGCCATAAAAAAAATCCTGTTTGTTAAAGGACAGTTGATCCAGCTGCCTACTTGATTACAGGAGTAATTGAAGCTGTTGATGTAAATGGTAAATGGCCTGTATTTGTATAGCACTTTACTAGTCCCTAAGGACCCCAAAGTGCTTTACACATCCAGTCATCCACCCATTCACACACAGGTGATGGCAAGCTACATTGCAGCCATAGCTGCCCTGGGGCGCACTGACAGAGGCAAGGCTGCCGGACACTGGCGCCAACGGGCCCTCTGACCACCACCAGTAGGCAGTGGGTGAAGTGTCTTGCCCAAGGACACAACGACCAAGACTGTCGGAGCCGGGGCTCGAACCGGCAACCTTCTGATTACAAGACGAACTGACAACTCTTGAGCCATGACCGCCCACATGTCTCCATGTGTCTCACTAAACGTGTTATCATCCTCCATAGGTTTCATTTTTTTTTTTTTTTAGAAGTCAGCAACAGATGTGCTAAAGTTAGCTGCAGGTCCTTTGTTGAATTTAGCTGTCAGCCTATCGGATACAGTACACTCTTCAGCTTTAGACATATTTTGTTTTTGAGTAGGTGTACTGATGATTTTAGTGTGAATCAGTACTCGTTAGTACCAACATAACTTGTTAATAGTACAGAGTGTGGTACCCATCGATAGTGTTGTTATGTTTCTGTTGTCCTGTTAGGATTTAAAGTAGACACGTGCTGTTGCTTACACTAGTTAACAATGCGGAGCTACAGTGGGCTAAAAGTTTGGGATAGTATAATTTTGGACTTGGACAATCTTTGCGCCATTTTTGACCTTTTACCATTCGTTTTGATATCTGTCCCTTACATTCACTTGTTAGGCTGCAGTAGGCTAGATCCTTGTTCGCAGCCAGCAGGCCAAACAGCTTTTTCTGGAAGAAACACTGAGTGCGCGATAGTTACAGTGAGTCACAGCTAGAGCCTGGCCAGGATAACAGTCAGTTGATAATATTGCAGCACATGTAGCCAAGTGACGTGTTCATCTGAAGTTGCCAGTTAGATTGTGAAATGCATTGCTGGAAAACTAATAAAAATGAACCCACGATTCTTTCTTTTCAGTGACATTTATATTCGTGCACTCCTTAAACGTCTGTGTCGGCACTGGTCTCAAGAATTCGCGATCTGCCGGACTGTGCTCGCTACAGTTGGTCAAATCACCTTTAGTTAGCGCTTCTTCGTCACGTGCCATAAAGAACAGGAAGCTAGAAACAACATAAAGCTGAAAGAAATGTATTGGTTTTGCTAATTGAGATCAAAACACTACAATAACACAACATTTTATATTTTTATTAATATTTCTATTTTCTGTCTATTAGTCATTTCATACACGGACCAGTTTAGAAACGATGAGTCCTGATCACATACTTCTGGATGGCACTATTGATGTGAAACAGTAGCCTTGACAGCACTGTGATGTGTTTGCCAGAAACAGTTTAGCACCTGTTGTGCTTTGAAGCTGGTTCCTGTTAAACTATCATGACCTGTTTCGCACATTGCTGGTAGATGACTTTGTAAATCCTGTCTGTATTTCGTTACTTTCATAAGGGTCAAGTTTACTGCAGTGGATGATGACTCAAACAGCCCCCACTTGTCTTCATTAGATTTCAACCCTTGACACGAAAACGCAACCATTAAGCCTTTAACAGCCTCCCACAGTCCCTCTCGACCAGCACCACCTTTCCAGCTATTGATGTGAATTAAATAAATGAGGTCAGCGTATCTGCTGTTTGCTGGAGGAGTGACAGGATACGGTGGCCCCATATTCCTGCGTAGACTAAAAAGAGGAGGAAAATCCAAACACTGGCAAATTTGGAGCCTGAACATGCAGTCCAAGACTGTAGTATGTGTTGGTATGTGAGAAAATAGATCAAGCACCGCCTTACAGGAAGAGAAGCGTGACACGTTACATTTCTTAGATTTAAGATTAAGGTTATATGTTACAATTCAGTGAATATTTTTTAACTAATAATTGAATCTCTTCCTCTGTATGTGCATCAAATTAATTCAGTAAAATATAAACCAAACTATTCTGTAAACAATAATCTGTATATAACGATGAAGAAAAGCATGTTTACATGAACTGCAGTGGGTCTGTGAGTTTTGTAAACAACAGGGGAGTAAAGACATTGTTTTCCGATCAGTGTTAATGACTCGTCCTTACTGCCTGTTCAGCAGCCCGTGTATTTTGTGCCCGCAGGGTTGCCGTCCGCCATGTTAAGGTAAAGCCCAGGTGTGCGGTGTTGACCATGCTAAAGCGCCTGGACAAGATCCGCTTCCGAGGCCCCAGGACGAGAGACGAATTCCCGGATCTGGCCGAGTCGCCACCTGCCTCCGACAACGAATGTAGCGACGACATGCAGCTGAAGCCGAGAGCAGCTCTGCGTGACACAGAGGACGTCCTGCGAGACCCCGTGAGTGCTCATCATTTTGTTTTCTTTTTTTGTGTTTGTTTGTTTTTTGTCCTGTGATGGAAAGGTAAACACACGAGAGGATTTAGGGTTTTGTTTTGGTTTTTTTGGGTTGTTTTGTGACTCATCCATTAGTCCTTCTAAAAAGGGTGTGATGCTAAATCAATAAAGTTGGTGTTTCCTCAACAGAAAAAAGGGGGGAGACAAGCAGGGGATTTTGCTTTACCTTTATCGTGCTGGTTTGAATTTTTTCTCCATCTTAAGGAGCGCTGGAGCTGAAAAGCAAAACCATGTTGCTGTTTTTAAAAGTCCTCTTCTTTCTGCTTATCTGAAGAGGAACGAAAAGGGGAGGGCTCATCATGAAAAGAAAAATGGAGGAGATGGCAGCAGTGAAGTTTTTCTAATAGTGGACATAAGATACAGATAGCCATCAGCATGAGTCAAGTGCCTAAATACTGGAAGCATTTGTGAGAAGTAGAGAATGAAAAATGGTGGGAGAGAAAAGATTTAAGCGGGGAAAGTGATGGAGGAGGCGAGAGGACAGGAAGTTGGCCTCAGAAGATTGGACTCCAAGATGTCTAGAGGGGAGGGCATGGACAAGATCCAGAGGAAACTGTAAGAAGACTAAACTTTGTGACAAAATAAAAAAACACCATGTTTTCTGATATTTCTTCCCCCCCCACGCTGGATGCTGTTCTGAAATCTGAAGCTTTCTTCTGCCCTCAGTGGTGACTAAAAACGGCATTGTCGTTATTGCCGTGCACACTGATAGATAATTAAATGCACCAGATTAGTCACTTGATCGTATCATTTCCTGAATAAATGCTCAGGAGATCTCTGTCCCCTTTCATTGTTTTT
The DNA here is from genome assembly GCF_051167445.1 of Perissodus microlepis. Taxonomy (NCBI): domain Eukaryota; kingdom Metazoa; phylum Chordata; class Actinopteri; order Cichliformes; family Cichlidae; genus Perissodus; species Perissodus microlepis. Next base: position 4,631,000 of record NC_140477.1, read on the forward strand.
TTTTGTCTGTCTTCTTCTGTGTCTCTGTTCAGAGAGAGAGTTTAGGTAGCTGTTGCTCATGAGGCCTTTCTTTGAGTTTTCCTGCACAAACTTGCACAAATCAAATGAGTGATCTAGCCGTGAATTCCCTTTTGAGCATACTTTATAGGCATGTGCAACGTGTCTGTATTTTCATGTGTTTGTTTTCACATGTGCACCTGTGAGCTAGGATATAATTTTTCTGTCTTTCCTCTGGTGTTTGCCTGTGTGCATACCAGCCCACTGAGAAGCACAGCACTGATGACTCACACTCTGAAGCCCTAAAATAGACCAAGCTTGCTCTCATCCCTGCTGGGATGCACACATGAGGCATGCACTTTCTCCCACATTCCCTTGTGTATCTTATAGCCTAAATGGCATGGTGGATATCTCACCTTTAGTCCACAATACCCTTAAGAGGTCCTTATTGTCACACTGGAGCCCACCCTGGTGGCACCACTGGTGTGTGCTTTTTACCCTTCAGGATTGGGTCATATGGCCTAAGTGGAAACCTAATTTCATTGCGTCATCTGTTTAAAAAGAGCGTGCCCTTGGGGTGCTGAATATATACACTGATACTTCTTGACAAACTAGCTTGTGTCATCCATATTAAATAGGCAGGATGTCATTGAACAGACGAGCGCGTGCGACCCCACCGGCCTCACTTTACCTGCTGGATCAGGCAGCTTGATCACTGCAAATGTTGGACTTTCAGTGTAGCCATTATCTATTGTAATGGTCTATTTCACCCAAGGCAATGACCAAAATGTAATGTTAATATTCAAATGTGAAAAACTAGACCTGAATTATGTATTCCTGCCATTATGTAGCACATTTTCTCTCATTCTGAAGCAGGATATTGTGGTTATAAAGAAACAACCAAACTACTGAAGCATTGCTTCTGCCACCAGCCATGCGGAGCATTAATCACCTAAAAAGGACTGACTATAACAAGTCACCCCATGAATTAAAACGAGCTCTACAAATTGAATCAATTGTACTGCCTTAAAATACTAAAAGTACCCAATAGGAATAATGTAAAAATCAAATTATAAATGTATTTATTAAGCACATTAAATGACCAAAGTGCTGAAAAAAGGCACAGTGGATAAAATAAGTGAATAGATGTGAAATAAGTAAAGTACATGCTAGCAGGTGCTAAAAGTGTACAGTTGTAGTTGAAAAAGGCACAGGAGACACAATGTGCAACTCGGTGTCAGAGGCCAATGAAGAAAAATTAGTTTTGTGGGTAGTTTTAGGACAAAATAGAAGGAGCAGGTTTGACAAAGAGAGCAAATGTGTCCCGGAGAAAACGTCTCGCAAGTTTAAATTTAGACGCGGGACCATCCGAGCAGCTAAGTGTCAGCTGATTGGATCTCCATTTGCACATATGTAGACATCAATATATTCAAATGTCTCCATTTCCTCCAGCTGCATGTGTGCATTTTAATTAGATGCATTTGTTCTTTTTAAGTTTTACATATTGTCATGCATTTAAAATACTTGACCAGCTGTTAGCGCTGAACAGCTTCGAACCTGCCATTCAATGCCAAAGCATGTACTCACTAGACATGAGTACTTGAGCCTGTAATGATACCATCAGGATTTAAACTCAAGACTCTTATCTCTCTCTGTTTTTCATATTAAGGTCCAAAGATCAGTTTTGTAATGGCAGAAAAATCCAAAAGAGTTGAGCTCTGGGTTACAGTTATCCTTTTGAAATGTCAACAGTAGCCAAACCTGATTTATATACTTTGTAAACACTGCAGAATACAACAGAGTGGGTTTAAATTTGTCATGTATGAGGAGCTGTGAGCACCCTTTAAGATGTTGCTGTGGCAAGCGGTGTCTTTTCTTAGTATACCTTCTAAGTTGTATATTTTTAATCAGTTTTATTGGATTTTAAAGTGACTTTTCAAGCAACACCTCAGATACCTGAGCCATTTTTTAGAAATCACATGGTTAACAGCAAATCTGCTTGGGAAGGGGGGGAGTAGTTTCACTGGTAGAAAAACAAAAGTGAAAGTGAGAAGAGGCACAAATAATACGTGTGTGGCTATCTTTACAGCTGCATGTTCGTTAACAAGTGCTGCTATACTTGCATGTGCCTGCTATTGTCTATTGTGGGTTTGTTTTGTTTTTTTTTGCTGCTGCCCAAATACATTTGTTAATTGTTTATCATTAGACTTGACAGATCAAAAAGTACCACCAGCGGCCCGCTTGACCGCTGCTCTGTCAGACACAAAGAAGGTCTCTATTGATGTGCTCAGAAGCAGAGCAAAGCTTTGAAGTCTTCCTCTCTTATTATCACCTTCATCTGCGAGGCTCTCTTCTAGCCTCCTGAGAGAGTTAAAAATCAGGAGTAGAGTGAAGTCGGCACGTGAGATCCCAGGAGCTGCTCTCTTCTCAAATGACTCGGAATCGGGGATGACTGGACATTTTCAGGGCGACTTGTCTCGTTACCTGAGCACTCCAGCGCAGGAGCCCAGTCCAGCCCCTACATTAAAGCGCTAAGAGTAGCCTGCCTCACAGTGTAGGAGAGCACTTAGCAGCTGGTCGAATCTCTCCTCGGTACAAGAAAACTGTTGCTAACCAGGACATCTCTGCATTTGTCTTGTTCTGATGATATTCTCCTAGAGGCTAGAAGAAAATGGAAACGGAGGTGCTGTCAGACAGGAAGTGTTTGCATCGGCAGAGTTTAGCAGAATAAGTCAGTCATAACTTGACATTTTAAGCCTGACTTGATTTAGACTTGCAAGTTTTTCTCTTTAAGGTTGGCCACAAACCCAACTTCTAGTCACGAGCAGGCATAAAGTCTGTACAGCAGGTATCACTAAAAGAAAATGTATCGAGTTATATATCGATTTTTAAAAGCCGGCCTTCAAACAGGAAGGGCTGAAAGAGATATCGAGGAAGTGATTGAGAGTTTTCAGTTTTTGCAGGATTTTGAAGGAGCTGTCAATTTATGTTGGGCTTCTAGCCAACAGCTGGCAGCATCATCTCTTTCCAGGCTTTAAACAAGTAAAAGCAGCTGAATACTCCCCAAAATCATTATTATTATTATTATTATTATGTATACTTTTTAGGAGCTGACTACTGTTCTTTTTTTTTTTTTTTTTTTTTTTTTTTCTTTCTTTTTTTTCTCCCCCCATTTTTCCTCACCTCACTTTCTTAAAAAAAAATAAAAATACTGTGATCAGAACAATTACATATTTATATCCTGGTGTTTGTGGATGGAAGGGGCCGGTATAATCATGAAGCCTATAAAATAAGTGAAGTGAGAAATGGCTAACCTGAAGCAGAGAGGTGCAGAAACTACTGAGAGTTGTGGCTCAATAAACAGGACCGTCTGTGAAGAGCTAAAGAGCTCCAGGATGAAGTGGGTTAAATCTGCTCCTTGACTCACACAGTTATCCAGTCACAGACAAAAAAGGTGCAAATCATGGAGACGCGAAGAAACCAGTTTCTTGAATCTTGTAGGAGTGCACAATGGCAGCACATTTTTAAAACTCGGAGGTTTATAAAGGTGCTTTATATTGTAAGGTAAGAATCTTTCAGTAATACTGCAAAAACCCACAAAATTAGACAACAATGAGTAAAGGACAGTGTGAAGGAAAACTTCCTTTTAACAGGAAGAAACCTCTGGCAGAACCGGGCTCAGGCAGGGCCAGCGGACGTGACTGGCTAAGGTGTGATGACTAAGCAGCAGTAAGAAAAATTCAATTCAATTTTAGTCAGTTGAAGCTGATCACTATTCATAGCAGAAATCACTCAACACTTGGATTTAAAATTCAAAATATGGGTGGAGTAAATGAGTTCAACAACATCTCTTAGCTTCTGTTTTATACCAGACAGACTGGATTAATATTGCATTTCAAATAGATTCCAGGGCATGACCTTATGCAGTCTTTTGCTGAGGTTGCAGATAAATGGTTGAAGGCTGAGTGGGTGTGATGCAAAGTACAAGTTGATATTTATATAGCAGCCTTGTTGCTTGGAGAATTTCATTAGATGGAGGTGTTTCCTGTAATTTGCATGCATGTCACAGTTATATCTGTTCAGTTTTCTCAGCGTGCATTCTCAGAAGAGATTGAGAGTTTCTCTTTTTTTTCCAAACGGAGGGTTTCCTAAACTCACATCACATGCTCATTAAAAGGAGAGAGGGGGAACACAATAATTAATTGGCCGATAATTGTCCAGGGTGACGTCAGCGTTTGACCTACTTTTGATAACCAGGACATTATGAGTGTGAGTGGACGCCTGCTTAAAGCATCAGAGGCGTGTATAAGTGATGCGTCCTCGTAGGACATAAAACAAAGCCGCCAAAATCCAAACTAAAGAGAATCGTTGCTCGCAATGCAGCAAAAAAACATCTGTTTGCCCCTCTGTCCTCTCCTCACATTTCCTCCTCATCTTTCTCTTTCATGCCTTTTTTTTTTTTTTGGTTCTCTTTCATCCTGCTGTCTTCATTTACTTCTCTGCCCTCTTTCACTCAGCATCCCTCTTCTTCTTCGTGACACACTTCCAGGAGAGCCTCTCATTTGTTTTCTTTGAAGTGCTTCTGTATTCAGGGTCGCGCTATCCATCGCGGCGTCGCTGTCTCACCAGCCTTCGGTGTCGTTAGACTTTGGCTCTCTCCCAAAGCACTTTTTTTTTTAGGTCACCATCAGTTTTGTGCTACTGCGCTCTCGTCCTCTGTCTCCCTTGCTTGAGATGTTGCAGTCTGTCTATGCAGGCACATGCAAGCCTCGCCGGTTGCTGTCAGGGAGAAGCTGCTGCAGTGTGTGCGCGTTAGTGTATGCGTCTGTTGTGTGGCGAGAGTCTCTTAAAGGACCCCCGCTATAGTCGAGCAGCGATGCTCAACCTGCAGTGCTCATCATGCACTAGCACAGCCGTCTCTCTCATCCTGTCCTCCTCCTCCTTCATCACCCGCTCTCCCCTTTTTTTCCTTACCCTTTTCTTCTCATCCTGCTCCCTTCTCTCTCTCACACGCAGTCATCATCTCTCAGTCGTTGCCATACATTTCATCCACCTACTCTCCCTGTGTGTCAGGGTTGTATCCCTCAGTCATTGCTGTTTGAGTCATCAGTGTTGCTGTAGTCAGAAGAGGTGGGGGGGTTCTCCTCTTTTTCGCCTTCCTCCTCCTATCTCGCTCCTGCTGGACTCAAACCAGGAGAGGAAACATTGGTGTGAGTCACTGCACCATGCTAATCTGTGTATTAGATCATATGGGATCTCCCTGCTTGTGCTCTCGTGTGGATTTTGTGTCGCGTGCATGGAAATAAGAATTCAAATTTGTTTCTCTGTTTTTGTTTTTGTTTGCCTGCGTGCCTGTGTATGTATGTATGAATGAATGTGTGTGTGTGTGTGTCTGTGTGCACAGGCTGGTTCGGGGTCTCCCACTATGGCTGCAGCCATACAGGACTTCCAGAGGTCAGAGTCAGAGCGGCTCAACGAAGTCAAGGGTCATTTGGAAATTGCCTTATTGGAGAAACATTTCTTACGTGAGTATGCACACACTGCACTTTTCTGGGCATTTATTTTCCAACTAAATATAATTGCTTAAGCTGCTTTTATTTACTGAAACTTTATTTGTGCTGCTTGCACTTAAAGCTGAGAAAAATCCAGTTTTTGAGGTGCCAGTGTAGGTATCAGCCAATCAAATATGTTTATTAAAAGTTGATCACTGAAGTGGCTAATCAGCCTGTTCTAAATGAACACATTTCCTAACAGGCAGCTAACTTGGCTGATAACTTTTAATTGAAGCTCAGCTACCTTGTTTTGTGACGATTGGTTACCGTTGCTATGGTAGTCGCACCAGCAAAAATAGCCACACAAACATCCGAAACACCCACCGTCGAGCACCAGAGCAGCATATGAGTCCCGCCTCAGATTTTCTGAATTACCCAGAACTAGTGATGCAGCAGTCCAGTCGTTTCACTTCAGGTCTTATTTGATCTTATTTGTGCTTGTTAAGCATCTTTACTGTCGTTTACCGCCACACTAGTTTCTTCTCCTTTTTTATCTGCTCTGCGTGCACCTTTTCACGTGAGGAGTGGATCTAACGATGAGAATGTTACTAGAGTTGACTCTGACTAAATAAAAGCGTCCCGATGACACACAGAGAGGAGGACAAAGCAGCATCAGAGGAGGAACTTTTCATTCGTGTCATCTCATTTAAACCACAGTCTGTGGTTAGGTCACAAAATAGTGTGGAGCAGCTGGTGCACTGCTGCTGACACGTGGCACACGCAGACCAACAAAAAGTGGCTAAAGACACCAGCACCTTCGATTTGCCCGTTGTCAGCGATAGTTGATGTAGCTTTTTGAGTGACAATTTGGCCGATTGGGTCCAAATGTCGGATCTGTCCCATCCCATTCCCATTGTTTCATAGAGAACTTCATATTTGGCGAGATGATTGCAGCTGTAAGAGAACGAGTGAAAATGTCTGTTGCATTGTGTTGCACTGGTGATTTGGTGTTGTAGAGATATCGCCTCATGAATTCATCAGTTTCTTATCTAAATGGCCTTTTTTGTTTGTTTTTGGTGTGCTTGTACGGCAAATGTAGCAGGCAGCCTCTTATGCTGAAGAGATGGTTTTTGGTTTAAAGAGTCTAAGAACTCGTGCTGGCACTTAGTGATGTCTTAGCACATTTCTGTGTCGAGTTGCATGATATTTGTGTTGTAGGAGAGATTTTAGAAGTGATACATGTTTCTTATTAAGAAGAATCACACATGTTGTAAGTTCCTGCAAAGTGACAAACATAATCTGTGTCATCTTGTGATCTCACTGAATTTGCGGTTTAACTGTCTGAGACTGCAGTCGGCTTAGTTTTATCCATTGCTCGCGGTTGTTGTGCACAACATTGTTATGTTGGGCTGCCAGTCGGTTAGATTCAAGAAATGCTAATGAGTTGCTCAACTTAGAAGCTGAAATAGAAGCTCATATCTGATAAGCAGTACTTGGTTTTACCAGAGGCTGTATCAGAATTTGGTGCCATGGTGACAGAGGCCACACCCATTGTCTCATACCCAAATGGAACAGATGATTGCTTTATCAGTGTTTGGTGTGATTGACTGATATACACGGCTTTTTGTCTGTGTCTGTTTTCATTTTGTCCTTTCTGCTGCCTCATTGGAGACTGAAAATGATCAGATCCAGCAAGGTCAGAGTTTTGTTGGAACATTTCCCTCGGGGGGTTTGAGAAGAGGTCTAAACAGGGTACTTTCAATCCTGCAAGCACATGGTTTATCTGGAGGACATCTCCCAGTTGTTGTCTCAGACACTGAAAGCAATGTAATGCTTGTATGTTAGTTTTTTTTGTTTTGTTTTTTAAACAGTATTACAGTAGATCGCCATCAGTGTTGTCAATGACAGAAAATACTCAAATTTTGCTATCATTAATGTGAAAGAAGTGATGAAATACTCAAATCCAGGCATTCTGTCATGTCATCATCGGGTTAGCGTAGCTCTCTGTAAGGAAGCCTTTCTCCAGTTTCTCGAAAGCAAGTTGAAGGGGAAACAAATACGAACACAACACTGAACAAACTAGTGTGACTGTATAATCTATGCTAGAATTGACAGTAACAAAGGCAGTATCATCTTGTTTTGGTAGCTGTATGTTAGCAACCCTGAAATTACACTGGAAACATGATGGAACAAGCAGCTGCTGCACTAGTGTTAATCAATTGTCCATGCTACACCAGAGAGGCAGCCTGGGAGGAGACATTGCAAAGTGCTAGTGAACCCAGTAACCCTGGAAAGCGTTTTATGTTTTTGGACCATATATAAACTCGCTCGATGTGTTTTCAAAAAGATTTCAATCCTTCCATCCATCGGTTTTCTTCACTGCTAATGCAGTTCAGGGTCATAGGAGGATGGAAATTATTGTAGCTATCAAAGGATAGATGGCCATTGAAACTCACATTCACATTGTTGATTTTTAGCTCATACATCTGTCTGACCATGTGCCTGTTCACAATTCACAAGAATCACTGCTACCCCAATATAGTTAGTTAAAACGTGATGGACCTGATGGATTTTCACTCAGGTTTGTCATTTATTATCGTAAGATATCAGCCTAAAGGCAAGATCAAGAGTCAAAAAACTACTTGTCACATACTATTTTTTTTTTTATATGTGCAATGATTGATAATGTGCTAACACGGTGACTTTATAAGGGTTATAATTATAGCTACTTGAAGCAGATTTTCAATAATTAATCAATTAATCTGTGGATTTTTTGTTTTGTTTTGTAAAGACAAGCGCCATTTTAGTTTTAGTGTTTCGACTGACTGCATGACATTTGCATTCAAAGTGTGCAGTCCTTCCTCTGTATGTGCAGTCTTTCCTGTGCTAGGTGCTGCAGCCCACCAAAATGTTGCACCCACCTGTAGGTCTACCTGTAGCCAGGACCTAATTTGTCATCTTAACAAACTCCATTTGCTTATGAAAGTCATTATGACTTCCACACAGCATCCAATAACAAAACGGTGCTCTGTGTAGATTCAGGGTATCTTTGCAGTTGTCATCACTGATAAAAGTAGTGGGAAAGTAGCAGATTTTTCTGTAAACCTTTAGTGATTTATGAAGAGGCAGGGAAACGGGGGCAAAGCAGGTTAACTCAGGGTGAGGTGACTGGACGGTGCTTTTCTGTTACAGGCTTGTCTAACCTGGTTGGTGTGCAGTATGCAGTTGCTGTACCTTTACAACAACCTTGTTGCCAGTGGTCTGTAATGGACTGTCAGGTCTCCGCCCGCCCTCTTTACCTTTTCTATTAGCAAGTAAGGGAAAGTGTGTGTGCGTGTGAAAGAGAATACCTCAGGCTATGCCTTCTCTCATAATGCTGTGCCTAAGCTAAAAGGGCTGGACCCGTTGTCATACTGTCAGGATGCGAGCTAGTGAGCTATTTTTCATGGATATCTCTTACTTCCCTTTCCTTGCTCTCTCCCATCTTTTAAAAACATCTAACTCCAAAGCTGTGACAGCTCAGAACAGCCACTAATATGGGAGCCACTTGACAAACCACTACGCACGTTTCTTTCAGTTTGTCTTCAGTTCCTCTTTCACTCTCAGGTTATTCATTTCTCTCACGCCTCTCAATCTCTCATTCCATCTTTGGCCGGTGTAATCGTACTTCTGGGAACACTGAAGCATGACAATCCATTAGCAAGTAATGGAGTCCTGCTCTCTGCCGTGCGCTCTTGTTATTTTGGCTTCCACTACTCCTTTGCACTCTCCCCTTCTTCCCTGTGCTGTCGTCATACGATAAACTATGGAGCGCTGAGTTTATGGGACAGCTTGCACAATATAGCCTGCTGCACAAGTGGTTATTCATGATTTTTCTCAGCGCGTGTTAAGCACAGATGAACACAGATTTAAATGCTGACATACACGTTGTCATTAGTTAAAGCTAATAAGATTAGCAGGGTGAGACAAAAGACTCCTTGTAGTGAGACATTGTAGTTTAATGTGCTGTGTAATGGTTGTTTCTGGAACATAGGTGCTATAGAAAGACACTATGGTGTACTGTGAAGCGCCGCATTTTGGTCATTGACATGAAGTTCAGCTTATATTAAGAATATTCTTAATATTTGATGACACTAGGGCTGCCACAAACGATTATTTTGATAGTCGACTAGTCACCGATTAATTTTGCGATTAGTCGACTAATCAGATCATCATCCATTGGACGTAAAACTACAGCTTATTGCACCAGCAGCATCTGCTCTTATATAACTATCATTAGCTTACAGCTTTAAGTGTTTAAGGTGCTAACTAAAAATAAAGACAAGATAATAGTTTATTAAATTTTAATGAAATTTGCAGATTGTTTAGGTGAAGTTTAATAAACTCAGCCGTCTGCTCCTTGATATCTAACATATAACGGGACACCGGAGTAAATTCTGGAGCATCTCACACTTCTGATAATCAGCTGTCTGCCTGACGTTTATTCAGCTGTGTAAAAACTATAACTTTGATCTCAGCCAAACCGATTTACTCAGGAACAAATAAAATACTAAAAAAGCCAAACAATAAAATATTTAAGTTATCTAAGTGACTTATATATGTTTAACCTGAGTAGCGAAAGACGGAGGTGGGTTTGAAGCCGGGAGTCCGGTGTTCTCACGGCTCTAGTGAGCCTTGCCCCCGGCTCGCTATCGAGCTAGTGGGTAACAGACGTCTCTGAAAACGTCGGAGCGCTTTTGAAAATATGTGGTGTCTTGATAAACTGAGGAGATATTTGAGGTTTACACAGCTACATTCTCGCCTGAAAATATGTTAAACGTTTATTTTGTGACCCAGAAAGAATAATAAGAGTAACATTAGAACTAACTAGCTGCCGCCATTGTTGGAAACTGAGCAGGGCTGCGCTATGAATTCTGGGACAGAGCTACTTCTTCTTCTTCGGGGTTTAACGGCAGCTGGCATCCTTGTACATGCAGTGCTGCCATCTTCTGTTTCAGTCCGTTATTACACTCTTAAATCCTACTACTTATTCCTGCGTCTTTTGTGATCTTACAAAGCTTCAAATGATGCGTCGACTATTAAATTAGTCGTCGACGATTTTGATAGTCGACGTAATCGTGACTAGTCGACTAATCGTGGCAGCCCTAGATGACACCATTACTATTTACAGCAGGTGCAGTTAAATACTTGGACATAGACACTGTACAGCCTGTTGCCTCCAGCCAGTCCAGTGCAGCTACTTCCTCTTATTCCATTATTTCCAGTCAGATATGCAATACGTATCAAAAAGCACTGGGCTCCTTGCATATCTAGAGGAGCTGCTCAGCCAGTCATGAAGCTCCTGATGCAGTTTATGTGCTGATGTTAATGCCAGAGGAGGTTTGGAACTTGACATTCAGCATCCCGTTTGCCACTGCATGGCTGAGATGCTGTGGTTGATATAACTTTGACTTTGCAATAGTATCAGCAGCAGTTGGAAATGATTACTTTGCATAAACTGTAACCCAGTCTCGACTGTTGGCTGCCGCTGCCTTAGTGCCTTGAGGCGGTGGCCAGTGTGTCATGTGCTCGTCACTGTTTGTGGGTTAAAAAAAAAAACCCAGATAAAAGAAGTTACTGACTGCCAGACAATAGCCAAAGGTTTTTAAGTCCTTCTTTACACAAATGTGTTGCTGCTTTTACACTCTATATAGATGCTGGATTGGTATACTAAAGCACACCAGAAGGTTTCTGATAGCTTAAGTCGTATCTCTTATTTATAGATTCATTTATATGTAAATATTAGTTTATAGAGGTTGGCAGGAACTCTGAAATGATATTCAGAGTGGATGGTGAGGAGTAACAGTGCTTTACACTCTTTCCCTGTGAATCCTTAAAGCCCCAGTCACACACAGGCCGAGAGACCAGTTTGTGACCTCTTGGCAACCACTAAAAGCCTATAATTTGCCAGGTGAGTGGCATCTGGGAATGTGCACATTTGTTTAGTGAGCACTGATGGATACTATCTAGCGAAGTTCAGTGACATTGTGGGAAAATGCCCACAATAAGTAAAACGGACTGGAGCAAATGTGGAAAGTTGTTGCTTAAAGTCACTTGTTTGTCAATCGTGGTTAAGAGAGCAATTTTATTGTTGAAAGGTCGCTGTTTGCTCACAGCAAGCACATTTTTTGTGATGAGACCAGCATGTAAAAATGTAAAATGTGAATAACATGTTAGCTTTTGGACTCATTTTAGCTTCCATTTCTGTCTTAAATTCAGTATAGCTTCTTCGACTGCAGGGAAAGAAGAAAATATTTTGGCCTTGGAAGTTTAAAAAACTGCAGTTCCAGGGGGAGCAGCTAGTAATGCACTATTGGGAAATGAAAAATAAGGAGCAGAGATTCAGACATCCTTTCAAACCTTGAAGTGTCTTGCTTTTGCGCCGACGTTGGCTCAGCATTTAACCCAAGAAATTATTTGCTCTCCTTGAATCTCTTTAGTATTCAGAGCTATCTGAGTGTGGGTGTTTTTTTTTTTTTTTTCCCCTCTCTCTCTCTGTGATATCTTTCTCTTGCGTGCCAAAAATAAAACGGGAGCCCACGCTGTATACTAAAACAAACACACTGTTTAAGTAGATTGTCTCCTTCCTGTACAGGAGGCATGAGTTTCCATTCCAGATGCCGTGTGCGTGGATGGAATGGCCCATGCCTTTTCCCTTGGCATTTGTTGTGATTGGCCCGCGCTATTCTGAGGACACTAACTTGGTTAATTTGTAATCATGCTTCCGGACGTGAGATCACATTAAAAAAAAAAAAAAAGAAGAAAAAAAAGACCATAATGTGTGCGCGCGAACACTCACACACAAATACACTCTTACTCGTAGCAGAGCGTCATCATGGCCTTTTGCTCTATTAACTCTGGTCTTTTCTTCAGTTCTCCTCTTTGTCTTCAGACAGATCCTAGTGTATTCCCTCTATCTCATGTAGTCCCGATTCATGCACACACACCTAGCAGTAAGCTATCAGGTTAGCTTTATGGGACAGTGCTGTTTTGTTGTTGTTTTTAAATAGATGTTTTCATCAGTTAAGCAGTGCTGCTCATAATTCACTGCCTCCAATTAGCTTTGTAGCCATTAGCAATAAATGTTTCTGTTGTTTGCTGGTAAGTCAGGTTTCTATAGTTACTGAATGTTTGTGCTTTGAAGCTCTCAGCACAGTGTTAGCATGGGAGTGCATGTCCACCAGAGTGTTTTTGCTGCTTTGACCCAGCATCACATCCTACTTGTAGAAGTGCTGACAAACAGTGGAGGACATGTTGATACTGCTGCTCCCCTGTGTGTTTGTACCTGTTTATACCATAGTATGATTAAAAACCAGTGAAAAGTGAAAATTTGGGTAAATATTGTCTTAGTAGAAGTCAGCAACAAAAGGCCTAAAGACCAGTTGGCAACCACTAGTCACTAAGGAGAAATGAGGTTTCCATGACCAGTTGCGGGTGATTGCTAGAGGTGTTGTCTTTAGGTGAAAGTGGTCACAAACAGTCAGTACTGGACCAGAAGCCTCCTTGCAACTGCATATAGTTGGTATGGAAGATGACAACACTTGATTACTATTTGTGAAAGTGAAGAGTGGCACACAAACTAGAAATTAAGACTGTTCACGTTCAAAGTTTTACTTTGCTGTATTCCATACAAACTATGGGTTACCTTAGCATTTTGCCAGTGGCTAAAGCAATTGGCAGCCTCCAACCTCCACTCTCCACCTGGTTGGCAAACAAATATTTGTTTTCCAAGCGATGAGCCAGGGGGTCACCAACTAACCTGTAGGCCTGTGTAGCTGAGGCTTCAGGTTTAAGTGATTATTGGATGCTGTGTGGGTTCGTTTTTTTTTTGTTTTTTAATGCTGCGTCTGTGACTCGCATCCAGATAAGCGATATGACTGAAGCAAAATGACTGAATTTGGTGCACCTTTTACAAGAAACTGGGCATGGCCACGGAATCACTGGAAAAGTTGTCATGGATGTTGGCATGGACAACAGTGATGGGATTTCCGGCTCTTTTTAGAGATCCGGCTCTTTCGGCTCCCAACCGGCTCTTCAGGTTGTTTTGTTGCTTTAATTAATTTATTATTAAAAACAATATAAAATTATGCACAAAAGGAATTACTAATGTTAAAAAACAAAACGTGGTTTTCTTTATATATGTTTATATATAAATATATACGGTGGCCCCTAGAGACAAAGCACGTACAAACTCCAAAACACACATTTCTAGCGTTAACTGAACTTCCAAAACAGCTACTGTTACTACCACACACCAAATCCGGTTGTTGGTACTTCCTAGCTTGTGTAGCCACTAGGTAACAAAAGCTCAACTCTGCGTCTAGCATCCTGGAGCACTTCTGTTGTGTTTTGTACGTGTTACGGCCACCGTAAATATACTTATTCACTCCACATAAAATGTAATAAATAAATCATATAATACAAAAACCAGCTATTTACATTTCAACTTTTAACTATTTAAATGTTCAGCTTTTTCTTTTAAACTAATTTAACATGAAACAACACAAAACACTGCACACCACAACAAAATTAAATATAAATTAAAATATGAAAACAAAAAGAAGATGCCGATGTCGACCAGTCTGTGAGTTGTTTGGTACCGGGCCACAAGAGTTGAGGCTCGGGTGTGAAATTTATGGTTTTCGGGAGGTTTTTTTTTTTTTTTTTTTTATCGTTTTTATTGTTAACTTGGTTTCCCTGGGTCTTTTCCTGTGTGTTATGAATAAATCTTCTTTTTTTGGGTACTGGTACTGGTTTTATTTTGTTGTATTTATCTGCATCACCTTTAACGGCTGGTCTGTGAAAAATGTTGTCGGACATAAACCTGTCCATGGCGCAAAAAAGGTTGGGGACCGCTGGTGTAGGCTGCATAGTTGATGGTATGGGTGGTGGATCAGTGCTCATGGCATTGGTGACGTCTGTGAAGGCACAATTATCAGTGAAAGAGACTGGTTTTAAAGCAAGCCATAGGCTGGGGTGTCACCAATTGGGGGGCTGAGGGGGGGCAATGGCCATCGCCAAAAATTTGCGGTGTTTGTTGTGCCGCTCCAATATTAGTGGCCCCCATATGGCCACCCCTATGAAAAACTTCTGGAAGCACCACTGGCCATAGGAATGCTTTGCTATAAGCAAGAGAATATCAAATAACATTTTCTTACAGTGGTATTTGTTTTAAAAGTCTAGAGATTGTCCACGAGGTATAAATTTATATTATGACCATGCTTTAAGATCACCGCATCTATTTGATGGAGGATCCACTTCGTGGAAAACCAAAGCTACACACTATTTTTTTTTTGAGTTATTACACAATAGTACAGCAGTGACCAAAGCAGGTATATATGCTGGTGTGTTGTGGGGGTTTTTTTTCTTCTTCTTTTTTTTTGTGTGTGTGTGTGTGGTGTCTGAACATGCTGCACACAAAGATGAGCACAAAGAGAACAGTTTGTTTGAGTGATAACACTGTGAGAGTTCTGTGATTATCATGGGAATAGATGTGGAAGCAGAGGGAATATATCAGCTAGAGTCTGTCCTGTGGGTAAAAGAACTGAGCTGTACTGACCCTCCCACAAGTGATAAATGGTAGAGGTTAGTGCCAGTGGAAATCACCTCATGTCGTTATATGAGCCGGCTTAATTTCCTAGGCTTTCACTGCTTTCCTTTCTCTCATTCCTCTTGGTTCTGTCTCGCTATTATTCGTGTTCTTTTTTACTCATACCGGCCTCTCTTTGCCCTTATTTCCCCTTTTTGTTTTTCTCTTCTCCCTATTTTTTATTCTTGACTTGTTGATGTTTCTATTTTTTTCCTACCAGATTTTACATCACAAAAGACATCATTTGTACTCGGAGCTAATAAAAGAATGGCAAATTAAAACACATATATAGAAATAGAAATCTGCTAGCCCAATGAATTACCCACACCAATGCGTGGATCTCTCTTCTGAAAACATTGACCCTTGTTCTGGTAGGCTAAAGTACAGCTATATTCTCACATTGCACAGTTATAGAGAGGCCTTCCCTTAATTGGGGTCTAGTGGTTTTACCACTGCTAGTTCCAACCAGTTGTAAAGGATTAGGGGTGGGTGCGAGAGAGAGAGAGAGCGACAGTGCAGTTATCCTGTGTGAGGTCGCATATTGAAGGTCACTGCAGGGGAACAGGCCACGCTTCGAGCTCTGCAGAGACTGGCTGGTCGATACAGTGTCCTAGCTGCTGCCCTACTTCTAACTGGGCAGAAACACACACACAGGCAGCTGAACAAGTGAGCACTAATAGAATCAGAGAATTCAGACTATAAATGCTGGAATTTTCTCTGCAGTAAAACTATTGGAAGGGTTTCATGGAATAGCAAGTACATCCCAGCTGCGTCACAGGAAGTGTTGCTACTAGCAGACATTTAGAAATTAAAGAAAGTAAGGATCTATATATTGGCTAAATATGAATATAATACAAGCACATATTGGCCCCCTGAAATAATAGGAGTATATCAGCAAAGCAAATATTGTTTAAACAATTTCAACCTTTCAGAGGTGGAAAAGAGCTGAACACACAGTAAAGGTCTTTACATTACAGTTCACATGTTGTAATGTGTGAAGTGCAGAAAAAAAAAAAGTTGTCCTTAGTTGGCTGGATGGCTATGTGGTTTCCCACAGCGTCACCACAGTGTATGGATCCACGTTTGATTTGGAACAAATTTTAAACCAGATGCCCTTCCTGATGTAACTCTCCTATTTATTGGGGCTTGGGACCAGCACTAGGAGTACACTAGCTTTTGATTCCCCTGAGGCTGGATATGGGTCTCCTCCTGCTCTCGAATTGCTGATATCTTGCATCTAAAGTGACTGTTTTAACCACTAGATCATGGAGCCACTGTGAGAATTAAAATTCATCGGAAAGTCAAGCAGACATGCAACCAGTCACATCAGGACAGTATTGTTTCACTCAAATCTAACAAGTAATCTAGAAGGAGTGATTCTTGCAAAAATGGCGAGGCGCTCGAAAATGATGAATACGATCTGGCACAGAGCTGTTGAGACACATTTTTTCTAAACACCGGGTCTCTGTGGCTTTTAAACCCCAAAACGCGCTGCGCCAAAAATTGGTCCACCCCAAGGATCGGGTCCCCTGACACAAACAGAGTAACATAGTGTACGCTGTTAAGTGCCGGGAGGATTCCTGGGATTTATACATCGGGAAAACCGAACAACCTCTGGCAAAGCGGATGGCACAACACAGAAGAGCTACCTCGTCAGGCCAGGACTCTGCAGTCTATTTACACCTACAGGCCAGTGGACACTCTTTCAATGATGAGGATGTTCACATCCTGTACAGGGAGGAACGCTGGTTTGAGCGCGGAGTCAAGGAGGCCATATACGTGAAAAGGGAAAGACCATCTCTGAATCGAGGAGGGGGCCTAAGGGTACATCTTTCACCATCTTACGATGCTGTGATTGCAGCCATTCCCCAACTCTCTGTGAATGGTATGCATGACCATTGATCAGTGGGCTTTGATCAGTGGTTGTTGATCAATGGTCATGAAAATTTGCATAATTAAGATTAAGGAACTGACCTCCCAGCCCATTGTTCCTTCACTGGGCTGGTTTCAGTCATTATTCAAATGTACTGTTTATAAGATTGGGGAAACCTGCAGTCAGCTGAGACTGAAGAAGTCACCTGGATGAATGACGAAATGTTTCTCCCACAAAACGCTACGTCCAGATGAACACAATCAACCCTTGGAGATCTGGCACAGTTCGGGTGAACTCTGGTGATCATTAAGTGATCATGTGTTGCCAGTTGTACTAAAATCTAAGCATTAATTTTTGTTCCACAATGAATCCTGTGAACTGTGGAGAGATGGACATCAAAAAGATAATCTGTTAGCTAGAAAACAAAAGCAGCGGGCTAAATGGGTGTGAGCGGATGACCGAGTGGTTCGGGGGATGTGGTCAGTACAGGTTTTTCAGTGAGAACTGAAGTGAGATTTTTACTTTAACCTCATTTAAATTCGTTTCTATTTTAATCAGGCTTAAGTCAGTCTAAAATTCTTATAGTTGAGCTTAGGTTATGCAACTGTTATGGGAATGCAATTTTCCAACTATAATAAATCCAAATGAATAGACACAGGGTCTGCAGCAGACCATAGAAAGTGGACCAGCAACCATTTTTCACAGAGGGGCCTTGGCTCAAGTCACTTTGCTATTCTTTAAGGGAAAAACACAGAAAAAGCAGCTTGAACTTAGACAAGCTGTGAATAATTACAACCACTTTATTGGGCAGGATGTCTTTTGTCATGTCTCTCTCCCCTCAACCACAACCAATCGTTTTCATATCAGTTCAGTTCAATTTTATTTATACAGCACCAAATCAAAACAAGAGTCACCTCAAGGCGCTTTAGATTGTTAGTTAAAGCAGTGGTTCCCAAACTTTTTTTTACTAGGCCCCCCTTTGTTTTACAAGAAAATCCTCGCACCCCCCACCACCAAAACCCCAGCGCACAAACACTAAGCGCACACACACCCATTTTTCTTTTTTTTTTCCAAACTCCATTGCGGTTTATTTCACACCTCAAACATTTAGTAAACAATTAAGCAAATACAAGTAAACTGCAATAGTAGTAGTTAGTAATAAAATACACTACTAAGTCGTGATTTGGCACTATATAAATAAAATGTAGTTAAATTGGTTTCTTGAAACTGTAATAAACTGTTGCAGCTGATATTTTCACTGTTTTAGGTGGAAATTCAGTTCTGTCTGATGGCTGATGCAAAACAGCTTCTTTTTTTCTAGTTTTAAATCACAAAGCAGCTGATAAACTGCAAGTTAAGTTTACACATCCTAGTCTATATAATAACCATTTGCAGAGGGTGTTTAAAGGCAAAAAAGTGGGAAATATGCGATCTGTCTTTTTAGAGTGTTCATTTAGAGGGAAAAACTTGTAAGGAAGTAATGTAGTAATGAAGAGTGTATTGTAATTGTGGAGACCTGTCATGCAGAGAAAAATGGAAGTTATTAAAAAGTCTTGGTTTAGCCTTCTTTGGGAAAATTATGCAAGTGATGGAGTATCTTGCAGGTCTTTGCCTCATCACTCATTTTTTTTGCTGTGATGATGATTCATTGTCTTTCTAAATAAGCAGCCATAGTACTTGCTGCATGACAAGGATTTATTCTCCATCTAGTGGGCAGCTTCAGTACACGCTGCATGATAATGAAGACATTTTTCACGGGACCTGTCGGTTCCATCTTACGTGAGCTCTTTACAGGAAATTAAGTCACTGGCATTGAAGGGGTCTGGACATTGCAGAGGCAGATGGTTTCTACATTTGGGAGTTTTGTGAAGAGGCCTTTAAGTATAATCTCGGTGCCGGTACAGTTTGGAATGGACAACATTTTAGATGATCTTCTCACTGGACTCACAAGTGTTACAGTTATCCTCATCGTCATCAGTTTGTTTAGTCATCTTTCATTAGCTGCAGGGAAGCGTGTGAGAATGCAACAGTTGGCCATGTGGGTAGAAAAGTTCACAGAGTAGAAATGAGCCGACTCACTGCTTTGTCAAAGCAGCATGGTTACCACCGAGTACTGTGCTCTTTGAGTGAGACATGGAAGTGTGCAGTAGCTAAATGACTAGCAGCATCTGTTAACAGAGGAAATGGGGTTCTGCACAATCCTCAGAGCTCATCGCATGGCATTTGTCAGACCCCGTGGGAATTGTTTTCCTTACAGTTGCCCTGAAAACACTCGGTTTGCTTTTCTTACAGGGGAAACTGTAATCTTTACCAGATATCTGATGTAATGAAATCTGTGATGTGATTTAGAATCCCTAAACAGGAGAAATGTATCCTCCCTGCTGACACGAAATCGGATTATTGAACATTGCTCATCTAGGTTATTTATGACACACTCATGTTCTCCCCCCCCCCCTTTTAAATATGAGTCTCACACAAATGGCCAATAGCAAGCACACATACATTTAGAAAGAACACAGACACACTTTAACTCCCACACACGCTGCCTGTCAAGGAGTTTGGCTCGGCATCACGTAAACAAGAGGTTGACAAACACGGCATGAGGCGAGAAAGACGTCGGGGTTGTTTTTGATGTTGCAGGAAAAGCTGTGAAGTCTGAGATTTAGCCGTGAAGTCGACCTGTGTTGTAGAGGGGGGATAAAGTGAGGACACCAAGCAAGTCCAATCTAGGTTATCCACAAACATCAAGGCCAGAGTGGAAGGCGGCCAAGGAGAGGGGGAGGAAACAGTTCGGTCCAACTACAGCTTTATATTTGGATGTCTTTTATACATATACATGTTTGGGAATGCAATGCTGTTACTCATACAGAAATGTTCTCTGTACTTAATGATATGATCATATGGTAAAGTAAATCGGTATTTATAATTTATATATGATCAGCCCTTTTATGTGCAAAAAGGCTTCATTTGAGACAAAGGTGAATCCTCCAGCTCTGTTGTCATCTGTCATCTTCTCATACAGAAGTGGGGAATAGAGAAATCACGTGTTCCTGTTAGTTGCTAGTTTCATTTTGGATGTCTGTGCCGTGGTTTCCCCTTCTCTTTTTCCTTAGCCAGAAGCTTGAATAGCCTGTTAACATCTGCAGATCGGCTGGAGGCCACAAAAATCGACCTTCTTTTATGTTCAAGTAAAAGAGTGTTGTGGAAAATACGGCAGTGAATGGGAACAGTGAGAGGCCAGTGCGAAGCAGCTGATTTTCTCTCTCTCTCCCGCTCTCTCTCTTATTCTCCGAACTCCCCCACCCCATGCCCCCACTCCTTTCGTGAAAGGAGCTATTGTCTCTGGCCTGGATTGAAAAACTCACACAGTACTTTTCCTTTGAGGACTTAAAAAACTTGCGTAAATGAAAAGCGGTTTGCAATTCATGTCCAGTGCGTACAGTACGCGTGCAGACTTTTCTGTCCCCACACATGCTTCTTCACACACCTGCTTAAACCAAAAACACAACACATCCTCATCCACATGGGTCATATAAGGCCGCTGACAGATGAACATGCAGTGTGTGTGTGTGTGTGTGTGTCTGACAGCTCTAGTCTCCTGAGAAATCTCAGATTCCAGGCCCTCTTAGTCTGCTGGCCGCCGAGCAAAGCTCCGCCTCTCTTTACCTCCACTGCCCCCCTTCTCTTGTCACCCAGAGCCTGACACATGCAGACCAGCTCTGATCGCTGCTCATCACACTGTGTGGAGGCCTGTCACAACAGTCCGTTGTGCTGCTTGCGATAACTTAGTTTGGAGAAATCCCTGATCTCTGGATGGGACATGTAAACATGGGACCTGTAGCTAAACTTTTACGGGCCTTGGAGGAGTTTTGAGGTCAGAGTGGGGGGGTTAAACTCTCCGGGCTGGACTAAAGCAACCCGCAGCCATGGCTGGACTTCAAGACCGACCCAAAGCGGCCACTCTGCCGTCCCGTTCCTGCAGCAGCGTCCCAGGGACTGGTCGATTGCAGAGGCACATGGCCTTGTGCAGGATGGAAGACTGCACCTTTGACAGCTTTGAGTTGCTTTACAGTGGAGCTGTCGATAATTTCAAAAGCCATAAAAGTAACCTCAACCTCAGTAAGTTTGCCATCTTTGGAATATAAGCCGGACGTGACTAACACGAGCCAGCCTGTTTTAAAAGTGTTCTGAGGTCTGTAAGGTGCTCTAAACTTTACTTTTTAAATTGCTGAATCCATGGAGGTATTTAAAGGTTACATGCAAGTGTGAATGATTTGATTTTACCTCAGTTTATCAAAGAAGGTTTAACCAGATGAGGTACGTTTTTGTCACATTTGCAAGTTGGGAACCAGGACTCATCTGTCCAGCTAAATATAGCATCTCTACCTCAGTAGTGGATCAGGACCATAAAAAATTCATTGTATAGGTTTGGGCTCTACTAGCTCTAATAATGGTGTGATGAGACAAGAAGCAAAAATTACATGTATGCTTTGATTTTGGAAATTTCTGTATAGTGGTTATTATTGTCACAAATCCTCATCAGCATTCAGGAATGCAAAGTTTTATTTTGGCTTTTTGACTCCAATTATCAAAAAAGAAACTGCTATATGTCTGCGTAACACAAATCTGGATACAGGGCACAGAAGTCCCGCCTACCTTTTGTTTAAAAGGGGCAGCCAATTGGAAGAAAGCCGGCCTGAAGCGAGAGTAGACTTAAAGTAAGAGGGGATTGAAGTGCTGCATTAGGGCCCAATATGAAATGGTTAAGAATTACTTTGAAGTGTGAGTCATGCAGCGCTACTCCAGTACAATTAAAAATGTGCATAACGATTCATTTTAACCTGGTGCAAATAAAACACTGTTAAGCAGTGCAGAACCTCCATTTCCATAATCTGCCCTCAGCATCCAAACCTTCCTTATAAAATAATGTATCGTGTGTAAAGTTCATAGTGATGTTTTTGTAGCTTTTCTTTTTCCCCTACAGATATTATGGTTTCATTCAAAGTCTGCAAAGAACAGAAGGTCAGCACGATTAAAAGTGACATCTCTTGGCATGGCATTTAGCTAATCCCCTGTCTGTGTTACACATAAATGGTCTAGTTACTAGCTTTCGTAATGGCTGAAGAGACCCTGTGATGTGGCAACCCAGGATGAAGATTTATATATAGAAGTCAGCAATCCAGTTTTAGGTGCAGAACAGGCATGTTGACAGTATTATTAATATGCTATCTGATGTAGAGAGCCTCTGTGGAACAGAAAAAAACAGATTGTACTCTATCCTTCCTCGTCCGACACACATAGCGTACTGTGCCAAACTGCTGTATCACACACTTGTGGCCCCACTTCCAGTGCAGTGTTATGGACTCTGCAGCATCTCTATTTCTGGTGTTTTGAAGGTTATGGACAATGTGGAAGGAAACTACAGCGAGGGAATACATGCACGGGAAGGAGTGGAGCATGGGAGAAAGAAATTGGGGGTGGGGTGCAGGGAGTGGTTGTACGGAGTGGCAGCGTACGAGTGGGCATTAGTGGTAAAAAGCTGTGAAAACCACCCAAGTCATCTTATTAAGAAAGATATCCTGTGGTTGGTTTAGTTATTATGTTACTTGACTTGAAGGTCCTTCAGCAGTTTCATCGAACTGCTCATCAGTGTTGTGGAAATAATGCAGATATTGTGGTAGAAACCAAAGCAGGCCTAATGTTGCAGACACTGCTCCAGGTGATCACAGATGCTGCTTCAAGTCTTCATGTTTCCAGCTTATTTACCACTTGTGGCTCCTCCTCACCAAAAGTTAATGCAGGTTGTTTTCAGAGTATTGTCATTATGAATTCCTTTTCTGTACAGAGTGACTTGGCTTATGTTACACTAAACTCAAAGCTAAACTGCTGCTTGCATCATACCCGCTGCTGCTGCTAGTCTTTTAATGTAATAGGTTTAAAGTTGGCTGCAGATCTTATGGCACAGGGCAACCATTAAGCAGCTTAAGCCCATTGCGACCTTTGGCCTGTGTTATGCTTACTGTTATGTACACAGAGGCACGTTTACATACATATTTGAATGCTGTGCCAATGGGAGGAGAGACACAGCCACTGTTGAATGTATGAAAGGAGTCATTTTGCATTTTGTGAAGTAAGAGATAAAATGATGGTTTGTTTTTCTTCTTTAATGCACCACTGCAGAGGATTTTCAAAAGGAAGACTTCAAAGAGAGCCAAATTTTCCCGAACTGCTCTGAGTAAACTAGAAATGCAGAAGAAGAATCTGAGGCAGACGCATTATATTGGATGTATGTCCTCTCAGAGGCAGCACCCCAGGTTGAAGCCAGCGCTGTAGCTGCAGGAGGTTCTGCCAATGAATGTTTTATTAGTGTTAATGGGATGTAATAAAGGACTAGAGTGAGCTATGAGGCTGGGTGATGAGAAAGAGAAAGTGGCAGCTACAGTCTTGTAATCTGAATCCTCTCCTCGGGTGTGCGATATTCTGAGAAAAGTGGGTGATTGGGGAGTTGCGCTGCTTTCATTGCTTTCTTTACTTTCAGCACTTTGCTACTTCAAGAACATGTTGCACCCGTTTCAGGTGATGTTTCTCATTTTTAACTGAGACACCAATTTGTGTGCTTTTGAGGGTGTTCACAATGGAAGTGGTGCTACAGCAGGGCATGATTGTCCTCGAAGAGCCTTTGCTGATAATCAGAAATATTTCTCTTTAAGGTGGACTCGATCTGTCCTTTTGATTTTTGCGATTGCTTATTCGAGCATCTAATGGGTAAGTGGGTACTGATTGACGGGTGCACGTGCACACATTTCTGGCCTTCTCTTCTCCAATATTCATGTGCTCCTTTATTCAGGGGCAATAGAGTGTGAGACAGTGCTGATTTTGCACCCCAAGCTTTGAAAGTGCCGTTACCTGAAACCAATTGAAGCCATCACATGATTGACAAGGAGGAAGTGAGGAGGAGAGGTGAAGGTTATAGGCTATAAACGGGAGGGATAAAATGAGAAATTCATGACTCAGCAGAGGCAGTATTTTCAGGGAAAAGTATCTTTACGCACAGCAATAATTTTTTTTATTTTACTGAAAATGGCATTGCACATTAATTTAAATCTTGCTTCTTATGTGCCTTTTTGTGACCCTGAGCATGTGAGAGTATGAATCTCATCATTTAAGAAAAATTAAATGTTACTGATATAGCATCTTTTATATTTTAAAGTAAAGCACATACAATATATCAGATGACCCTCTTGCGACAAACTTGGCGACAGTGGGAAGGAAAAAGTGCCTTTTAACAGGAAGAAACCTCTGGCAGTACCAGGGTCAGGGATCAGGATGAGCCATTAAAGATAACATCATAAGTTCCACATTGTGTCTTTTGTCCTATCTTCCTCCCCTCACCCCCAACTAGATAGCAACTCCTCCCTAACCCTGGTTCTGCTGGAGGTTTCTTCCTGTTTAAAGGGAGTTCTTGATCTCCACTTTCACCAAGTTTGCTCATAGAGTCTTTACCTTACAATATAAAGGTGTGATATAAGTAAAATTGACTTGAATTAGATTGAATTAAATTTGCTGACCTCCAGTGTTTGTGTTGTTTTTTTTTTTGTTTTTTTTTCTCCAGAGGAGGAACTGAGGAAGCTGCGGGAAGAGACCAGCGTGGACTCCCTGCGGCAGGAGCTCGAGAGGGAGCGAAGCAAAAGGATAGACCTGGAGCAGAAGATGAGCGATTTGCTCAAAACCAGGTGAGACGAGAAGACGGGACTGCAGAGTGAAGCACATGACGGGAAATGAGAGGAGAAATGTATGAAAAGGGAAGTAATATTTATGAAATGAAAGGAAAGGGTGACGCTGCACTTTGTAACAGTTCAGCTCAGCAGAGTTTACCATGGGGCAAGTTGGATGACGAGGGTGTCAGTGCCGGTGCTGCCCAAGATTTCTGTTATAAATAGAAGCATCAACAGCTTGGTAGGCAGGAAATTCCGTGTGTGTGTGTGTGTGTGTGTGTGTGTGTGTGTGTGTGAGATTAGGGAGATGGAAAAAGGGAGAGGGAGGAAAAAACGAAAGGAGTCACGCGCTTGTCTGAATCTCCTCCCTGTGACACAGATGCTATCCTGGTGACAGGAAAAACCCACGCCTCTTGGCATCTACTGGGATACCCTTTAAACTTGCGGGTGTGCATGTCTCTCTCTCATGTACTGTGTGTGGAAATGTTAGCTTGAATGCCCATGGGAAATTCTGCTGGTATTCAAGTGATTGCCAGCGCTGAAACATGGCCTCAAGACTATCGAAAGCAGTTTAGGAATTTGTAAGAGGTGAAGTTAATGTACTGTGACCTGCAAGTTTTCCACAGTTAATACTTTGTCAGCAATATCCAGCATGAGCATAACAGACAGCAAACATTTCTTCTTCACTGGTATATGATTGGAATAAACAGTAAAACAAAGCATTAACACATTCTGGAGAAGCCTTCTCTTTAGGGAGAAGATCAATTCAGTCTTACGCTAGAATTTCCTGTCCATTACAAAGAAATATGACTGCAATTAAAGCCTTATAGATAAAAGAGCAACAAGTTTGCCAGTGCCAGTTTGCTCTAAATGTTGTTTCATCCATTTGTAACTACCACTGCAGTGCCTGTTCAGGAAGTTTTATGGAATAAGAATAGCTGTAGGGATGCACTTATTGAATGTGTGTGTTTGTAGCTGTGCAGAATGGGTGATTTGTGGGTAGACCCTCCCTAAAGGACCAATGAGTGATTTCAGATTTGTCATTGAGTTTTATTTAAGTCCGACTGATGCAGATGCCTTCAGTTTTTGCAGGATATGGATAGCTGAATTAATGTGTCTGAAGTTAAAGGAGGATGTTTGCTGTACCACCCTGCCTCTTTCACCCTTTTCCATTTTTGTTGGCACTGATCCTTTTGTCAAACTCATTGTGTGAGATTTTAACAGTAACCTTATTCGCTGTGATAACAGGCAGAGTGAATCTTTCTAGTCTGGCTCTGTGTATGTCTCTTTGCCTTTTGTGGTGATCCATTCAGTGCAGCAGCTTTCAACATGCTGGCTCATGTACTTCTTAAAGTGTGAGATTGCAGTTCTGACAATACAGAAGTGAGACTGACACATGACAGATCTTTCCCTTAGTTTTTTCGTGATTATGTGTGTGTCTGTCCCTTCCGTTCAGGCTAGAGGACTCTCCACCACAACCTCCCAGAAAACAGCAGTCGCCCTCAAACAACAGAACAGGTAAGACTCCAAGTGGACGAGAAATGGGGGGTGAAGGTGGGCAAGTTGGAGTCTAAGGGAGAGGAAATGAGTCCTTGACGTCTTCTGAGTGTGGGAGTAAATCAAGAGGAGAGTTTGCGTGTGTGTGTGCACGTGTGCAGGGGAGGTGAGAGTGTAGGATGCGTGCAACGGAGCGCTCGATGGGAACAGAGTGGGTCGGAAGGGTTTGTGGGTTACTCTAGGACACGAGGCAGTATGTAGTGTGCGTGACAAACACACAGACACGTGCACGCAAACAGAGGGGTTTCCTGTGTGCGCTGTGTGCTGTCAAGAGCAAGTAAGCAACACAACAAACCACATTAATGCATCGAGGCTGGTTCCTATCATTAGTCCAGATCGTCGCTGTTAAGAATGAGTCTGTTTTCAAAATATTTGCGCGAAGGACAAATGAGACAAGCTCATTAGTGCAATAACGGTCAGATTCTGATACGTGCTTTCTTTTGGTTTCAGGCTGAACAGTTAATCTCATAGGTTGACTTTCAGTGATCCAGGGATTGGTGTGTGTTTGTGTGTGTGAGATATTAGTGAAAGGGAGTGTGAGAGAGTGAGGCTAATTTTGGAAAATGGGTTATGATTGTAGATCACTTCATCTAGGGCAGACATAAGAATATGTTAGGCCGGCTTATGCAGATCCAGGTTTGGTAAAGTGAGGCGGTCAGTTAGTGGCAGCCTGTGAGGACTGCAGCACATCTCCTTCATCCACAGTTTACTGCGGTTCAGCCTGGAGTCTGTTCACTGAGGTTTTTAGCTCGTTTTTCAGCTTTAAATAAATTATAAGATTTGTGTTAAATTGAATCTTCCTTGCTGTAGTTTGACATCAACATCTACATATATAACAAAGAGGTCCAGAGCGTGATCGCGCACCCACGCAAACCATCGGCATCATTTGAAACTTCTAAAGTTGTGTGTTTGCAGAGTCAACCTCCTGCTGCAGCAGTTACAGCACCCTAAACTTTGTAACACATTTCAGTGGTGATGTGGCTGTGATGTCACTAAAGGTCAAACTTTAAAGAGCAAAAAAAGGGAAAAAAAAACCCCACATTACCACCATGAAGTGAAAGCGTTCCTATGTTACCCTCAGTCACATGTTAGTTTAAATGAGCTGGCACTCAGCTACCAAAGCCCTGCCGTAGATAATGTGAAAGAGAGAAATCGCGTCTGTTTGGGCCCTGGCAGTGGTGGCTTTGAAAACTGTAAATGTAACTGCTTCTAGCTGAATCGTATCATCTACAGCAGAAAAAACAAACACTTTTTAAAACTGTATTCATTCTTATATGGCAATAAATGTCTGAGCAGTCAGGCTGTTAGTCACCTGAGGATGCTACCACAACAAATTAGTGTTCACTTGAAACACCACAGCAGATTAGAGCTCTAGTTTTTGCTCAGGGGCACTTCAGCATTAGCAGTTGACTGTTGGCCTTGTTTTGACTGGCAAGTATGCAGTTTATGAGGATATCAGGCCCACCAGGCTGTTTTACTGCATGCAGAGAATACTAAGGTTATAAAATCCAGGCAGTTATTTACAGTAAGTCAGCTTATCATGTAGAAAACACGGATTCATTACACAAAGTGCAAAGTATTTTTTTGATATATATTTATTCACACGACAAAAGAAAATTTAGCTTTTATGTAACAGCACAGGCTGCAAAGCTCTGTTGGTTCAGCTCACACCTTTCCATACAGCCATGTCCACCTGCCTGTGGTGATCCTGACTGTGTCATTTCTGTGGCTTAACCTGTAACAAGACTTACTAATGCAGAAAAAGCAGACACCATGGCCCAAAACTCTCCCAATCACGTGCTTAGAAACACAGAAGCAGGCCTGGCGTGAGTCCTTGAATTTGCTCAGCTACCATTGGATAATCACTGTCTGAGACCAGGCTTAAGTGGTCCAGATGGGTCCCATGACAGGGCAGGAGATAGGGTTGGAGTAAGAGTTATTGATGACATAAGCCCATCACATATCAGTGATTTTCTTTTAACAATGCATGATTGTTGGTGCAGGGGATTACAAAAGTAAGTCGTGCTTATAGCAGCAAATCAAAGTTGATGTGTTTTCTTTAGCAGAGAAACAGCAGAAGGAAGTGTGGAGTTCACGGCTGCAGAAGTGGCTGTACGAGCGCTTCGGGGTTTACATGGAAGACTTCCGCTTCCAGCCGGAGGAAAGCACAGTGGAGGCTGAGGAACCGCTAAGTGCTAAAAGGTGGGTGAGATGTGGTCCTGAGCAGAACATAACTCATCAGGTTGTTGAAGAAGATGTGGAATCGGAGCGCCCGGCGAGCATAAAAGCTCGGTGGACGAGACCGAAGCTTGTACCCTCACCCTGTAGCTGTCTCTGGTTTGATTTTGCACAGAGGAAGTGGGTTTTTTCTCATCGTACTTATTTTCTCTCCTCCTCTGTACAGAACAGTGAGTCATTACAGACGGATGAAGGCCAAAGTGTTAACACTTCCCCTCTCACATAAAGCAGCATTTATTTTTTTTGCGTGTATGTCAGCATCCACGTGTAATCTGACCTTCACTTTCTTTTGTTTTCCATCCAGGTTGACAGAAAACATGAGGCGACTCAGTGAGTATAAGCTTTTACTTGGCATCCTCTACATAATAATGATAATAATAATAATAGTAATGATATCACTAACACACATTCATGCAATACTCTAGTTCTGTGTATTGTAGATCTAATTTTTTTTTTCCTTTTGAACATTTCGACATGTAGTTAAATATAAAAGTCCTGGAAAATTTCACAGTAAAAGCCTGATTCACAAAGATAACCAAGAGTAAACACATTGCTGCTCTGTCTTTAGCTTCACACTCTCAGTGAATCCCTGTGTCTTTGCTGTTTCAGAGCGAGGAGCCAGACCTGTCACCAACTTCTTAAGGAACCTCTCCGCCTTATCTAATTGGCACTCCGTGTACACCTCAGCTATTGCCTTCATTGTGAGTCTCTGCTTTCTTACACTTCAGACATGTGAATTAATGTTTTTACTCGATCTAATAATCGCGCTTCGATATTCTCTAAAAGAAAACTTGAGGTTAGTTGTGATACAGGATTACCTGCCATAAACTGCTGATGCATTAACAGCTGTGCTGCTTCTGTCATCTGCCGTCTCTGTCACTTTGACACATTGCACTACATTTTCACCACCCTGCCTTTATTTGACTGCAGTTGTGACTTTTTCCTCTTTTCTCTAAATCTAATCCACGAATAGGTGAGACTTCATAGAGGATGCAGGGCAATTGTGATATGAGAGAGGAAATTGATGAAGTTAAATTGAATGATTTAGTCGAATTTTGAGATCAAGACTTCTTGCTTGTACTTTACAGCAGTTATTATATGTATTCAGTGTAATTCCTTATTATCCCAACGTGATTTTTTTTTTTAAATTTTGGGTGTCTAAAATCAACCAGACTGGAAAAGGAGTCCGATGATAATTTTGGACAGCGGGTACGACCCTTTTAATAGAAAACAGTCGTTTCTGTAGTTTTACTCTGACCTAATTGTCTTACAGCTCGTGGCCGGGAGGTTAAATGAATATTAAAGTCATGTCTGCTTCACTGTGATGAGTTGCAGTGATTCTGCCAGCGACTGCAGGCCTAATCAGATCTTCATTAATGTCCAGTCAGTGGTTATGCTAAATCATCCTCAACCCACTGATTATGGCCCTACACCATCTCAGTATCCAGACGTGATGCTGGTTTAGTGTTGACAGGTGACTCAGCGTCTTCCACTGCTGATATATCACCCAAGTATATGCGCTTCAGGCTTACAATGAGCCCCCCTGATTCCTCTTTATGTCCATCTTATAATTCATTGCTGTTATTGACTGAAAGAATGTGTCCTCGCTGCTATAAAGTGCTGAATTTAATGCATATCGGTTGTTTATTAAAGAACAACAAACCACGTTAACCTGTGTATATATTGTCCTTTTTTTCCCTTTTGAATCCAGATTTACATGAATGCTGCTTGGCATGGCTGGGCCATTCCCATGTTCCTCTTCCTGGCTATCCTACGCTTGTCCTTAAATTACCTCATTGCCAGGTAAAAACTGTCATTTATTCATAAAAGCAGGATAATTTTTGCCTCAGCTGTTGCTTCACGGTTGAGCTCGATTGTTTGTAAAAGGCTACAGTCCGATTTTCAGCTTTTAGCGTGATTAATTGTGCAAAAAACCCCCACATTAACATCAACTACTGAGGCCACAGCTGTGCTGGTAGTACACAGATGCACACCGCGGCCCTGTAGTCACACAGCAAATGTTTGTTAAAACCGCCAGATTTTAAAAACATGCTCACATTTGTGCATATTTGGGGTTGTTGTAATTGTCGCTACAAAGAGCAGTACACGATAACAGACAGGGTCAGACCTGATTTCAATCAGAGCTCCCAAGGCTGGAAAAGTCGGTCCTTTAAAGTTGATGTTTTGCTTTGAAGGAATAGTTGCCTTATAACATGTGCATTATTTATACCTTCTATTTTTCAGAGGTTGGAGGATCCAGTGGAGCATTGTGCCTGAGGTCTCTGAACCCATGGTAAGATGCCTTCCTGCTGTTGTTGTTGTGCAGGTCAGAATGAAACGTATCCATGACTAGAGATCAACGTGTGGCTTTTGTGTGTGTGTGTGTGTGTGTGTGTGTGTGTGTGTGTGTGTGTGTGTGTGTTGTTAAAGGAGCCTCCAAAGGAAGACTTGACTGTGTCTGAGAAGTTTCAGCTTGTACTTGACGTTGCACAAAAAGCACAGGTATAACGAGGTTCATCTAACGATCCAACCGCTGCTCGAAACAAGACAAACTCTTTAATGAGGTGCTTTTAAATCTCTTTCAGAACCTCTTTGGAAAGATGGCTGATGTTTTAGAGAAAATAAAGAAGTGAGTGGTTTTGTTTCAGCCTGACAATCAAGTGTGCAAGAAATGCACATAACTTATATACTGATGTGTATTCTGTCCTCCTGCTGCTGCCTGTGTTTCAGTCTGTTCATGTGGGTGCAGCCAGAGAGCACCCAGAAACTTTACGTCTGCCTGTGGGTGACTTTCATCACCTCCTGCGTCCTGCCGTACAAACTGCTGGGCTTTATGATTGGTGAGTGATGTTCACAAAGCATCTTTTTCATTGTGACAATACGTGAACTCAGTCACAAACAGATGCAGAACCTGTGGAGCCGTACTCCCTCAGCCTGTGTGGGGAAGCTGCGGGCTATTGGCATATAAATCTTATACATAATTACTACTCTTTAGCGTCTCCCAAACCACTATGCACTCAGACTTTCTTGAAAGGTGCTCGGAGCAAACTGTTGGCATAGAACCTGCTTTCATTTATCCAAATTTCCATCTAGCACTTAATTTCTCCATTTAAAAGGAACGAATAACCAAAATCAATGTATGCTTAAAAGCTGCACTGGACATTTAAACAAAGTAAATATACTGACATTGATTCTTTCAGATCCCATCTAAGATTTCTTCAGTGACTCATTTCAATTGGAGAAAAAAACCAGACCACACATTCAGCGTGACTGGGAATGAGGGCTTTCTTTTCTGCACAGATAGCTAACCGCATTTGGAGACAAAATTAGAGGCAAGGCTGAGATGGTTTGGACATGTGCAGAGAAGGGAAAAAGAATATATTGGACAAAGGATGCTGAGGATGGAGCTGCCAGGCAGGGAGATGAGAGGATGACCTCAGAGGAGGTTCATGGGTGTAGTGAAGGAGGACATGCAGAGGAGGACGGGGTGAGATGGAGGCAGATGATCTAATGGGAGCAGCTGAAAGAAGAAGACGGCTAGCTGAGCACATTGTTACATTGTGAACATGGAACGGAAAAATGTGATAGAGTCCAGAGGAAACCAGTCTGTGTTGGCACAAAGTGACATCGGCAGGCTGTATTGCACCCATCATGGGGAATATCCCCACATAGTCTGTACATGCAGAGCCACTGCCTTCTGTAGTATGTGTAACTCTGGTTGTGGGTAATTGATACCAACAGGGAAAACGATAAGGAATGGCAGGAGCCGGGAGACCTGGGAACACACGGCAGCTGCATGACAGGCTCCAAATACAAAACAATTATAATAAAAACGTTTCCCCAAAGAGAGTCCAGTTTGTAAGCGGGTGTTAGCTGGTGGGTCAGTCATCGGAGCCCAGTTCATGTAGTGGAGAAGAAATCTGTGGTCATGTGTGCATCTGTCCCACCGTGACGTGGACAGAGTCTTCACGTCAGTCTCATCAGGAGCTCTTAGGCTGGTTTTCCATCGAGTTTAACTGGAAATTGGAACCTCCATTCATCATTGGAAGCTTTTCATTATTCTGCACTTTATTCTGTAAATCTGCTGTTTTACCATGAGGAGAAAATCTGACTGCTGAGCTGCGGAGGCTCTGGATAACCAACAATACACCAGAGTCACTTTGAGCTCCAACATATAACTGGCCCAGTGTCTGTATGTGCAAGAATGGGCAAAATGCTGAAACTAGTGATGTCATCAAGGTCAGCTGCAAGGACTACTTTGGGCGGGGGGGGCGTCACCTATTTGGGGCATCCCTTTGTCTGTCAGTGAGGCACATCTGAGGGGTTATTTTCACTAAACGGTGTTGCTTTGCATCATTTAATCTCTTTTATTTATATTTATTTATATTTTGATATTATTTTTAAGAATTAATGTGTCTGTGATTACTCTCTTTGCAGGCGTGTACGCCGGCATCAAGTTCTTCATCATAGACTTCCTGTTTAAGAGCTGCCCGAAGCTCCGCGACAAGTATGACACGCCTTACATCGTGTGGAACAGCCTTCCCACCGACCCCCAGCTCAAAGAGAGGACAAACGCCACTGTGTCGAGACGGGTAAGGCAAACAGACCCCAACACCAACCCACACACGTTTTCTACCACCAACACTGCTTCCTGTCTCCGGTTCTTGATTTTTTTTTTTTTTTTTTTTTTTTTAAATTAAAATCTTAAATAAGAAAATATTTCTTCCTTTAGCCCATCCTGATTTCAAACTTAAAGACCTGAGTTGTTAACAGGTTTATACCACAGAGGCTTTCAGTTGCATTGCAAAACTTCTCCCAGGCTAGAAGTTTGAGTAAATTCACATTATTTGCAGATTAATATATAAGCAATCATCTCAAACACACACACACAAGAAGAAAGGCACATATCCCACCTCCATTTGGGTGTTGGGGTACTCAGAGGGATCGTCCATCAGCAGCAGGTCGGGTCCAGTCTTTCATGTTGTCAGCAGTCCACCCACTATAGCCCACCTCCCACTGACTCCCTTTGTGGTGGATAAAAATCGATGGCACAGCTGGCAGCCTTAACCCAATTTCCCTCGGGATGAATAAAGTATGATCAATCAATCAATCAATCAAAATATCACCCCGCCTGTCAATAATGCAATACAATTGAGCCCGTGATTGTTCTGTGTGGGACCACAAAGTTCCTCTCTTACATGAATGTCTGAGTGTGTGTTTGCTGTGGCCGCAGTCACAGGTCTGCTCTGTCGTTTCTCTCTCTCAGCTCTCTGGCACTGAGAAGGTAGGGCCTCTGGTGTGTCTACTCTACTGTGCTTGTGTGTGCTGCCAGTTCACCACAATGCGTGTGTGTGTGTGTGTGTGAGTGATGTGTGACACACCTAGTGAGTGGCTGTCAGTAATTTGTGAATGCAGTGGATCAAAATGTCAACAAAACGGTCTGCGATTTTCCTTTTTGCTCTTTGATACTGCAGTGTTTTTATTCTCTTTTGTTTGAATGATCTTTAACAGCCTGCAGCCCCGTGACATTTTGGATCCACGAACATAGATGCTTGTGAGAATTGGCAGTGTGTTTACTGAGTAGGCACGTAGAGAAGATTTGACGAGTGTAGTTTCATGTTAGCACATTAATATCGTCCTGTTCCCCTTAAATACACCATAACTGCTGTTAGATCATTAGATTAAATGTCTTATATAAAAAGGCCTGCATAAAAATGAACCAAACAGTTGATCTTACCATTGAGGTGGTGGCCACAGGCCGCTGCTCTCTCCTTCTCCCTCTGACTGATTTTTCTCTAGTTTTACTTTTTCCTCATTGTTCTTGTCACTGCTGTTAGCATGAGATGGACCTGCAGAACAGGCTGTCCATCTCCTTCAGGGTGATGCATCCACGTGTTGTCACAAGAAGGTTTGCTGTCTCCCAGCATAGGCTCCATAGTGTGGAGGAGGTACTAGGAGCTGGGCCCATTGCAAGAGTAAAGCTGGACAGGGCCATAGATGGGCATCAACCCAGCAGCAGCACCAGTATCTGTTCCTCTGTGTGAGGAGGAACAGGAGGAGTACTGCCAGAGCTCTACAGAATGACCTCCAGCAAGCTAATCATGTGATAGAATCAGATTGCAAGAGGGTGTTATAATGTCCTGGTGTCCGTGCAGCTCATGCATTTGCTCGTTGGCTTTTGGGGGTTTTTTTGTTTTCTTTTTTTTTTTAAGCTTCAGGACCGTGAGGACTTCATGCCACCTCTTGGAGTCTGATTCTGTTAGTTTGATCAGAAACATGCACAGGAAGCCTGCTGCAGGTCATTCTGCAGAGCTTTGGTACAGAAAAGCAGATGTGCTGCTAAACTCATGTAATGCCCACCTGCTGGTTTCTCCCCCTTTTTCCCGTTGGCACTTGTGGATATGATGTGTCGTCCTTGAGGAGCTGGACTAGCTCTATAACCTGACTGGGCTGCAGGTGCAATATCTGCTACCAGCAGTGATGAGGACTCCATCAAAAAGTAGAAGAGGCGTAAAATCAATCAAGAGGCGTGATGGCCCGTTTATGCTCGCCAGGTTTTTCCCACATGACAAAAGTGGAGTCTTTTTGTGCCACCACAGGTTTAAGAAACAATTGTGTAACTCTTTCAGTTTTAATGACACATCAACACAGAAGCTCAGAGATTCACAGATTATATATGAGGAGATGTTGAAACAGTATAGGAAGATCAGACTTTCTGGAAAAAATTTTAGACTTCTGCTCCTGTACTGTACCAGCGCTGATGTGGAGGCTTTTCCTGATCATTCAGGAGAGTACTGCAGCGTATAGTCACACCCACAGTGCTGGTATAAATGCTACCAAGCTGTGATGACCTTGCTGTTTGGTTGCAAATTGTGTGGTGAGCGTAAATGGGTGATAAGGAGCGAGCCGGTGTGGCCACCTCCTGCAAAATGACTCCTTTTTGTGGTGTTGCCTCTTCAGTGCACCTGCAGCTGCTTTCATTTGCACTGACGCAGCTGAACTGGTAGTGGAGTCACAATGGTTTATGCTTGCTAACTGGAGAGATCAGTAACCCTGAAGTTTATCTGACTTTGTCTTGTGATAACCAACACTCGTGTAAGTAAAGCTGTAAAACTGCAGTGGACACGAATGTTTTTGGTAAACGCGTGTTGTAGGTAATTTATGGATGCTGACTTGAATGATGGCCTCACTCTTTGCTTTGCACGTCACACCTGAGCCTGCTGTGAAGAAAGCGCACATGATGCAACCTCAAAAGTTGGGGAGCTGTTTGAAGTTCGGCCACTTGTCTCTAAAGCTGTGGGATACTGTAGTTCACACAGATTTATAAAACCTCATCCGCTGAGTTTAATGTGACTCTTTCTTTCTGTCCTCCTTTTATGTTCTCACTTTTTTCCCCTCTTTTTTCCTTCCCTCCATCCTCCTTCCCCTCTTCCCTCCTACTCTCTCCAGGTCCAGCCGGTGGTTTCTCGTGGAAGCCTCGCCAACGTCCCGTGTGGGGGGAGCAGAGAGGAGGAGAGCGGTCGCTCTCACAGCACCAAGAAGGGAGCTTTCCACGAGATTTTCAACCTGCCAGAGTCAGAGCGCCCTCTGCCGGGTAAGAGCAAGTACTACAGTTTATTTATTTATTTATTTATTTATTTTTTTTCCTTTGGCACCCATTTTTATTTCTGTACATCCAACTTAGAAATGTCTAAAAGCTGGAATCGTGTGTTTTCTGTGAATAACGCTCCTTCATCATCTTGTATGCTGTTTGTTCACAGTCTGTGAAAATGGCTGGAGGTGTTGCCTGATAAACCGAGACAGGAAGATGCCCACAGACTACATCAGGAACGGGATGCTTTACGTCACGGAGAAGTAAGTGGAACATCTTTGTCTCAGGGGAGAGCTTTATCGCATCAAATCTCTGAGCGGAGGAGAGAAGCAGCACTTCCATTTACAGGTGGAGCAGATGAGAGGAACGGAGATTCATTAGTCCAGAGGAGACGTAGTTTTAAGTTGCGCTGAGCCTCATCTCTCTTCCTCTCTGTGTAGCTCTGTGTAGGGTAGCCTTCCTCCTGAGAACACTCGACTCAAGACTTTATTACACGTCTGTTCAGTTTGGATGTTTTTTTTGGTGTCTTTGTTTCCCTCCTTTTACAAAGCTCTCTGTCTCTCTCAGTTACCTGTGCTTTGAGAGCTCCAGCTCCAGATCGAGCTCCTCCAAGAAGCATAAAGTCATCAAGCTGGTGGACATCACTGACATACAAAAGGTAATGACTCAGTAATACGCATAAGGAATGTCTCGAGGCCAGCAGCCTCTCTAAAACTGGATAATTACTTACTTTAAATATTAATAATGAAACTAATGTAATTCTATTCTGGTGTGTATTTAAAGCAGGTATTTCTGGTTTTTCCTCCACAGTACAAAGTGTTGTCAGTCCTACCAGGAAGTGGGATGGGCATTTCAATAGCCACTCCCTCCACTCAGAAGGTACAGACTTTGTATATTCATTATGTTTGGAGTCATGATTTCATTTGCTTCAGCTGAAGCTCAGTCCAACATCTTAATAATTATCTGCTATAGATGTTGTGTTTTTGTCCTTTCAGTTAGTTTCAGACAAGTCAGCAGTAATTCTCCAGTATTGCATGTGACAAATCGAAATTCACAAATGTGAGCTGCTGTGGGTTTCTGTGGGCGTTTCATTAAGATTTGATTTACGAGCCGATTAGTTGGCCATCAAGGATGTTACCGGGTAGCTAGGTGACAGAGATGTAGCATCAATAATTTTTCCTACTGAGGAAGTAGAGAAAGAGGTTGGTGAGATTATTGGGAACAGTCATGTCTATAACTTCTGTTCCCTTTCAGTCGATTCACTCGGTACAGCACACGTAGTATTAGATGTCACTGCTCCACAGTACCGAGTGAACCGACTGAAAGGGAAGAGCAAAGATTGTAGGTACTGTACAGTGTTTACCACCACATGAACATAGGTATACGCCAATCAGGCATAACATTATCAACACTTATTATCTCTGTATTGTGGCGCCTGTTAGTGGATGCTAATTATTAGTGAGAAAGTGTCCTCAAAGTTGATGTTAAAAAAATGGGTCACATTGTGATGGCTAGACAACTGGGTCGGAACATTTCCAGAGCTGCAGTTCTTGTGGGCTGGTCCAAAGAAGGAATGGTGGTGAACCAGCAACGAGGTCATGGATGAACGTGAGGAGTGAAGGCTGGCCCGCATCGTCCGATCCAACAGACGAGCTTATGTAACTCAAACTGCACAAAACGTTCTGGTTCTGATAGAAAGGGCTCAGAATACAGAACATTGCAGTTTGTTGCAAATCGGGCTGCATAGCTGCAGACCAGCCAGGTGTCCATGCTGACCTCTGTCCACCACTGAAAGCGCCACCACTGGCATCAGAACAAGACCACGGAGCAATGGAAGAAGGTGACCTGGTCTGATGAATGTTACATCACATGGATGACCTGGCACCAGGATGCACAATGGGGCAAAGGCAAGCCTACAGAAGCAGTGTGATGTTTTGGGCAATGAAGTGCCGGGAAACCAGCATATCCAGGACATCCAACAATCTAAAGCATTGTTGCAGACCATGTATGCTGTTATGGAAACGGTGCTCCCTGATGGCTGTGGTCTCTTTCAGCGGGATAATGCTCCCTGCAGCAAAGCAAAAACGGTTCAGGAGTGGTTTGGGGAGCACAAGAACATGTTTAACACTCCGATTTCCTCAGATCTCAATCCCGTCGAGCATCTGCGGGATATGCTGGACGCGCTGGAGGCCCCACCTCACAACATACAGGACTTCAGGGGTCTAGTGGAGTCCATGCCTCGTTGAGTCAGGGTTGTTTTGTCAGCAAAAGGTTTTATTAACACAATATTATTCAGCTGGTCATGATGTTATCTCTAATCAGTTTGTATTTAGATTATCTGAAAGTTGGACTTTGGCGCCCCCAAGTGGAAACTCACTGTACTTTTTTATGTGCAACTGTTATGGTGTAAAATTTCCCGTTATTGGTTGGGATGACAGCGGTTATTACTGTTGTTGTTATTATAATTTTTGTTATTATTATCAGCTTCTGTTTGAGACTCTCTTGTTGCTGTCAGTACTCATGATGTGCTAAATTTTTCCAGATAAATTGCTACACTCATTTCCTTTTAAGCCAACTTCCCCCTGATTGGTTGGTTGGCTCTCACATAGAGATAATTTGAACATGTGGGTGGGGCTTCTGTGCTTACAGAGTGTAGGGGGGGGTCTCGATGATGTCATATAGAGCCAAGAGTAGAAAGAAACCCTCCTAAACAGAATGTGTACAGAAGTTTGAACCCTGAGGTTTTGCTCGCAGGGATTACTTGCACATATGCCGGCCCAAGGCTGGGGCCACGCCAATAAGCTAAACTCTATTTTCTTCTATTAATTTTATTACTTTATAAACGTATCGGTGCTTTGCCCTTGGGAAAATTAACTGCCCACCACTGCACTGACCTCAGTGTTTAAAACCATGCCTGTGTTTGGTATCAGTAGCCATCATCATAACTTAATAATCCCACTTGAATGTTAATAATCTTTAATAATAACTCTATTATCGGGGAAAAATATACTCTGATACCATCACAGGGCTTTCAACAGTGTGACTGCTGCGTACTGCTGAGAATGATGCTTTCCTCCATGTTCCAGCTTTACTGAAGAGGTTTTTTTAAATTCCAGTTTAGTTATGTTTGTTGTTGTTTTTTGCCTAGTGCTGCTTTAACTTGGCAGCAAATTCTATTTTATTTATTTATTTTTACAACAGTAGAAGCACACTAACAGCCAAGGATCTCTGTCTCCTCCAGCCATTGGTGTTTGGTGCCATGATCCACAGGGACGAGGCTTTCGAGGCCATCTTCACCCAGTACATGAAGATCGTGACCAGCAAACCGCCGGCCAGCGCCGAGCTCTAAAGAGCCTTCCGCACTCCTCCGCCGGGGCTGAAGTCTGATGCAGAGAACCTCCCGAGTCTCAGCCGAACTGGATGACACTCTCTAACGCCGCACTCTTCGACCGTGTGTGAGCTGCCTCCTCCTCTTCCTCATCATCATAGTCGATGATCTCGGCCCAGTTGGTGGATTTTTCTGCTTAGGCCACGTTAGAGGGAATATGTGGGTGTAGCTGGTGTTTAGTCACATGACGCTTTTCCTGTGGGTGATTATGGACAAAATTTGCTAAGAGAGGAGGCTGATCAGTGTGGTTTTATCAATCATCAGGAGGCTGGTGAGGGGGGGCTGGCCTCCTCTCCCACCTGCTGACCACTTGACTTAGCTGGCTTCCTTTTTCTGTGTGTGTGTGTCTTAAGGTCTTAATTTGCATCTTAAGTGACTCTGATGTTCTCTACTGTGGTAGGAAGACTTCATACAGCTCTCATCATCCTGGATGTATTTAAAAAACAAACAGTTCAAACTGCCACATGTGTAAAAACGAGCTTTTCCAAATCACTGCAAAAACAAATATTCAGACAGGCTGAGCGGTGCTTCGTCTCATCCATGGCTGTATTTTAATTAAATTTTTTTTAAATAAAGTGTATTATTAGCTGTGATGACGGCTGACACGGAGCCTTCCTCTTAGTTTACGCCGCCGCTGGCTTGGTCTCTCTTGTCCTTTTAGCCGAACCGACGAAGCAAAAACGTCCACTGCTGCGTTCGGCATCCGTGTTTGTGAAACAGTGCAGTGACGTTTTCATCTTAATTGCCTTTATTTTGAAAAATGTCTTTTGGTCTTTGAAACAGATCCTTTTTTTTTCTTTTTTTTTTTCTCGACGAGAGCACAACACCGCCTGCTGTTTAAACTCTCGACACATGGAGACCATTTATTTGTCCCATCTCTGCTGTTCTCCCTGCACTTTATTAAAAACTGGAAATGCTGACGTGTGTGTGTGTGTGTGTGTGTGTGTGTGTGTGTGTGTGTGTGTGTGTGTGGCAGCGCACGGATGTTATATGTTGGTCAGTGTTAGAAACCACTGCAGTCTCATTATTACAGCCTTCCTCTCCTCGACTCGAGG
Organism: Perissodus microlepis; assembly: GCF_051167445.1. NCBI lineage: Eukaryota > Metazoa > Chordata > Actinopteri > Cichliformes > Cichlidae > Perissodus > Perissodus microlepis. The sequence goes on from NC_140477.1 coordinate 4,671,534, forward strand.
CCATGTTCAGCTGGTCTCTCAGCAGAAAGAACAGTCTGAGCGCTTTGTATTAACGGCAGATTGATGTCTGCACGCTGCACCAGACAACCATCAAACTGGCTGTAAAAGCAGGAGTAGAAGATACTCTAACTGGCACATTTCTCCACACAAAGGCCCATAAAGGCCTTTCAGCTCACTGTATCCTAAACCGTCTAAAGTCTCCTTCTGATTGGGTGACTCTTTGAGTTCAGGCTGTATAGACATGCCTGTTTCTCTTCTTTCTGCAAACGCCACAGTGAGTGCTCTTCCATGTGTTCCTCTTCATCTAAATGTGAGCTGATGTTTGTTTTTTGTTTTTTTTAAAAGTGTGTACATGGATAAAGGTCTTGCTTTATTTCCAGATGCTGTTCCCGGGAGCGAAGCGGGTCTTTGCCCCCCCCCCCTGCGTTTATATGTAGAAGTGTATAATGCCAAACTACATCAGACACTTTAAGGTGTTTTGTGAGGCGGGGATAAAGGGCTGGAGGTCAGTTTCTCTTTAGCTCTTTGTATTTGAGATGACGGAGTAGGTGCTCCACACTCCTAGCTAAAATCTTACAAAAACGCTGTTGAAAGGGAGACCTTGACATTTTTCCCGATATGTCACCGATCCTCAAGAAAAACCAGACTGCCCTTCAGGAACTGCCGTCAAGACGTGAAATGTCAAGGCTTCTCTTAAAGTCGATACGAGTCGTCTCGTCATCGCCGTTGTTTAGAGTCAGGCGGACTGGAGATGAAGTTGCCAGAGGTGCGATGGACCAGTTCAAACAGCTGCGTTTGATGATTATCTTAGTTAAAGCTAATGAAGGATGGATATTTTTCTTTGACATACTTTTTTTTTGTATGATTATTGTTTTGTTTTTGGTTTTTCGAGCCTGTTGCTAACAGGCTGCCTTTCCCAGACATGGATTTCTATTTTTATTGAGGAATAAATTCAATCCATGACCGGGGTGGGGAATACCTGTCGGATATCTGAGCAGGTGGAATCAGTAGTTAATGCTGTCTCACTGTGTGACTGGCTGGCTTGTTGTAGTCTTAAAGCTGTTACCTGAAGCCTTTTTTCTAATCTGTTAACTGTGGCAGGCAGCTCTCAGCAGGGACTGCGAGACCCCGACGGGGCTGCACTCAGATAAAGCACAGAATGTATCACATTCTAAATGTCTAACATTATTATTTTCTTTTGCCAAATATTTGATTTTGCAATCTGCAATATTCTGCCTACACTCATGTTTACAGAAGGTTGTACAAAATGTTTTTCTTTTTTTCTCTTTTTTTTTAAACAACCCCAGTTTGAATTCCTTTACCTCGGGAGTTATGAAAACTGGACTGCTCTTATTCTGGAATTGATGTTTCATCAGCTCGGCACCACTCTCATGACTATCTCTGCTCAGCAACAGGATCAAACTCCAACCTTAGCAACACAAGCAGCTTTTTAACCCTCATACAGCATGTAAGCGTCCATATCCAGCATTGCAGTGATTGGTTTTTAGTGTAGTGGAAGCTGCCAGATTCCCGGGGCTTCATACAGAGCAGAGATGGTCATGGAGGACTGAAATGGCAACATCTGTTTTTGACAGCTGGTCTGCCCTCTGTGACACTATGAAGCTTCTCAGGAGGCTTCATTTTTTTCCCCATTTAGTGAATTAAAATGTGGCGAAAAGCAATCAGTGAGTGGATCATAGAAATTTGAAGGAATTACTTTCCTGATTCAAATCCTATAAAAACTTATTCAAAGCTAAATTCACTAACACCTTTGGCACCAAACGAGCACCGATGCCCAGTTCAGAACCTGTTCCCGGGGTCACAGGAGGGCTTGAGCCTATCCCAGCTTTGGTGATGAACTGTCACATACCCATAACACCTTAATCTGTTCATTCAGCTGGTCCATAAAGCGATAAAGTGAATAAGATACACAGATGCTGAGGATGGAGGTGCCATCAGAAACGACGGTGTTGCCTTCTTGAGGTCCTCTTCGTTCACGCTGGTGTCATCACTGTTGTATTAGCTATGTAGTTCCTCTAAGTGTGTAAATGTTGAAAGTTTTCCCATCTGCCTGATCCACACTGTGTAGCTGTACTAGGGCTGCTCAGCGGCCTCGATCTGATGAATTAAAAAATAAATTAAACACCACAATTAAAAAAAACAAAAAAACATCCTAAGGATTAAGTTGTACTTTGTGGACTGAGACAGAACCCATGATATTGATTGGTTAAGTGCAAATTAAAGCCCAAACGCGAAACACTGCAATCATTACAACGAGTTAGTAATTTGTCATCTGTGACGTGGCGGGCTATAATGGCTTCCTTTTTCCTCTTTTTCTTTTTTTTTCACAGGCATTTGTATACAAATGATTGAATTGTACAGTGAAAAAAAACACTGAGTTTTTAAAAAGACGTGTCTATTGTAAAGGATAATGTGATGTACTTTTTTTTTTTTTTTTTTTAATTTAAGTAAAAGAATTTAAGGTATTTTTAAGCCTTCTGTCATCTTTTCATCTGCAGTACCTCTCTAAAGTCACACGGGGTCACTGTTGGACTTTGTGTCAACACTTGAAGCCCGAGAGAAGTGGGTTGTTTTTGTCTTTTTTCCTCATTCAGCCTCCCCACAGGGGGGTCAGAGGTCAGGCTAAGCTGCCTGGTGCATCTTGCTTGAGGATGTTTCTGTACTTTAGGAATACGAAAGTAGAGAGTTTAACATGCTACACATGCCTGACCAATTTCACTCTATTTTTATGGTGATTGGATGACCAAGGGATCTATAAAGAGGTGGAGGATGGCTTGTGGGCACTTTATCTTGCTCTTGTGACACTAGCAACAATAAATCTAAGACCATCTCCTTATGCAAGCAAGTTTTTCCCCTCTCTCATTTAGCCAAACTCAATGAATCATGGTTTGGGCAACAGCTAAGTGTCTCATGGGTAGATATGAGCAAATGTAACACCACAACACACTTTTGTTCGCTAGCAGCAGAACTAAAATAGCCTTGAGGACCGACATATTCACCCATCATGCCTCCTTAATGACAACACCCTATATAAAAATGTTTCCTCCATATACATCTATCAGTGTAGCCTTACAGTGTTCCACATTCACTGCAGTTTGGCATAAATGGCACCTTTTTCCCCCCAGGTAGAGAATGACAAGTTGTTTTTGTGCCACAGTAGAAATGAACTCCATATAGTGGATTCAAGCTGTGAAAATGAAAAACCTGTCTGTGAGTCCTGATTGGAAGGTGGCATTTGTATTTCTGTGCATGGAGAAGGTATGACTGCACAAAACCAGATAAACATTCTCCTCTAGCTACAGTATACTTATCTTGGGTGGAACAGTTTCAGCTGAAAGGTTTCAAAAAGGAGCTGACAGTAGAATACTTTCCTTTTAGAGATTGCTACGCAGAAGTGCTTTGCGCCTGCATTTATTTGAGTCGCCAGCAGAGGGCGACTCCTGCGGACAACCGGACTGCAACTTAAGAAAACGCCAGCAATAAGAAAAACACTGCAAAAGCACACAAAACGCAACGGAAATAGGAAAAAAAACAGATTTCCAAAAGCACAAGGGAAGTGTTTCTGGGGAGACAATAACCCGACGGACCAGTTGCAGGAACCAAAATATGCTACGAACTCCGCTGGGAGACACTTAAAAGAAGTGGATGATCTATCGGTTTTGTGAGGAAAGAAAAGATAAGACGTAAGTGTGTTAGTCTAACTATTAGCCTAAAAATCCGTCATCATGATAAAACACACCCACCATGCTTTGGGTTCCTGCAACTGGTCCGTCAGGTTATTGTCTCCCCAGAACACTTCCCTTGTGCTTTTGGAAATCTGTTTTTTCCTATTTCCGTTGTCGTTTTTCCAATTTCTGTTTTGTTTTTTCCCATTTCCGTTGTGTTTTGTGTGCTTTTGCAGCATTTTTCTTATTGCTGGTGTTTTCTTAAGTTGCAGTCCGTTTGGCCTCTCAGGGCCACCATAAGATTAGCTAAAAACTTGATGTATGTCGGCATGGTGTCGAGTAGGTCCTTAAGAAAAAAGGAAAAAGGAGTGTCAGACCTAAAGAAAAACACAATCTACAGCAGGTGGACATCATCTTAAAGTTATATCTCTAGGAAATGCGGAAACAAACATTTTAAAGGAAGGGAAACGAGTAAGCCAAATTACTCAGAAACTGGACACTGGAAAATCAGTGGCTAAAGGTCCACATTTGAAGATTGTAGTTCACATAGGTGCCAATATGTATGGAGGAACTCAGAAGAGATACAACAGTGTCTACAGCCATCTGTAAGACACAGTGGTTCTGATTGGAACCACTTTTTGGCATGAGAATGATCCCAAACTCACTGCCAATGCAGTGTACCTGGATAGAAAACACACAGTGGAACACTATCAGTCATGGACTGGCCTCCCCAGAGCCCAGACCTCAACATAATTGAAGCTACGTGAACGAAACAAAAGGCAGAAACATCCAAAGAAGAGCTTTGAATGTCCTTCAAGAAGCCCGGAGAACTAAGCTCATTAGAACTGAACATCATTTTCACTTCGTATATTTTATTTCCATGTGTGTTATTTTCCTAGCGAGACTTTTGCACAGTACTGTACATCAGCTAGTTTTCATTTCAGTCCACACCTGACAGCTAACTGAAAGCTCTGCAACAGAAATCAAGTTATTATTAAAACCTCAAAGAAACAAAAATCAATTTTTGCTCACGTACAAGAAAAGCAACATTTCATCCTTAACAGATTTCCTGCCGAGGACTTGTCAAAGCTCAAACACACACTGATCCTGAACCCAAAGCGATTTTTTTTTTTTTTAAATCGGCTTTCAAAACAGCACCTTATTCAATGATCTTTCACTTTCTCCTTTGCTCGCAAACTATTTCAAGACGGTGCCAGAGAAGCAGTGTCATGAACTTAACACAGTTTAAAGGCTGTTTGAAGCGACACTCGGTAAATGACACCTCTGAGTCATTCAGGGGCTTCTGTCTACCCCGCTGCTTTGCTTGATGGATTTAGTGTATTTTTGGTCGTCCCAAAAGAGACATCATCAAACGTGACACCATTTGCCATTTGTGCACAAATGACAGAAGTGTCTGACAGCTTGGTGCAGGACACTAACCATGTCCTTTATCCTTTTAGCTGTGACACAAATATTCAAGTGTAAGTGCAAACTACTCTCAACCTTGCCAGCTTGTGCATGTTTAAAGCTGCACCACGTTTTGTGGTTTGACCAGAAACTTTGTTAACATTTACTCTCCAGGGTGAAACAAGCTTTAAAAAGTAAGCAAGGAGTTAGCCCGCAAAATAAAATTCTTAGATGACTACAAATGCTCACAAATCAAAGTTAAGTCAACCTGAGAGTGCTGCGTGATTTGCCAAAATAATAATAGTTGGAGGTATTACACAGTGTTCCCTTATCATAATTTAGAGTTGAGTCTTATGTAGTTGTATTGTAAGCTTAAGACCCTATAATCAAACAACCACCTATGAGGAAGCACTTGGCAAAAGTGAGAAGGAAAAACTCCATTTGAATAGGAAGAAACATCCAGTAGAACCATGTGGAAGTCACTGCTTTTAAATATCCTAGGAACAAAAGTAAACCAGCAGTCTGAGAGGCTCTATTGGGCTGATAGGGTACTATGAGGTCTTTAAGATAAGATGAGGTCTGATAATTTAAGACCTTATGTCTGTGGAGAAGGACCTTAAATGTGATAATTAATGTGGATAATTATACCATAACTCTTGGACACTACTTGGGTCACTGTTAAATCAATATAGGAACATTAATTGAAAAAAAATAAATAAAAAAACCCCAAAAAGAATAAATGAATAAATGGTTTGTGGCTGTTTATGTTGCTAAACTTTACTGTCCTCATTTTACCTTGTGATTTTCATGAGCATTGTGGAACGCTGTGAGTGGACTGTATGATGCTTTGTGAATTTATAATCATTATAAGTTCAACTCCTGATATAGTCCCCGATATCAGGGGAGCCACTGCAGACATAGCTGGATGTAACTACCCACAGTAACAGAAACCTCTCTGCATTTCAAAGCCCCACTAGAAGAAAAGAAAAACACAGAAGGTACTTTCACCTCACTTATGTGGAATTATATAGCATTATATAGCTTTTTAGCATGATACTGTTTAAACATTATACTTTTAAGCAGGCCCCTGTGTGACCTTAGGGGTAAGAATAGATGAAGTAACATCACAGGAAAAAGATGCATAGACGAGATACTAAGAAATAGCACAGACGTTGCAGTAGATAACAGGGGGGCAAAAGGGCAGCGTTAAGAACAGTCTAACACATTGGATAAGTATAGACTAGAAAAGCAGAACTAAGGAGGAGAGCGTAAACCCCCGGCGCTTACAGAGTGCACACTCATGACACTTGACATGACCCGCACACACACCCACCTACAGTGAGACACACACATATATTACAGATAGAGACAAGTTGTTTTGATCGAAACTGTGTATGATGTATAGGCGAACGTGATAACAGAATAACAGGAAAGGTGGGAGGTGAATAAGGAACTTTGGAATAATATAAATGTAACAATTCGAAGGACTGCCCTTCGCATCTGCAAGAGGCTTTATGCTGAGCTGATTCCCTCCTGCGCAGGGGTTGAAATAAAGAAGTTGATTGAATTGAAGAAGTCTGTCTCGAGTCGTTCGTTTTGGTTTTTCACCAGGTCAGAAAAAAAGGATCGGGAGCGGCATCAGCACGCCGACACTTATTTACACGGAGTCACCTTAGCGGGTAGCTCCGTATGTTTTCTTCTGCTATTTTAACATTTTTAAACACTCCATGCCCTTTCTGATGCAGCCCTAATGGGATTTGGCTCCTCCTGGGATCTAACTAGGAATCTTACATTTGTTAGGAAAATGCATGAACCACTACACAATGTAGGCATGTTTTGAAACTCTAGTATTAACCTTTTGTCTTTTGGAGCCAGTCGTTAACATACACAGCAGTGTAACATGCTGAGCTAATGCTAATAACCAAGCTAATATAGCTAAAGCTAGCAAGATTGTTTCGCTAGATCCATCCATCCATACACTGCAAAGGTGTGTCCATACAGGAAGTGATTTGCTCATCACGTTTCTTGCTGATGGTTGGTAATTAACCACCCTGTCATGTGTCAATCAACAGCATCCTTTACCCTCATTGGTAGTCTCTCATCTCAAATTTGAGAAAGGTTTAACTCAGGAGCTGATCCTTGCTAGGTAACAGATTTATAAAATACTAGATATTCACTCACAACAATCACAAACTTCTTTAATGGTCTGTATCACACATCAAGCCATATCATTGTCAGATATTTACACTAAAGGCTCCACAAGGCACCAACGACATTTTATTCACGTCCAGACCTCTTCTCTGGGACTGTGGTGCTGTTAGAGTTGTAGTTCTGCTTTTTAGGGCAGGATAAACTTAAACTTTTGTATTTTCTCTAAAATAAAGTTAACAATGTGGAGTTTGGTGACTTCACCTAATTCCCAGCTTAGCTGCACTGAACCTGAACAGAGCTCTAATCAGCCATAAGACTGAAAACATCTGTGTGCTGTAGCTGTGCTTCTGAGTGTGAAACATGGTGAGGTTAGGGAGATACAGACGTTTCTTTAGCTCAAAAGAAGAAGACAAAAAGAGTGTTAATTATGAGCAATTTCCACTTGAGAAATTGCAGGAATTAAAGCATCAGTTTAAAGTGAGAAAAACACTGGGTTTTTAATGTTCTGATGGCACATATATACATTTAAGTTTTTGCAGTGTTCCTGCGTGCATTTAGTGGACAGTCACCAGCAGGGGTAGGTTGAGGTGACCTCTCTGTCGCTGTGTGTGGTAACTTGTGTGTGCTGGAGTGGAGAGGACAGGCATTTGGCCGCCTGGCCATCAGTCATTAGTTAAATGTTGAAATGATACTTCCCCTAAAGGATAGCAGCCCATTCTGGCTATAACTCTCCCCTCTAGCAGCTGTCAGCACCCGGCATAATGACTCCCACACACACACACACGCATACACACAAAGTACACACACTTACCATGATGCATCTGGTTGCCTTACCAAAGGACTCATCATGGATGTTAGTGGAAATTATTGGAAAATACACACACAACTGAGAATCTCATCTACTACAACTAAATGATTTCCATGGAAGGAGAAACAAAACAAAAATAAAATATACTTTGCTTTGGTCTGTTGAATGCACCGCACAAATATGCAGCAATCCAAGTTGCCCACTTCCTCCTCTTAACGTAGTGTTCAGGCTCGGAACAGCAACACGTGCTCGCTCCTTTGTCTTTATGGATGATAGGTCTATTTATGCAGATCCAGTGTCAGCTTTACCCTCCCAGTGAACCTTTTGCTTATTACATGATGAAGACTACAAAGCCGCGTCAAGAGGCGCACCCATGCTGAGAGGAAGCAGCTATTTCTGTCTGCAGGGCCGCATTGTCTGCTAATTCCCAAAGCATGTCACACACTGTTTTACAGCACCCAGATGAGCTTTTTCAAAACTCGAGGGGGCCTTTCACAGATTGCGAGAGACAGATCCTATGAAACCATTGGACTAGCTTTAGCGTAAGGGTTTCAACTTTCATTTTAAAAATATTAAGGTCTAGGGGTGAGTAAATGAGAAATGATTTGGCATTAAAACTTAAAACGCCAAAAAATATAATTGTATATATTTTGGGAGAATATTAAAGTTACAGAGTTTTTGTTTTAAATGTTATATACCTTTGTGGTATGTGACTTTTGTTGCCATGATGCCAGGTCTCTCTTGGAAATGAGATTTTTAATCTCAATGAGATTTTTTACCTAGATAAATAAAGGATTAATAAAACAGAGCGTAACACTCTCACCATTAGATATCAGTAGACTTCTTACCCCTCACAATTCACGTGTATCATCCTAGATTTGGTGGCTACTGTAGAACAAACAGCTGTTCATCTGTAGTCTGGCCACTGTTTACCTCAGCTGCCAATATGTGTCCATTTCTGTTTATACTGGAGGAGGCTGTAAAACTTTGTGAAAGGATTGTGACACAAGTTGATGAGTCACTAAAGCTCACTTCTGAGCAATACTGAGTTGGGCTTTTGAGTATATCCTGATGTTTTCTGTCAGTAGGTGGGGCTGTTAGCCTCTGTTAGCTGCTTTTAGTTGCTGTTAGCTAGCAGAGGGACCCTTACTGGATACAAATGCCCTGATCGGGAATCAAACCCCGACCTGAAGTTTAGCAGTAGAAACCTGAGAAAGAAGAGGAGGAAGAAGAACCATCATGAAAGGACAGGCCCCTGGACAGTATAGAGGAAGTGGCTGGTCCTACCAGTGGCTGGACAAAGCTAGACTGAAAAACAGCACAGAGGCACTAATCATGGCAGCACAGGAACAAGCTCTGAGCACAAGATCCATAGAGGCTGGGGTCTATCACACCAGGCAAGACCCCAGGTGCAGGCTGTGAAAAGAAGCCCCTGAGACAATCCAGCACATAACAGCAGGGTGGAAGATGCTAGCAGGTAGGGCATACATAGAACGCCATAACCAAGTAGCCAGCATAGTATACAGAAACATCTGTGCTGAGTATGGCCTGGAAGTCCCGAGGTCAAAATGGAGACCCCCCCTAGGGTGGTGGAGAATGACCAAGCTAAGATCCTGTCAGACTTCCTGATACTGACGGACAAAATAGTGTCTAACCAACCGGACATGGCAATGGTGAACAAGCGTGAATACTCAGACTATGCTCTTCGAGCGCAAAATTGATAACATTAATCGAGAACAATTGATAACTCACGGCTCTCCAACGGGAGATTGAGAGACCAGTGACGGACATTTATATCGACTGTAAAATTGACATGCAGTTGTTCGCACTAAAGGAAAACCACATCATTTCATGCGGCTACCATATCGGCGCCAGCTGTGGTCTCAAGGCTGGAGCTGGACAACAAAACTTTCTCCCTGATAACAGACTATGTTTAGACTCTTCTTTCCCATCCTACGCACCCCCATCCTGGATTCCAAACGCCTTCGAACGCTTATCTCCAAGGCCGAGGTCAGACGACGGGTCTGGGCCCAGCACTGGATTAACAGCTGCAGTGCAGGATGGCGTTGTCTACATCGGCTCACCTCTCACCCCCTTACCCAACCCCGTTGCTTGTCATACATTTCATGATATTGTGATGTGGAGATGTATGTGCTCTCTGTGCAGAGGACTTTTTTTGTTCTCATGCTGACCTCCCACAAGGAGCCCAGTATGAGTAGAGGTTCCAAATTATTACCTGTCTCCGACCTGTCTTCCCATGTGATGTCTGTGCTATGTATGTATGGTCAGGGGGTCCAATTTCACTGCAGGTGTAAACTTTACATGTGACAAATAAAAGGCTTGATTGATTGATTGACGCCCAAGCTAGGTGAGCGGCTCCAGCGAATTCCAGGATCAACATCCGAGATCTCTGTCCAGAAGAGCGCAGTCCTAGGAACAGCAAAGGTACTGCGCTGGACCCTCAAGTTCCCAGGTCTCTGGTAGAGGACCCGAGCTTGAAGGATAAATATATATAATGGAGTAGGAGTAATCTTGAAGGAAGAATAGGTGATTAGTATTATGGAGATGAAGAGCATGTCTGACAATATCATGAGTTTAAAGCTGGATATCGAAGGGGTGATGTTGAATGTTGTCAGTGTGTATGCCCCGTGGGTTGGATGTCATTATAAGAGAAAGAAGAGTTCTGGAGTAAGTTGGATGAAGTGGTAGGGAGTGCTCACTTGTCATTTTGGTCAAGGGAACAGAGGTGATGAGGAGATGTTGGGTACGTATGGTGGTAAACAGACAAATGAATAAGAACAGATGGTCGTGGATTTTGGTGAAAGGGTGAAAATGGCTGTGGTGAACACATATTTCAGGATGGAGGAAGATGGAGTGATGTTTAAGAGTGGAGATATGCAGAAAGTGCATATGAAAGAAATAAGAAACTGCAGGGAATGTAGTTGGGCAGAATCGAATGGTAGTATGTAGGATGACTGTGAGTTATGTAAACAGGCAATGTTATGTCTCCCAGTGATTTGTGGACTACTGTTCTAACTTTTGGCATTTTTTTCTAGGGCGCTCTTGGTCATTTTTGGAACCAGATGTGACTACATCGATAAAAGGAGGAGTTATCACCTAATCAGTGTTGGGAAGGTTACTTTTAAAATGTATTCCACTACAGATTACAGGATACATGCCCCAAAATGTATTTTGTAACGTACTCCATTACGTTACTCAATGAGAGTAACGTATTCTGAATACTTTGGATTACTTAATATATATTATCGTGCTTTTTACAACTACATTAATGTACTATTGCTGTGTGATTTATTACTATTACTGAAGGCAACTCGCCATACTAATACCAACTAGATTTTAAAATCTTAATATAAAATGAATAACAGTAGGGTGGACATTAGGTAAGGCTGCACTTTTTGCAGCGATCTCGTATAGAAAACGTATATAAAACAGGTCTGCAGCTCCGAACTGTAGTAACGGGGCCTCTGGCTAATACATCAGGTTCATGTCGGGCTCGTAGCTGAAAACTAGCTTTACTTTGTTGTCTGTGTCAACGTTGCTAGCGAAAGACAGAGAGAGGCGTTGAAAGGCTGCTCCAACGGAACTTATTGTTTCAGAGAAAAACACGAACACAGTGTACAGTCGAGTCTTAATAGTTTACTTACAACTGGGCTACACTGCCCATGAGGCTACATTCTTTAGGGCTATGCCTGTAACACTGTGCCTGTTGCCTTCATATTAAATAATTTTTTGAATAAAAATCTTTCTAAAATATTTCGTCGGGCTGCAAGTAGACATGGGCCACAAGATTGATACGCAGGCATTAGAGCCTCTTAATACGTGTTTTGTTTGGGTTTCCACCGGCGCAGAATTACCAAAAATAGAGAGAGCAAAGCCTAACTTATGAAACAGGAAAAGACCGCGGTGTAATCCATTTATTTCAACAAAGTAACTGTATTCTGAATACCACCTTTTTAAACAGTAACTGTATATGTATTCCCTTACTCCCCAACACTGCACCTAATACAGATGCTGGCTATCAGTAATAGGTGAAAGGATTAAATCAGGAACATTTTACAGTCAATTAGAATTTGTATCTTAGTTTTGAACAGAAACAAGGGGTATAGAGCAACGCAACGTCAATAGCAGCTAACTTTTAAATCTGCAAAAATGCAGACACTGACTTCATGTAGAAAGACCATTGTGGATTCTGGGGCACCAACAATGGAGAGAGTCCAATTTTCAACATTTTGTAAGAGAATGTGACGACTTATAGTCAGCAACAAGAGGAAAATTCAGGGGAAGAAAACAGAGGACAAAAGAGAAACCAGTGTAAATGTTTACTTTCAGATAAGCACCGCTGACACAGAAAAAATTAAAACTATTGATTTAAAAATAATAAAAAATAGTGTCAACACAACAGTACAAACTGCATCCACAAGGCAACTATATCAAACCATAATATTAGGTAATTCTATCCGGTCGTTAAGTCTGACGTCACTAGCCGTGTCTGGGCCTAAACTCCGCTGCAGGTCCATATATCAAACGATCACTATGGCATTACTGAGAGTTGAAAAACTGTCTAAAGTCTTTCATCTTTAATAAAATGATCAGTGTTCTGCTCTACCAGGTGTAACAATTGAGTTTAACATCCAGGCATCCATGAAAACGGAATTTATGACATTTAACAGAGTTAGAAGTTAGCAGGAAGTTAGCTCGCTAGCTTCTATCTAAATACAATATAGCATGTCCTGACTGCGGGGTTTAGGAAACAAATTAAAATGTACAGCTCTGCTATCACTTCCAACATAAGTGAAGACAGAAAACTAAACAGCAGTGACGTTTGTAGGGTTACTGAAGTTTGGCTAGCTGGTATATAATGATGTGCTACGTGACCGCTAGCGACACAGCTATGTTAGCATAATATAAACAAGCTAACTTTTTTTCCACTCGATAAAAGTTAACGTGAGTGTTCTCGGTGGTCAGGAACAAATGTAATCGCATGGCAGGATGCTGTAAAAGGACCAAACTTCAGCCAGGAGAACAACTGAGATAATCCATCCACAATAGGAGGTTAGTCATTCATATACTGCTGCATGGGCTGGGCTGTAGTTACATCCTAAGGTTTTAAAAACTGAGCTTAAATAAATGATTAGCGGTAATAAAAGCCGAGGGAGATCAACAGTGATCACTGACTGTTTAGGAGCTTTTTGAGATTAAATAGAAGAAAATACATAACATTAAACATGTTAACAACACAAAAGCCATATTAAACGCAGACTACTTTAGGCCCGGAAGTAGGATTCGTCACGTCATCACTTAACGACCGGATAGCTTTTACTTTTTATTTAACATTCATAATGCACGAGACTCTCATATGAATTAAAGATACTAAACTATATTCTGCCTACATGATGGTAAATTCCCATTATTTTACAAATTGTTCTGGTATCCCAGCTTCTAAAAACATTTTTGTTTGGTTGTTTGTTTTTTATTTTACTGTTTCTGTCAGACAAGTTGAATTTTAATTTCTCAATTTCTCCAGAAACTGCATAAATATGCATGAGTATTTTCTACTGTTTGTTCTTTTTTGACCTCCCTCTCTCTTCTGTAACACTTCTTATACAGTCCCTAGTATTAGAAACACTAACATTAGCCTGCGAATATTAACCATGAGCGTAGAATACATATGACGAAACATTCCCAAAATGTGTAAAAATATCTTATATTCGACAGCAGAACATGCAATTAAATATTAAAAAATGCGCTATAAATTAGGTGGAACCATAATAAACGAGAGGCACTTGAGCTGCTTCATGCCCCACCATATCGCTGTGATATATTGAACATAAGTAGTTATGTTAATGAGGTCATTATTTAAGCTAATTCACATTCATTAGCAAATAATTCTATGTCAGCACAGTTGTCGTCCCATAATGGCTGTAATTAATGGGGGCTCTGCATCTTAACTTATTAAGGAGTTTTCAAAAAATAATTTTGTCCTCATTAATATCTAAATTTATCCAGCGAGGTGTCTCAAAGTCGAATCAGATAATTGACTCTGCTGAACACACAGAGCACGGATTAGGTTTTATCATGTAGGTTTGTTTCTGCAGTATTTGCAAGTACACAGAGAAAAACGTGCATATACTACATGAAGGAATGTGGAGCCACCTTCACCAGAAAATCATCACTTTATTGGGATTTAGATGTCTGCGATCTCGCTGCAGTCATTTTAGATTATGTATTAGTCTGATTTTTTTTCTTTTTTTGCTGTACCCATTTTGAATAAGCTGATTTCATATCCCTCCAGCCTTCCTGTCTCCGCACTCATTGCCTGCAGCGCTGGGATGCTTAAAGTCACTCAGGGGTCGGCAGACTTATTCGCATTCATGCGCTGCTCCGTTTGTTGGGAACGGGTGAGTTTTGACGTACAGGGGTGCCAGCTTGGTTCACGGAAACATTTGACAAGCCGGTGCCAATTAGGTCCAAAACCTTCCCTCAGGACACACACATACACACACACACACAGAATCCCACATAAACACTCATGACCTTCCCCGAGGCCTCCAGCTGCTGAAGACTGTGAAAGTAGAGGAGGGAAAGTCGGTGCTATGCTGCTACCGTTGCTGCTGTTACCTGAAGCCCTGCAGTGGTGCGCAGCATTTGATCTAACAGTACTGTAACTGTAGGCTGTAAAATGCATTTTTAACATATCTTGGATCAAACGAGCGTAGCCTGTGCTGATGTCTCAAATAACATGCTGCTAATATTTGAAAAAATAAAAAAGTTGTGCTCTGGTTTGTTTGCACTTTTGGATTCTTGCAGTGACTGAATTTGCTTTTATTTACTCTGCTTGACTGTTCTGTTAAACTGCATTTGGCTTGGATAAATCCGGTTCTGCTGACGGATAATATTCATCTTTTTTCCTCCGTAGAAACATCACGATTGCACACACAAATGGTTTTCTTACTTGGCTTGGTAAAGTTTTTCATTCATCTAGGCAAACTTTTTCCTTCTGTTATAGGTCAAAGCGTTTATTCAAAAGACATGAAACACAAGCTCAGTAGCTTCAACACATTCTGAAGTTTTGCAGCTTTCAAATTGATTCTGAATTGAACAGTGGCTCAAGGAGACTAATGTCATTCTCACAATAGTAAAGCGGCAAGTACAGGTAAACACATAAACACACTCACGAATGGCTCAGAGAAGATGTTCCAAATGCTTTAAGGTTTTGTGTTTTTGGTCCATAAAGGCTACGTCTACACTAATCCAGATAAACTGAAAAACGGCCTTTTCGTCTAAAAACGCTCCGCGTACACAATATCGTTTTCAGTCGTTTTCATCCAGACTAAAAATGCTACGTTCCTGTACTGTGAATGCGTAAAACGTAAGAAAATTGACCTGCGTCATTTCCGTCTGCCGTTTATTTACTTTTCCGGCTCTTTGAAAACAAAATGTTGAGGAAAAGTGCCGAATATTATCTGGAGCATGTACAAACTGATATTAATCTTTAATAGGGCTGTCAAAATTGAGAGCAAACAAAAGAACTGCCGTACAATATCATCTGCCATCTTAGTTGAATTGGTCATATGACTAAAATGCGCCATCGTTTTCGAATGCCTCCGTTTTCGCAGTCTACACTGCAACGCAAGAACAGCGTTTTCAAATGTATCCACTTTGGAGAGCGTTTTCAAAAAGCTCAGTATTCCTTGACCAAAAACACTGTCTAGGTGTGGACGGAAGGACAAAACACAGAGACAAAGATGCGTTTTCAAACTAAAACATAATAGTGTGGACATTAGTGAGGACAGTCAGGTCCTCTGGTGGCATCTAGTTGTGTGCTGCTGTTTGTTTTTACTTTTATAGAAAACTAAAAATTAGGAAACTAGAATTACTAGAATCTTACTTGTAAACCTTCACTTGAATCCATGTCTGCCCAGACTTTAACATTCAGTTTAGATTTTCTCATACTGTAAACAGCACATCAGGACTTGAGCTTTTTGGGTAACATTAGTTGTTACCATCAAAAACAAAACAAAGGTGTTATCTTTTATAGTTAATGTGTAGCCAACATATAAGTGATGATGCTGAAGAGGCTCTAGAAAACTGGAGGGAAATTTCCTAACTATTAGCTTCCTTCTACTTATTCAATCATGTGCTTTCTTACACAAACCTTTGCTGACCTTATTGTCACTGGTAGAAAGTATAAAAGATTGACGTAGCTACTGTGACTTCGCCTTTTGGTTTCTGAAGTTCCATTTAGAAGCCTTGAGATGAGCATTTCCATTGTTTCCATCATAGTTGCTAAAAATGGATGTGACAAGAAAGGATGTGTCCTGTGAAATGGAGCTGATGTTTTCTTAAGTTACAGTACATCAGACTTCTCAAGGCCGCCGTAAATATCAGGGCTAGCTTGCTAGTGTTAGCTGATAACTAAAAACTCCACTATATGCACACTTTTAGCTTAAACTACGCAAGCTAAAGGCTTTAAAATAGGAGGTGGATGACCTCACAGTCCCCTACATCCATTTTTTATATACAGTCTATGCTGCTGTAGTCTTAGCAGGGTTAAAACATGTGTAAAGCATTTTATGAAATCACAAATTATGGTTAAGTTTATGGACTTAACATTCACAGCTAGGTTCATTAGCAATCATGACTGTATCATATTGAAAAAACAAATTAGGGCCTATTTTTTCCTACAGTATATTCATTGAATCATATTGATTAAAATGGACTGAATGTATTGAGCACTTTGGTTTTGGTGTTTCACTGTAAATTCACAAAATTCTAGAATGAGCCTCAGCATTTAATGTTTATACTAGTAAACAGAATAAGCATTGCCACATATATTAAAGGTTTTCAAGGCTTCGTGTAACCCTTTCAAATCATCAACTGTTATTTCAACTTTTGCATCACTATTGTGAAGGTTTTAAACCACTGACCTCGACTAACCAGCGCTCTCCCGAGCTTTCTGGTCCCATTTTAACTGACTGCGCTGTTCAAATGAGCTCGACCTGACTCAACCTGCTGCATCCCACTGAGGAGGCCACTCATGAATATTTTAACAGAAGTTTGCTTATTGCACAATGAACTGTTTTCCCCACTGCTCGGAGCCACATACACGCAGGCGCTCATGCATGAAGCCAAGCGAGCATACGCACACTTGCACACACACGAACATGCAAAACTACATTTCCTCTCACTGCGGTAGTTCTCCTGCACTGTAAGTACAGGTACACATGCTTACACACAGATATCACACGCACACACACACACTGTAATTTGATGACTTTAGATGCTAATGAGCTGTTGTGGTGTTTACCCGACACGCATGGTGGGTGTCGCATGGGGGCATCACTGCCTGTTTTTAATGATGTTTATTTGGCACACGTTTGAGGAGTGAATGAAGGGGATGAGGAGCGTGTGTGTGTGTGTGTGTGTGTGTGTGTGTGTAACTGACTGGCAGATGTTTAAGATGAAGGAGGGAACTCATCCAGCAGATATCTCCGGCAGATAACTGAACATGTCACGACCCGGCGTTCGAATGAGGAAACACGAGTGGCACTTTGTGCCTGTGCTGTTTGGGTTTTTCACTGGCATGCTCTAATTGTTATTCTCTTGTCTTGCTGATTGCTGAAGCGTGTTTGACTCTTTTGAACAGAAACAGATTTGTTAGGTTATCAAAAGGGCAGGCTTCAACTTGCATTAATGTTTCTGTGAAGTGGACCAAAATCCCTGAGCAATGTTTCCAGCACCTCAGAAAATCTCTGCCATGAAGAATTAAAGCAGCGAAAGGGTCTCCAACAACGTACCAACAAGGTGTTTCTCACAGTGCGGAAGCCAGTGAGTGTATAAAAGATGATCAGAAACATACTTTTGCCACTAAATGATTTGTAGACAACAAAACTTCTAGTATGACATATTGGCTCTCACTATCTTGATTTTTTCAGAGCCAGAAAAGATCATATTTTGAGGAAAAAGCAGAGTCATAAGTTATTAGCAAAAACTAGGTAGCGTAGTTAATATGGTGCATCACACAGATACAGTTACCTGATAAAACAGTCCGAGTCATGTGGAAGCTAGAGCTTATCCCAGTTGCTACCAGCCAAGAGGCGGGGTACACCCTGAACATACCTATCCGGTCTTTAAGTGATGACGTGATGAATCCTGCTTCGCGTTTAATAAGGCTGTTGTGTATTTAACATGTTTTAATGCTTTGTATCTTGTTCTAATTAATCTCAACAAGCCCCTAAAAACAGTCAGTGTTGGCCTCTCTCAGTTTTTATTACCGCTATTCATTTTAAAGGTCAGTTTTTAAAACCTTACGATGTAACTACAGCCCAGCCCATGCAGCGGTATATGAATGACTAACCTCGTGTTGTGGATGGATTACCTCAGTTGTTCTCCTGACTGAAGTTTGGTCCGTTTACAGCATCCTGCCATGGGATTGCATTTGTCCCTAACCATCGGGAACCCTCACGTTAACTCACGTTCATCCTCCAGCTTCACTGTTTATATTATGCTAACATAGCTGTATTGCTAGTGATCACGTAGCACATCATTATATACCAGCTAGCACAACTTCAGTAACCCTACAAACATCATTGCTGTTTAGTTTCCTGTCTTCATTTATATCGGAAGTGATAGCAGAGCTGTACGTTTGAATTTGTTTCAGAAATCCCTCAGTCAGAACATGCTACATTATATTTAGATGGTAAATAGCGAGCTAACTCCGTTACATTTCATAAATTCGGTTTTGCTGGATGCCTGGATGTTAAACTTAATTGTTACACCTGATAAAGCAGCAACACTGATCACTTTATAACAGATGAAAGAATTTAGACAGTTTTTAACTCTCAGTGATGCCGCAGTGATCGTGTGACTTAGGGGCCTGCAGCGGAGTTTGGGCCCAGGCACGGCTAATGACGTCAGACTTAAAAAGACCGAATGGTCTTGAATAATCTGGCCCTATCTTATCTTCAAAACCTCACAGTCTCTAGTCCTGTCTCTCTCTGTTCTCTTCTCTTTCCCCTAATCCTCAGTCGCTGCCCCTCCCTGAACCCGGTTCTGCCAGAGGTTTCTTCCTGGTAAAAGGGAGTTTTTCATTCCCACTCTTGCCAAGTATTCGCTGATTGGTTGTCTCATTATTGGGGCTTTCTCTGTATTATTGTAGGGTTTTACCTTACATAATTTCAGTATAGAGAGATCACTTGGAAGAACTGAACATGATTTGTTGAGACAGAAAAAATTAATGTGTTTCGCAGTTAGACTCTGATGACCCATCATGGCAGAATGGAATCCCAGCGGCGATAGGATTTCGGACAAGACCCCCGCCCCAGAATTTCTCCTATGTGATCACACTAATAATCTCCCATTGTAGCCCAAAGATGCCCTACTGGCAGTTCAGGTCTGGTGACTGGGTAGTATGGGTTCGTAAAATCATTTGAAATGATTTTGGCAATTTTCATACTTTGAAGTTAGCCATTAGATGATGATAAGCTGTAACCATAAAGGGATGCTCATATCAGCAACACTCATCAGATGCAGTAAGCTGTGGAATTCACAAACTGTGACTGATTGGGCCAAAGAGTGCCATGAAAAAGGCACTAAGCAGCCTATGTGAACCCAAGTTGCTGTAGCCCATCTAAGCCATGTATTTTACAGTTGTGCAATCTGCTCAAAAAAACTTTCCTGCTCACCAAAGTTGTACAGACTTGTTTTCCAAGTCACCGTACGCTTTTTATTTAACTCCAACCACCCTCAGCTCTTTTCAGTCAGCAAAGCTGCTGTTTGTTGGAAGTCACTCACGTCCTATTTTTCCTCCATCCTGATATTTGATGTGAACACGGGGGAACAGCTTTTGAACCGTGTCTGAGGGAATTTGTGCGTTGCATTACTGCTGCATGATTTGCTGATTGTGTGAAAACATGAGAATAGGCAGGTGAGCATATATGCCTGATGAGCAGATAATTTTGTAGTCCAAAACTTTTCTATAAGAAACAGTCAGTGCCTTGGAGAGTAGAGCATCTTTTTGCACATTACATCATAGAAACCTGATAGGGAATCTCTTTGTGAGGGTGTTTGTGTGTGTGTGTGTGTGTGTGTGTGTGTGTGTGTGTGTGCTCTGACAGAATATAGATGGTTGATGTCAACAGATGTGACTCTGCTGAGTGCAAGAGATAATAATCAGTTTAAATGTGATCACATTTACAACACCATTTAAAGGCCCAATACAATTTTTTTTTAAAAATTTAAATCAGTCTTTACAGTGAAAGGTGTCACATGCAGTCATTCGATTAGCCAGGTCTTCTTTTAGACTGCTGGAGTTACAGCTAGTAGAACACAGATGCATAAATGGATCAGTTGCAATTGCAGACTATTTGTCACCAAATATATCCATACAGTCAGAGAGTCACACATCAATGTATTACAATTGTTTCTGAGCTCTAATGTGCAGCTGTCATGTTAGAAATAAATGGTAACACCAAGTAGAAGAGTAGCAAGTAAAGGAAACATGAAAGGACAGACTCCTGCACGGCATGTACCACCGGCAGAAAGAGGAAGTGGTTATAATCACATCACTGGACAAAGCTGGGCTGAAAGACAGCACAGAGGCACTAATCGTAGCAGCACAGGAACAAGCCTAAGATCTATGAGCACAAGATCCATAGATGCTGGGGTCTACCAGAGCAGCCAAGATCCAGCACATAACAGCAGGGTGCAAGATGCTAGCAGGAAGGGTAACACTGAAAGGCACCCGCATAGTATACAGAAATATCTGTGCTCAGTATGGCCTGGAAGTCCCGAGGTCAAAATGTGACACGCCCTCCAGGGTGTTCAGAATGGCCAAGATAAGATCATGTAGGACATCCAGATACAGGCTAACTCAATCGGACATAGTAGCAGTGAACGACTAGAGGATGAAGGCTGTAGTGATAGATGTAGCTATTGCAACTTCTTGTTTTTCACAAGAAGCTCAAGAAATACCAAACGCTGAAAGAGGATCTTGAGAAAATGTTGAGTGTGAAGACAACAGTGATAATCGGAGCACTCAGTGACCCCCAAGTTGGGCGAGTGGCACTGGCGGATCCCAGGAACAACATCCGAGACTCTCAAGCTCCCCGGACATTTCCAGTCCTCTTCTAAGATTCTAGTTTCCAAATCCTTCATTTGTGCATTTAACTTATAATATGAACACACTGATGAGCAGGATAGAAGCACATTTTATTAAAACAGCTCCCTTTCATCATTACTTCTGCAGGTGTTTGTGAGGGTGTAATAAGTAAATGGTATTATTTTGTCATTATGAAACAATGACATGCCTTTTTAACTGGCACAGCAGACCTTCCTCTACATATATTTCTGGGAAAACAAACACATGGCAGTTCATTAGTTTGCAGGAGAAGCGGTGCACCTGTTTCCTCTTAAAGTATGAGCTAATTTAGCTGCTTTTTTTCATACTGGCCTCTTTGAACTAAGGAAGCCAGATGATTGAGATAAAAGAACACCTGAGCCTGGTAGTCTGTTTCTTCATTTTATGCCACAATTAGCGAAGATGAGCTGGAATTTATGGTTGCTGTTAATTTTCTCTGCGTGACTGAGTCGTTTTTCCTTTATGTCTCTTTTTTAAACTGGTACTAAGAAAAATCATTTATCTTAGTCTGTAGGAAATTTCCAACAACCTCAGTGTTCCCAAACTTTCCACCTGTTTTGTTTCACTCGAGTTATTTTAAATATTTGCTTTAGTTTAATTCCCAATGCTGGTGTGGCCACAGGCAGAAAATGGATCAAAAAATGTTTTTAAAAAAGGTGAAAGACATGTGAAGTTGATCCAATGGTGCAGTAAAGAAAAAAAACAGTCAGGAAGGACAGCAAATGTCAGGCAAACATCTCCTGAGTGGCTCTGCAGCAGAACTCCAGAGCAGACTCTGCATTATATGATTCCTGTGCACTCGATTGACAAATTAAAGCTATTTCCCCCCTGCCGTTTTTGGCAGGCACAGGCAACTTTTAGTTCCAATTCCACTTTGTCCATCTTGTTTTTCCTCTCATCTCTCAGAGGCTCCTCAGCCCCCATCTCACTTCATCTTCTCCCATCGTCTCATTTTCTTTCTTCCGTCCAGACACTCAGAGTTATTTCCCAAGCTTTTTGCTGTCTTGATTTTTAATTACAAAGTCTTTTGAGTGGGAGGGTTGCGGTGCGTCCGAGGTTGAGGTAATCATAATGTGGTTATTCATGTCACATCTAAAGGAAGGAAAGGGAAAGGTGGAAGTAATTGAGTCCGTGGCAGACGCAAGCACCTCTGCTACTGCCAGAGAGTAATGAGCGAGAGTGTGGTGGAGGCTTTGTTTGGATGTTTATCAGTCTGTCCATCCGCTTGTTTGTTTACTTGTCTGTCACGGTGATTGCAGAAGGAATTAAAGATGCAATGTGCAGTGCTTTTGAAGATACTATGTAAACTGTGAAGGCTTGGAAAATATGCTTCAACTGGACACATCAACAGGAAAAGTATATTTTTTTGTACAGTTGTTATGCTAATTATGTGCTAAAAATTGTAACAGACCAATCCTTAGTAATTAACACCAATAAAAGCTCCTCACGAGCCCCAGATAATTATTGTTTTAGAATTTATAAAATTTATAAAATTTCCAACAGATTTTTACAAAGAATTCTGGACAATTCTGGCACCAGTTTTTCACAGGATGTTGCAGGAAATCAAAGAAAATGGTAGACTACCACCAAATATGAACTCTGCAAATATCAGTCTCTTACAAAAACCAGGCAAAGACCCTGTATATCCCTCAAGCTATCGTCCAATATCCCTTATTAATGTAGACCTTAAAATAAGGCAAAGCTCTCTCAAAGAGATTAGAGAAAATAACCCCCCTTTTAATTCATCCTGACCAAACTGGTTTTATAAAAGGTAGGCACTCATCAACAAATACACGTAGATTACTTAATTTAATAGACTACTCAAGCAGTAAAAACACTGAAACCATAATATTTTCTTTAGATGCAGAAAAAGCATTTGACAGAGTTAACTGGAAATTTCTATTTGCAACTTTACATAAATTTGGTTTTGGACCCTCTTTCATAAACTGGTTAAAAATATTATATAACTCCCCAACAGCTTGTGTCAGAACAAATGACCAAACATCCTCCCGCTTCTCTCTTCTGAGGGGCACCAGGCAGGGATGCCCACTCTCCCCTTCACTGTTTGCAATTTTTATTGAACCACTAGCAGACAGGCTACAACAATTAAGGGCATAAAATGTAAGAATATAGAACATAAAATCAGCCTTTATGCAGATGATGTGTTACTTTTTCTCCAAAACTCACAAACCAATATCTCTGGGGTAATTACATTGATAAATTCTTTCTCAAGTGTCTCAGATTATTCAATTAACTGGTCGAAATCAACAGTTCTTCCGATTAATTGCTCCTTCCATAATTCTTCTCCTTCCCCACTGCAATGTGGAAATATAAAATATTTAGGTATTAATGTCTCTCCTAAACTTTCAGAATTAACTAAATTAAACCACATCCCACTTTTAAAGACAGTAGAAGGCGACCTGGCTAGATGGAAATCTTTACCCATATCACTCATGGGAAGGGTCGCCGCTATAAAAATGATGGTCTTGCCAAAAATAAACTATTTATTTTCAATGATCCCAAATAAGCCATCACAAGATTGGTTCAGATCTCTGGACTCGTATATTTCTAAATTCCTTTGGAAAGATAAACCCCCACGTATCAGCTTAAAAACACTACAAAGGACCAAGGATAAAGGAGGATTAGATCTGCCTAACTTTAATCACTATTTTTTAGCCAACAGGCTTCAGTTCATCTCTAGATGGTTTAAACACACCCTCTTAGATGAACCTTGGATAGATGTAGAACAGGCACTATGTAATAACCTAGAAATTTCAGACCTACCATTTATCAGCTCAAACATCAAACGACACGAATGCTTTAAAAGCATCAATATCAGCTCTTCTCTGACAGCATGGTGGGAGTTTCTAAAAATGACAGAGTCTTCATTAATCCCATGCAAACGTACACCTATCTGGAACAATCCGGACATGTTACAAAACAATAATATGATAAACTTTCCAGATTGGAGTTGCAAAGGAATTAAATACTTGGAACATATATTGGAAGGAACAGACTTTATTTCGTTTGACAGACTAGTTACACAATATGGGATCAACAAGAAACGATTTTTGGAATATCAACAAATTAAATCCATAGTAAAAAAGAAATTTAATCCCAGTGAAGCTGAATTACAAACACCACCAAGTGTGGTACAATTTTTTAGTCTAAAACCCCCCAAATTATTGTCTAAAATATACAGAACACTTTCTAAAATAGATGAATCAATATCCCTTCCTATTGCAAAATGGGAAGCAGATTTATCAATCAACTTAGACCCAAACCTTTGGTCTCAGATATGCTTAAAAACCTTTCAATGGATCAGAAATCCCAGTTTGCAATTAATACAATACAAAATATTACACAGAGTGCACTATACTGGTCATAGGATGTTCAAGATGGGCTATACGCCTTCCAACGACTGCTCACACTGCACAGCAAATACACCGGACAATTACATCCACGCTCTTTGGTTCTGTCCACCAGTTCAGAAATTTTGGCGTGAGATATGTGACGACTTATCAAAGTGTCTGAAATGTAACATTCCAGCCTCCCCTTTAGTATGCTTGCTGGGCAACTGGGATGAGGTCACTGCAGAAATAAACACAGCCCATGTTGTTTTTACGGCCCTATGCATTGCCAAGAAAATGGTCCTCATTAACTGGAAAAATAAAAATAATCTTAATTCTAACCAATATAAAAACCATCTAATAGATCACATTAGTCTTGATACAACCTCTGCCATCACATTTGATCAATCGCTTTGGGCTCCTTTGATCGGCTTCATCACCTAGTGGGGGTGGGGGGTCATGGTTTGGTCCTGCCTTCGCTATTGTGGTTGATATGGGGGTAGGGACGGCCTTAGGGCGTCTGGGGAGTCCCTAGGGACGTTTCCCTAGAGGGCCTAACCTGGGGGATGTGGCCATGACCTGGTTAGGAGCTCTGGGGGCTCTTAGATGGTGTTTTCCTTGTGGCTGCGTACAGCGGAGATGGGGGAGGGTCTGTGCTGGCGGACGTTGGTTACTGGCCTGGTAGCCTGGCTGCCCCTGGGAGGGTCCGGGACGGGCGTGGAGGCTTGGGGGTCTGGGGGTGCTCCGCCCCCCGGTCTGGGGTGCTGGCCGGGCCTTGGGGGCTTGGGTCCTGGCTGTTGTGTCGCCGGAGCAGTGGGCGGGTGGGTGCAGGGGGGCTCAGCCCCAGTGCAGAGGACCTCTGGTGCATCGGCCCAACTAGGGGGCTCTCTAACTGGTGGGGAGGTTGTTATATCTTTGCAGGTGGTCTCCTCACTACAGGAGCTCACTCTGCAGGTGGGGGGAGAGATATAGGAGAGGTGGAGAATGAACTCAACCTGGGTGTCTATTGTCTTGTGTAGTTTGGGAGATGATTGGATGATGGGGTGGGTGCAGTTTTCTCTGGGGTGGAGTCGGGTGGGCTGCCCCGGACTCTGTGGGGCTGGGCGGTGCTGCTGCTGCGGGCCCCGGTCCGGATGGGCCTGGGCCCCCTTGCCCTGGTGGGTTCCAGAGTGTGGGGGTGCCTACTGGGGTCAGCGGGGGAGCTGGCCCCAGGGAGGGGCCGCTTGCCCCTCCCTTTCTTCCCTCCCCATCCTCAGCTGCCTCCCTATTCCCGCTCTACCACACCCACTCACACACGCAGGGCTTGGGGTGCAGGTATGTCACCAGGGTGCAGGGGAGGCACTCCCCCTCTGTCCCCTTCTGGCCGCCTGTGCCTCAATTTTATTCTGCAACCTAGACATCCACATTACTCACACTCTCACATAACACATACATATAGGGCCTTCGGGGAGGGCACGTTTTACAGCATCCAGAGGATGGTCGTTGTACTCCAACCCACCTCTGGCGCTGGTGCCCTACCCTCAATTTTAAATGCATTTAGACACTAAGGGTTTTCGGGAGGAGCCGTGCTGCTCTCTGAGAGGAAGCTAGTACCATGCTCTCCTGAGTTTTAAATGCACTTTAGAACAGCACACAGCAACACTACATATGAGCGGGCGTAGGGAGGTTTGAGGTCTTCACTCACCCCGGTTCTGTTAGCCGTCAGGGCTGGGGGGCTGGGAGGAGGTGCTGGCCGTCGGACTGGGGTCTGGGATGCGGGGCCTCCCTGCTACTGCAGATAAGGAGGTGGTCCGCTTGCCTCCACCCCAGAGAGAAGGGTTACATCTCCTGGGTCTAGGTGCGGCTTGCCCCTCTGAGGGCGGGGGTACCTGGACCTGGGATATAGAGTATGTTTGGGGAGTGCGACTGTCTGTGCAGTGTCTATTTGTGTCTGCCTACATGTTGGGTGAGTGCCGAGTATTTGGTTGTGCATATGGGGGTGGGAATGCACGTTTGTGTCCGCGTGTGCTGCACAATATCGTTTATTATTTAGTATCTACTGTTATCTACTGCTAGCTAGTTTATTGTGATGGTGCTGTTTTTTTTATTATGTTGCTCTTTGTTGTTTGCTTTCTCTTCTGTTTTTTTTTCTCCATACAGGTGATCCAGGTGTTTTGTTTGTTTGTTTGTTTTTTTTTCTTTCTTCCCCCCCTTCTCACCGTCTCTTCTCCCCTTTGGCTTTCTTTCTCTCCCTCTCTTTCTTTCATTCTTTCTCCCTGTCCTATCCCCCAGTCATGTCTGTCCCGTTTGTAGCAACCGAAAATAAAATAAATTCATAATTATAATAAAGGTCAATCAAATGGACCAATATGGCAAGGCCATGATGATCCACTTGGTAAAATAAATCCGCGTGGCATCTTTCTTGGCCTTAAGACAACAATTCTGATGGCTAAAGCTCCAAACGGGACACAAAAAAAAAAAAAAAAAAAAAAAAGAATTTATAAAATGGCATACAGCTGCTGAGTATGAACAGAGGTGGCAAAAGTACAAACATTTGTGACTTGAGTAGAAGTACAGATACAAAAAAAGCTAACTGGACCTCAGGTCATATTAATATCATCATAAAATAATATTAATAGAAATAAGTGGAAATACAAACTTTATTTCAGCTTAGATTTAAATTCTAATGAATGTGCTCAGCTTGAACATTTTTTCTGTAGAAGACAAGCAAAGAAAAACCAAAGGGGGAAAAAAACAACAACAACTTTGCACCTAAATAGAAAAGTGAGTTTAGTCAGGGGTTAAATTTGAATTTAGCAGGTGGAGGAACCCTAAGAGGGGCTGTAGGTGTGGAGTGTTGGGGAAAAAAACCTTAAAAACTCACATTCATTTTTAATTTGAGGGCAAGTACATTTTAAATATGGGCTGTATTCAGCTGACCTGTGCTGCTGCCCTTTGTGGTTTTAGTGTACTGGATTCAACAAGGGAAGCAGATGTTGCAAGAGCTATCGTGGCTGAGTTCCCACCCCAGACAGTATTAAGATGGAATCCAGTGAGTGAAT
The DNA here is from genome assembly GCF_051167445.1 of Perissodus microlepis. NCBI lineage: Eukaryota > Metazoa > Chordata > Actinopteri > Cichliformes > Cichlidae > Perissodus > Perissodus microlepis. Next base: position 4,699,136 of record NC_140477.1, read on the forward strand.
CTAATCAGCATCATCAGTTTAAATTTAAACTGATGTCCGCTACCTTTGATGCAAACTCACACTGACCATGAACAGCACAGCCTGTGTTGCCTTGTGCTTTAACACCGTCTTTAAGTGGCTCCCTTTATTATGTTCGTGCCTCTTCTGAAGCACTACGGAAGAGAAAGTACCACCACCACAACTTGACATCTGCAACAAAGTGTCACAGCCTCCTTTTCTTTGCCTCTTTCATCTCTTCATGTGAAAAAAAGAACTTGCAGTGGACACACCAAAACGACTGTCTTCTCCCTGCCATCCCCCTTTTTTTCTTTCTTTCTTTTCAGCTAACAGTACCGCACCCATCTATCGAGGCTTGAGACCAATTATGTGCCAAAAAGTGATATCCGATGTTTCTGTGTGTATTTTTCTAATATCTTTGCTTATATTGGTAACTAGACTACAGTCCACATGGTTTACAAAGGCACGTTATATATATAAAAAAAAGAACTTACCTGTTTTTCAAGGGTCTTTATGATTACATTATAATCAATCTAGTATGTTTTGGCAACTTAAAATGTCTTTAGAGAAAGGTGGGGTTACATTTGTTGCAATTTCCGCTGCTCTCTTGAAAGAGATGTCAGTGACTTTTTTCTGCCAGGATAAATAAAGAATATATAGAAGTGACTTTGCCACCAACTGACTGCAACTTCCACCTTGTCAAAGTAGTGTTCTTTCTGGGTCAAAACGCCTTGATATAATTCATGAGAGATATATTTGACAGATTATAGGCCAACAAGACATTTACAGCAGTTTATATACCATCAATCATTTTGCAGCAAATACCAGAAATCACTTTTTGGCAGACAATCACTTTTTCATGTGACACAAGCAGATTGACTGGGTGAGATATTTAAATTAAAATGTGGGGAAGAAACGTAAAAAAAAAAAAAAGTTAGAAAAAAATACTCAAGTTAAGTTCATACTTCTGAGAATCAACCTGGCCATTGCTGCTAATGATAAATGGAATATGTGGATATGGAAAAGCAGTTTCTGCATGTAGCTTTAATAAGGGAAATCTGTGTCTTTTCATCTGCCTGCATTTCTGGGGTATTCCTGTTGCTCTCTTGTTTTTGTCACACCTTCATTCTCAGTTTCATCATCACGCTACTCTGATCCAGTGATCTTCTTACCTGCCTCCTCCGAGTCGATCAGTTTCTGATCCGCACTCTTTAAGCCTTATTGCTATTCTGTCACTCTGTCTTTCAAGTCGTCATTCATGCAACCCCCCTCCACCTCATCCTGGATGTTCCGGGATTCTGCTCCACCACCAACTAGTATTATCTAAACTCCTGGGTCCTGTCCTATTTCAGGCCTTTGTTTTGCTATGTTGCCAATCGCCAGAATACTTATACTAATTACCCATGTGCACCAGTAATGTTCTCTACATTCAAATGATTCTGGGATGTCTCCTTGTCAATCTAAAACTAGAGATCATACAAAACACTCCCGGTTTTACCTATAAAGCTGTAATCCAAGTGAAGGATACTGCGCATGGCAACAAAGGAGTTACCTCCTTAAGGCAGTGCAGTGAACACAGAAATATTTAACCACCAAAGGGCATCCCTAAACACAAACCTTCAACTAAGTTAGAATATAAACTGCAAAAATAAAAGCCTTCCAAACTTAAGTCAATTTGAACATGCCTGCATAGTGTCCCCAGATCGTCTGTGTGCAAGCCTTTCAGCAACAAAGAAATGGGTATTGATCATTTTATAACTGTGTTCCCATTTGGAAATTACCTCTTTGTCCTGAAGTTCTTCAAGTTTGAGGAAAATAACTTTCCAGAGCTTTCAAACTGCCATCGGTTTGTCTCTAAAGTAAAAGGCGAATAAGCGAGTGACGTTACTTCCACCAAACCACGCATCAAGCATTTTGATGTCTGCATGCAGTTTTGCCCCTGAACAGTCTGTTTAAACTACTCTACTTGTCGGGAATGTACATACTCACCATTTAAACCTAATGTTTGCTCAAGGTGGCTTAATACACTTGACTTTCATCTGTGACATACAAGTCAAAGACTAGCTTGTTGGACTCGGTGTTCATTAGTTTGCAGAGGTTATCTAAGTATTGAGCTACGGGTAGATTATGGTTGGGGCCGAACATGCCTGGTTGTTGCCTTTTGTGCAAGACATATCATTTATTATTTAAAGTTAGCATGCATCAAGCATTGCTTTGCACAATGCTTGATGCATGCTAACTTTAGCGCAGGAGGTTCTGCACACACTTGTTTACGTGACCACTTCATGTTCACATAAACGGCGCTGCTCTCCATTTCTCCTTTATAATGGAAGATAACAGCATGGTACCAACTGGTGATGTATGCGACTTATAACTAATAATGATACCTAGTCAGTGGGTCTGATTTGAGTGCCATATCAGGCACAAGTGCTCATTTTATTAAAAACGTTGTAGTCTTACTTCTCTGCCAAACTTTAAGTCAGATTACGACCGTCTCTACCATTGTAGCATCTCTCCCCTGCATTCTTCTCCATTATTAAAGTTTCCTTTTTTAATGTAGTGGCATGGCCCTGAACTCTTCAGATTCTCAAGTGTGATCATCTTCATTATTCCTGTTTTCAGGCTCTAGCCCAAAAGGTCTTTTGAGCTCCGCTGCGTGCAGCCTTGACATAACTTTATTGAGCAACTCAGGTGTTCAAGTTAAACTTTAAAATCACCTCTTGTTTGTCATTGCAAAACCTTTTCATCATCTTTGGTTTTTATTTGTTTTGATTCCACTTCCTCCTGTGAACTTTTTGCCATCCCTACCACAGTATTTGTTACGATCAATGATCCCTTATTGCTCATTCTCTTTCATTGTTGCAATCTCACCTTTTGTCAGTCTTTCATTGCTTTGGTTAGGAAGTAACTTTCCTTTTAAAAAGTTCCTGCAACGTCTCAAATTATTGGGATAATGATTTATGGATGTTAAAACTGCTACTCTCTGCACCTTTTGAGCAGATTTTTTGTTCCTTTGTGTCACAAATAAAACCTTAGTCAGGGCTAAACTGCACAAAATGGTCAGCTAATTTCACCCGTCTCGCAGCACTTTAATACACACTGTACTCGTGATAGTGATAAATTATCTAATCCTGAGAAGACCAACATTTGTCTTGTCCCTGTGGGTGCCAGATGAGACAATCAACCCGTCATATTTACGTCTGTACTGTGATTTAGTGAAGAGCATGCTGCTCACTTGGAACTGCTTACCTTCATCATTATGTCTCTATTGGATAGTAAGCATTTGTCTGTGCCAGTGTAAATATGTATAATAGGGAGCCACTGCTATTTTTGAAATAGTTATTTATCTTCTTTTTATGCAGCAAAATCTATCTTCCTCACCTACACACCTCATCCTCAGCAGCTCTAAAACAGGATTAACTACTTCAACATAAGTATAATGTTTAAGTTATATATTCCTTCAAGCTAATATCATTTGTCCAGTGGATTTGAATTACAATCACTACCTCTTATTGCCACTTGATGGCAGTCTCAGAACACAGCAGGACGTGGTTAGCCTTGCGCATGCCAGAATACTGTATATGCACTGCATATTTGTATTTGCACTTCTTACAAGTGCCTGTAGTATCAGTCATGCAGGCGATCTGTCCACTGGCTCATTAATATATGAACAATTCTGGATAAAAGTGGAAATAATGAACTCTTTAATACCCCCTTCTTTTAAACATCTACTACATATTCTGAAACACATTTGCTCTCACAGTGCATGCATAATGCAGCATCAAGTTGGTGTCACATTCATGAATCGAATCCAGAAAGATTCACCTTGACCCGACTATGATCTGAAAACTACATTTTGTTTTCAAAGAACATATTTCGGCTCTGGCTGTTAACTTGTCATTGTGCAGCCGAACACTTTGAAACACTGCACTGCTGAAAAAGGTGCTCAGTGAAGTTGAAGTTCAAGCACTGAAAGAATATGAAACGCTGAAGTGCAAGCGATGAATAGCTCAGAGAAGGTCGGGTAATAATGGAAGCGCTGAGCGAAATTGGCATCATTGAAGGGTTAAAAACTGAAAGATGATGCTAATTTTGCATTTAATATAAGATGCGTGACCAAGAAAACTAGAACGTGCGTTAATGATGTTTGAGGGACCTGAGACCTGAAAGGGTTTGAGAGCCATAGGAGGGTAATTCTAAAGACATACCTGCCAAAACACATAGTGTTTATAGTGAGAAAATGCTGAAAAGAGTCCCAAATGGCATGTGTTCAATCCAGTGAAGACTGAATGGAGTGTAAGCACTAAAAGCAGAAGATGTGAGGAGCTTTGTCTTTAATTCAAATCTAAATGTCTGGCTGGGTCAGTGTCAGCTAGAATGTAAGACCTGGAAAGGACTTGAAGTGTAACTGCTGAAACCAGAATAGAAGGAAACAAGGACACTGTTAACAGCTTACGGCTTTTAGCATGTTAGACAACTATTTGTTTGGACAGTTGGCTCTTCCTTTTATTGATCAGACGACGTGATGCGTCGCTGCACCAGCCTCTGTCATCAGCATCAATCTGTCATCGGTTTTTATTTCTACACACCCTGAACATGTGTCCGTCTCTGCGCTGACCGTCGGGTCGCCGCTCCGTCCCGACGGTCGCACTTGTCTTCTTACAAGGCTCCGGGTTACCATAGTGACACGACGTGGGTGAAGGAGCGAGTGAACCAGCGAGTGTTGAAGATGAAGATGAAAGGAGGTAGAAGGCTGTAATCAGATTGTCTCCTTTGGTCCTGCCTCGGATCCATCTTTTCGCCTCCACCGGCCCACGTCCCGCACAGCCAAACCCACCACCACATAAATCACAATTGGCCACAAGTCACCTCTCATTGCAGCAGCCAACCGCAGATCCACAGGAGGGGGGGGGGGGGGGGGGGGGGGGGGGTGAGAGAAGGTAGAGGGGGGAGAGGTTGCATTTAGACTTGGCCATGCCCAGACTCAGGCTTGCGGGCTGGGGGCGGGGGGTGTTTAGTAGCCCTCGCTCCACCCCATTTCCACAGTCAACTTCCAGAAGGTCCACGGCTTCTCTACTGATATGGTTTCTTACAGCATGGTCAAATGAAGATTGATTGAGGGTTAATGGTGTAATGATTCTGTTTTACAGGCAGCCTGCTGGCACTTCTCTCAGTGAAAAGCCACGCTAAGAAGGCTACAGCCTGAGGGACCGAGGGCCTGTTTCTTTCTCCCACTTTTCCTTTCTCTAACTTCTAAATCTGTGTAACACTTTTCTCACGGCTTTAACTCCTTCACCCCGCGTTTTCCTCTCTCCTCTTCCTTCATCCCGAGTTTCTGCCGCTAATCCCGTGTGTTACAAAAGAACATAAAAAATAAAATAAAAGTTTCAGCAGTCGAAGCAGAACCAGCGAAGTGCTTCATAATTAGAAAATGGCTCATAATTACAGCGTGGTCACGGGCTGTTAGCTCGCTCACTCAGCTGCCCTGCGTGGGATGGTGGCCTCCCATGATGTGTGTTTGTGTGTCAGCCTCCCTCAGAGAGGTCAGGCTGAAGCTGAGAAGGATAGCAGATGCGCTACCCCACACTTCCTATACACCAGCTGGGTGCTCTGCCAAAACAATGTAAGCCTCACTCAAGGAACAACAAACATGTACATTTGGGAATATTTTGATCACACCGCTGTTTCTTCTTCAGGTGCACTGAGCAAACTATTCTTTCGCAAATGTTTGTAGAAGCAGTCTGCATGCCTATGGGCTGATTTTATACACTTTCCATGGCCACCACGGAAGTGATTGGAACACCTGAATTCAATCATTTGAATGGGTGAGTGAATACTTTGGGGAATACATTGCCTTTCCCTATTCCTATGAAAATAGGCTCTAACTCTTCCACAGCTCTGAATTGGATAAGCAAAATGGATAAATGATGTGAAAAGATGAGGAAAAAAAGGAGACAAAACACTGGTTGGAGCGCCAGTATTAGTTTCATGTAACCCACATGGGATGAGGCTATTACAGAAGCTCAGGTTTGAATCCTCTAATTAGCAACAATTAACACAACCTGTGTTTTCTAGTGTCTAATTCAAAAAATTGGTGATCACAAGATAACCCGACAGAAATCAAATTATTAATCTGGGTGTTTCCTAAAATTGTAAAAGTGAATTTCTATTTTCTTTGTAACGTCATCTTAACTTACATTTTTTTTCTACCTGTGCTGAATATATCCAAATAATTATTTTTATTATTCGAATATATTCAGGAGATCAAGTTTGGAATGAACTGAGTGACTGAGTTAGATTCCCGTTTGGCCTTTTTAAATGTTGTGAAATATTACATGGGCTGCTGCCATGTGAGCCGTCTACCTACATCGCTTGCCAGAAGGATGCAGACGGCGCACTCTCGGTCTCCACGGCCGCCCCCCGCATGAACGCTGGTTTCTGCGTCTGCCATTTGGCCTCCATCCCCTCCCATGATACCTGAGCATGTTAGTGACAATGGCCACAGGAGTGGAAAGTGGACATCTGGTGCACCTGTCCAGCACACACTCATACAGACTCCACAGCTCTCACAACTCCCACTTCAGAGAGTGCACACTCAGGGTGTGTTTGTGTGTGATGATTTGGCGGTCATGCGTGGTGAAGCTAGGGATCATTGAGACCTGACTACTGGCTCGCCAACCAACTGGCCGACCATATGGATAGAAACTACTGCCCTCCTCTCGCTCCTTCTTTTCGCCTCTTCAGCCCCGCCCAGCCTGCCTCTCACCACGCTCCCCACCTGCCCAAGTATTCCTCCTTGCAGTAGCGCTCCTGCTGACTTGCTCATTCTTTTTAATGAATCATTGGGTTCACCTGCACCAGAGTGGAAATTCCACCCTCGTCATCCCCCATGTGTCACACTGGATTTTATTTCCTGCTCCTCGTGGAGATTTAGAGGGACAGGCAGGTGTGTGATGCATGGAAACTATTAGATGACATGAGATTTTAATCATTCCCCTGCTGAAGTGCGGGTGTTGCTTTAACAAATGATAATGTAGGGGAGAATAGAGTTTCAAAGATTTTTAAAAAGCTGTCAATTTTGATTTCTTTTTAAAGAATGCTGGCCCAGCAACACTGCTGACCCACTGAACCACAGTTCTTAACAGCAACTACTACATTAGCTTTTCTCATGAAGTAGATCTTAAAGTATATACTTTTTATCTCTTTATTGAAAAAATAAAGTTGTTCAAGAAGACTTTTTTACTAGACATATTACTAATAGTAGTGCTGTCAGTGTTAATCTCGTTAAAATGACGTTAACGCCATAACCGCATTAATGCGGTTCGCACCGTGCGTGGGGCTGCACGACGTCAATGCATTAGCGCGGTTAAGGTGCGCTAACGGAGATTTGCCGCGTTAATGCGGTTATGGCATTAACGTCATTAACGCTGACAGCACTAGTAATTACAAAAACAGTTATTTGTTTATTATTATCAACAAAAGGGAAAAACCAGTGCTTTTTAATGGCGAATTAAACGGCGACGAACAAAACTTATTTATATTTTCTGTAAAGGTTGTACTGTCCTCATGCAAACTTTATTCTGTGCCTACAAAAATACTTCTTATTATTAAGGCTTAGGTTAGTGTGGATGGCAATACAGTCATGTGAAAAAGAAAGTTTTCACAGGACTGTGCAATGCTGTGAAAAAGTACATCCCGTGGGTCAGTAGCTTGTAGAGCCACCACTAGCTGCAATAACTTGCAACAATTATTTTCTGTTTATCTTTATCAGTCTCTCACATTGTTGAGAAGACATTTTCTCCCACTCTTTTTGTGGCTTGCAGGTGTTCATGCATAGATTGATATCAGCATTCCGGGTTAAGGTCTAAACACTGGCTGGGCCATTGCAACATCTTGATTCAGCCATTCTGTTATAAATTTGCTAGTGGGCTTTAGGATCATTGTCCTGCTGCGTGACCTAATTTCACTCGAGCCTTCGGTGTTGGAAAGATAGTTTCACATTGAACTTTATAATATGTTGGTTAACAGAGGAATTAATCTTTGACTCAATGACTGGAAGGTGACCACATCATCAGACACATCTTCACTTTACCTTCTAATATGCTATAGCAAATTAAGGCCAACTCTTGACACTTCCTCTACTCAGGCCAAACAATTTTAATCCGTTTCAGAGCTAAGGATATATATTGACTCTCAAAAGTAAAGAAAAAAAGATGAACAAACTTTGGATTAAAAGACTGCACACGGTGCTATATATAGCTACTGTATATTGCAAAGTCCCTGCCAGAGCTCAGCTTTCGTAATGCTTACATATGTGTTTTAGAAAATCTCTCTCGCTATACTGCAGCAAGGATGAAAGGCCTAGAAGCAGTTTGATCTGGACAGGTCAATAACGCTGCTGTTTGGGAAGTGATGGAGAATAAATACTATATCAAAGTAAAAGTAAATGCTAATAAGTCAATATTATTAACTACCTAACATTTACTTATTAAACCCAATAGTTTTACTGAATATCTAATGAGTTTAACATAATTAAGCGATCCAAAAATGGACAGCTTGGGTTGCTGTGGAGGAATTGTATGCAGTGTTGCCAACTTAGCAACTTTCTTGCTATTTTCAGCAAGTTTTCAGACCCCTTAGCGACTTTTTTTCTAAAAAGCGACTAATCTGGCAAACCTTTGCTGGTGTTATTGGAGACTTATGACGACTTTTTGACGTAAAAGCACGTATTGCTCTTACTCTTAACAGGCAGCGAGTGCTGCCGTGGGCACCTCACCCGTGCCAAGGTGCGGATAGTCCTCACGCAGCAGTGTTAGAGCAGATGTTCATACCTATGCGTCCAAATTGCAAATGGATCGCACATGTGTGAAGCCGTTGCTCCTGCCCTGACTGTAACGCAGTCAGTTCTTGTTTTACTGCTACTTTTTGTGGAGCACAAGGTTTAAAACTAAAATACACACACACAAAAGTAACTCTGCCAAAGTGCCTTTTTGGGGTCACTTTTGCAGGTCCCAAGCCCAAATAAAGGAGGTGGGCTGGAGCATTAAAAAAACAAAACAATAATTGCTAAAAGAAATTTAATTTGTAGTTCTAAATATATTCTAAATGCATTTAGGGTGTTTTTTTACTGTCTTTACATCCCTTCCAAGATGTTATTTCTCTCTCCTACAACTAGGTTACAATTACATAAGCATGACCAATTATGCAAATTAGGCAATGACACCATTTAGTGACTTCTAGCCAGCCAATAGCGATTTTCCTTACTGAGGAGTTGGCAACACTGATTGTATAGATAGACCTTAATCTTTGCTAGCAGCTGTGAACAAACTGGGTGGCTAGTGGCTAGATCACTTAATTCAACAAGTATCCAGTATTTGAGTTAAAATTAACCAGGTGAAAGGCAACTTATGACTGAAAATATCATATGAACTTTAAAACAGTCACGCTAACAATCATGCTAATGTCGCACCATTAGCCAGGCTGCCGGTTGCTAACACATACTCACTCTAGCCCTGCTATGGACTTCATCTGTGCTGTGTATAAAACAACAGGCTGTTAAAAGCTAAAAGCTACTAAATGTTTTACCTGGGGGTAACTGTAAAGTCTCAGTGCATTTATTAGAAGTGATAATACATGTTATTTTGTGTATTGCTACTCTAAAAATATTCAATAGCACATCTTTAAATGACTTGTTAAAACACTGAGCACAGCAAAAAAGAAGCTAGCTTTGTTTTTGGCTCATGCTAGCTTCAGACATTGCTTTATAGTTAGGCTACCTTTCATCTCCCTTTCTAAGAGATAAATAATCAGATAGCCCTGCGATGAATGAGTGGAGATGAATGAGATCGATAATAAAGTTAGAAAATGTTATAGTTTCATAAAGTTTAACACGAACAGCTCCCATTGCATTAGCATCTGATTTCTATCCTCTGCCGCTGTGCTCTGTCTCACACAGCAAAATTTCACCATGTTATTGATTAAAAATCCTGGTGGTGTATGATGAGCTTGCTAAATCTAATAAACCCAACACAAAAATATTGCATTCACATCAAAGAAAACCAAGCCGTGGATAACAGTACTTCTCTCCTCATCTCCATGCACCCCTCTGTGCCGGTAGGCCTCCATAAATCTCTACCACAGTCCTCCCAGTGATTTCTCTGCCCTTTTTATGACAAAGGTAACAATTAGTGTGAGTCCCAGTCAGCAGTGCTGCCTTCATACTTTGCTATCACATCACCCTGAACCTATTCCCAGGCTGCACTCACACGGCTTTGGCACAATGCTATTACTGAGGCCAGCCCATAGGAAATAGACTGAGAAGAGAGCTTATTGATTGTCTCTGTGTGAGAGCTCGTTGATTTTCTCTCTCACCTGTATCACCTACCTCTCTCTCTCTCCTCCCTTCATGTCTTTTGCTTTCTCTCTTCTTTCTCCTCACTGCATCACAATCCAAGGTTGCACCTGAGAGGAAAATCAGCCCACAATCATCCAGAAATACACACAAAAACGAAACTATCGCATTGCATCCAGCTATAGCATTTTTTTTTCGCCAGGTGCATGCATGCAAAGACACCTGCATCCGAGTGTATACGCTTTATCTTTTCTAGTGCGTAACCTTTTTCGCGGTAGAGCGAAGGAATGTGTGCATGCGTGAAATGATGAGATCAAACCAGCAGTAATGCTCTGCTTGCTATCATTATTAAACCTTTTGATAAGAGTGAGTGTGTGTAGGGGGGAGATGGAAAGGCTGAGAGAAAAGGGGGAAAAAATCGAAGCCATTAGGCCTCTCCAACACTTTACCCTGTAGTACTCTGGCTGTATCTTTTTCACGTGGGGAGAAGCTTTTTTGGCTTTGGCTGTGAAAAGAGAGTCAATTTATTATCTGCCCTTTCCCAACTAATTCTATTTCAGTGCTCACTAATACACCATTGTTTGATTTACAAGAGGCCATTTAATATTCATACGTGCCCGGGAGACATCAGACAAGCTCTGGGGAGACAGCTGGAGATTTACTGGCTTTTTTTTTTTGCCATTTCTTGCTCGTGTCTATTTGTGATGGAATCGTGGAAACGTAAACTTGTTTCATCTGATTCCAATACGGTCGTCATTCGCAACTCAATCTCCGTTTTTCATTCTTTTATTTTCGTCTCTCTCTCTCTCTGCTTACATCTATTTCTGCCTTTCAGGTTCTGTTTTCCCTTCCTGTGTGTTATCTGAAGCTTTTCTGAGCCACACGTACAGAAACATATCGCTGATGATGAGATGGGGTCCTTCTACCGCTCCGGCAGGCGTCGTGACACATGCCCTGACTTTTAATGACCTGCCCGCTCCTTCAGGGGAGCGCACGGGGAACAGACTGGAATCCAAAGAAAATCCAGTATTTCTGAATGTCATCAAAACTAAACAGCAAAATCCTTTAAGGTCTTTAAAATAAATGTAAAAAAAAAAGAAAGAAAAAGGAATGTATGTCAAGCCCAACAGAAGCAGCTGTGAATGTTGAAGAGGTATCTATGCATTTTACGCTAGAAAGGGAGAAATGGCGGGCGTTCGTTTGAGTTCAACCATGAGGCTTCTCCTCAGTGTGCATCTGCCTCAAAGGTGGAGCATGTTTCAGATTGGTTGGTGGTTTGAGGCCCAGATTCAACACTTCTTGTTTGCAGTGGCAGCAAGCACAACCTTTTTCCGTGACAGATCCTTATCCACACACGCCGTAACACATAGACATACATCGACACCTACATACGGGACTTGGAGAAGCTGAACTCGTGTGCACCATCATCTGCACTCTCCGCTGGTTTTGCGTGAGTGTGTATATATTGTGAATCTGTGTGTGTGTGTGTGTGTATTCGTGAACATTTCTCTTTGAATCTTTGTGTGTTCGCGAATCCTGTCTGGCTGCATAGAGGGGCTGAGGTGAGTGATTGCCTTGTTTCTGTGGGCGGCAAGCTGTGGCGGTTTGCTCTCACTGTAAATTTAGAAGAATTCTTAATGGAACTCCAGAGCTGTCAGGCCTCAAAGTGTTGTACCTTTTTTTCCCCCCCGATGAAAAGAGCGATGACTAGATCCTCCGTATACAACCTGATTCTGAAAGTCAGAAGAAGACATCAGTTAATGTATATGTGTTGTGGAAAAACATACCACAGTGCTCTTAAACAAATGCGTTTTTGCTGAATAGATTCTGCTGTAAACTGCATAATTGAAGCAATGGGAGGTGGGAAAATAGCCCACAGTTTGTTAGTCTCATACTCTTTAACCATCAGTAAGCGCACAGTAATTAAATAGATTAAGTGATGCAACTTAATCTATTTAAATTTAAAAATATTGTTCTTTTTTCCATTTTCTGACTTTTTGAGCTATTGATCGTTTTTGATTAAATAAACTACTTAAAAGCATAACTTCATTGTACTTAATTCTGTTGTTTCAGCATTAATGTGTGTGATCAGTAACATTTCTTTAAGTGCTTGTAGTGAAGAGTAATGGGAAAACAGCTTTATATGAGAACTGTCAGGATAAGAAGTGGTTGCATCAAAGATGGGGACCACTCGCAGTCAGTTCTCCATCTTCCAAGTGAATTTGATGCGTCAAGATTGCAATAATACGGCAATAAGAAGCAATCAGTCTGCTATCAGTCTGAATGAATAGGGTGAAGCTGCATATTATATCGTGCTAATACAAAAGTTGACTGTGATAAACTGGTGAAAATCGCAAATCTGTTGTTGTTCATACAAAAAGAAAGTTCAGCAAGAACCTCGTAGATCTGAAATACAAATTCAGACATTTCTCCACAAATAGTGACGCAGCTGCTTCAGGATAGCAACCTTGCCTTTATGTTTGAATATAACTAGAATGCAACCAGTTGGCAGCCAGCTGAGTCGAATCCCCAATGGCAAAGAAACAAGTCACGAATGATAACCGCAAACGGACTTGCGCAATCCATGTTTATAAATTACATGGCAGTCATTTGCAAACCTTCGCCAGTCAGTCAGACTTGAACTGCAGTTGTGTGTAGATGGGTTGCTTTGCAATCAAAAGTGGGCACCCAAAGCTGAGGGTGTTGCATGCTAAACTTCTGGATGTCCCCCACATTTGGTGAAAGATCACAGATACTTGCAATCAGTCCCACAATGTGAAAAAATTGAACACAATCACTAGTGTTTTAGTTGCGTGGGGGTTGCTGTCTTATTTTTTACCCTAGGACAGGGGTGTCCAACTCCAGGCCTCAAGGGCCAGTGTCCTGCAGGTTTAGATGTGCCCTTGATCCAACACAGCTGATTTAAATGGTTAAATGACCTCAACATGTCTTCAAGTTTTCCAGATTGCTGGTAATGAACTAATCATTTGATTCAGGTGTGTTGACCCAGAATGTTATCCAAAACCTGCAGGACACCGGCCCTTGAGGCCTGGAGTTGGACACCCCTGCCCTAGTGTGGCCGAGCAGTTACTGAGGTATTGATTTAAAGTCAAGTTGCATATGTTGCCTCGATCTCTTGGTGGCGCTGTCACTTGGTGTTCGCTCGCTCTGCGGTAGAGTATCACTTCCTGTTCCTGCTCAAACACAGTGGTGTTTCTGAGTAGCTTATTTGCTTAGCAATTTAATTAACAACTTTTAAATACATTCTTCTTTCATAGTATAATCTTCACGTGCTTCATCCGAAGCACACTCTCTGTGTACTCACTACCTAATTTATAGCCAAAGTATTCACTCACTGTCTCTGTACTGTTTCGCTAGCTTAGCTTAGCTCGTAGCCGACTCGTTAGCACCATGGCTACTTCACCTGTCCCTCCTGCACTTTCTTGCTCATTGTGTCAGATGTTTAGTTACTCCTCGGCCTCCTTTAGCAGTAATGATATCTGTAACAAATGTAGCATATTTGCAGCTCTGGAGGCCAGGATTACTGAATTGGAGACTCGGCTTCGCACCCTTCATTCACCCGTAGCTAGCCAGGCCCCTGTAGCTGGTGCAGCCGAAGATAGCGTAGGCCCCGCTAGCTGTTCCCCGGCAGACCCCAAGCAGCTGGGGAAAGAGGGCGGCTGGGTCACGGTGAGGAGGAAGCATAGTCCTAAACAGAAGCCCCAGGTACACCACCAACCCGTTCATGTGTCTAACCGTTTTTCCCCACTCGGTGACACACCCGCCGGGGGTCAAACTCTGGTAATTGGTGATTCTGTTCTCAGACATGTGAAGCTAGAGACACCGGCAACCATAGTCAATTGTCTTCCAGGGGCCAGAGCAGGCGACATTGAAGGAAATTTAAAACTGCTGGCTAAGGGTAAACGTAAATTCAGTAAAATCATAATTCACGTCGGCAGTAATGACACCCGGTTACGCCAATCGGAGGTCACTAAAATCAATATTGAATCGATGTGCAACTTTGCTAAAACAATGTCGGACTCTGTAGTTTTCTCTGGTCCCCTCCCCAATCAGACCAGGAGTGACATGTTTAGCCGCATGTTCTCCTTAAATTGCTGGCTGTCTGAGTGGTGTCCCAGAAACGATGTGGGCTTCATAGATAATTGGCAAACCTTCTGGAGGAAACCTGGTCTTGTTAGGAGAGACGGCATCCATCCCACTTTGGATGGAGCAGCTCTCATTTCTAGAAATATGGACAAATTTATTAAACCCCCCAAAATATGACTATCCAGAGTTGGGACCAGGAAGCAGAGTTGCAGTCTTACACGCCTCTCTGCAGCTTCTCTCCTCCTGCTACCCCCCCCAAAAACCCATCTCCATAGAGACTGTGTCAGCTTCCAAAAAGACAAAAAACAAACTAAAAACCAGCAACAAACAACTTAAACATAAACAATTACAAAGAAAGAACAGTACAGTATCCACATCTGAACCAAAGAGTAAAACAGTGAAATGTGGATTATTAAATATTAGGTCTCTCTCCTCCAAGTCTCTGTTAGTACATGACTTAATAATTGATCAACAAATTGATTTACTCTGCCTTACAGAAACCTGGTTGCAGCAGGATGATTATGTTAGTTTAAATGAATCAACACCCCCGAGTCATTCTAACTACCAGAAACCTCGAAGCACAGGCCGAGGGGGCGGTGTGGCAGCAATTTTTCACACCAGCCTATTAATTAATGAAAGACCAAGACAGACTTTTAATTCATTTGAAAGCCTGATGCTTAACATTGTCCACCCCAGCTGTGAAACTCAGAAACCAGTCTTACTTGTTATCATCTATCGTCCACCTGGGCCTTACACAGAGTTTCTGTCTGATTTCTCAGACTTTATATCTAATTTAGTTCTGAGCTCAAATAAAATAATTATTGTGGGTGATTTTAACATCCATGTAGATGCTAAAAATGACAGCCTCAACATGGCATTTAGTCTGTTATTAGACTCAATTGGCTTCTCTCAAAATGTAAAAGAACCCACCCACCACTTTAATCACACTCTAGATCTTGTTTTAACATATGGCATAGAAACTGAACATTTAACAGTGTTTCCTGAAAACCCTCTCCTGTCTGATCATTTCCTGATAACATTTACATTTACAATAATTGATTACACAGCGGTGGAGAGTAGATTTTATCAAAGTAGATGTCTTTCTGAAAGCGCTGTAACTAAGTTTAAGAATATAATCCACCCACTGTTATCATCTTCAATGCCCTGTACCAACACAGAGCAGAGCAGCTATCTGAACGCTACCCCAACAGAGGTCGATTATCTTGTTAATAATTTCACCTCCTCACTACGTACGACTCTGGATACTGTAGCTCCAGTGAAAACTAAGGTCTCTAATCAGAAGTACCTGACTCCGTGGTATAATTCTCAAACACGTACCCTAAAGCAGATGACTCGTAATCTGGAGAGGAAATGGCGTGTCACAAATTTAGAGGATCATCATTTAGCCTG